>NC_053163.1:163168557-163468557 GCF_016835505.1 Polypterus senegalus
GAATTCTGGGATGGTGGATAGAAATGAAAAAAAGTGAGAGGTAACAGCGAAGACATGAGTGTGGGGGTTTGGGGGCGGTCCTCAATGTAAAACCCGTGCCCACAAGTTTGCACTGCTGTTCATGCCAACAACGGTAGTGGTATGGGGGGTGGGGTGGTGGTACCCAGGGTCTCATCCTGGCCTCTAGTGCGTGTTCTTCATTTTATTGCTCTTTGCTCACTTGGCACTGCTTGTATTTTCTAGGTACTTATCTTTGTGCCTGTATTTATTTATTTTTTATTCTTTTTTGTTTGTAAGCCTGCTGTTGTTTTCTTTCCTTTGTGTTTAATTCTTCATTATTGCATGTTTGTTAGGAATTTCCATTTAATTGGTTCTTGCTCTTTTGTTTCCATGTGTGCCTCGTCTGAGGGGTGGAGCCTCCTGATGCTGCAGTGCATTCCCCGCCCACAGCCTCTTCAGTATATAAAACCTCAGTGTCACGGCTGAGGCACCAACTTCCTGTTCGCTCTTCTTCTTCATTTCACTTTTCAAGTACTCGTCGCTATGCTTTTTCTAATTTTGCTCTTAGCTAGGAATACGATCTTTAGATTTGCTAAATTGGATTTACTCTCTTTTGGCTCACCTCCTGCAGGCATCCTTTTGATCCTTTCTGCTTGTTCAGTCTTTTTAAATCTTAGGTTAATTGCTCTTTAATTATTAATGAATTTTGTTCTGTTACTTGGGCCAGGAGTTTCACTCTGCCTTTGGCAATTTATAAACTCCAGCCATTTTAAAGGTGTGAAGGCCTGCTTTTGACTTTCGGTGGCCCGGTTTACTTAGTGAGGTGTACCTGGTACCAGTTGTGCACAAGGGTCAGTTAAGGGCAACTTTAAGGACTGGGAGCAGTGGGAGGTCAACCCACCGTACAATCAGAACAAATTCTTCACCACAAATCAAAACGCTAAGCAAAAGTCCAAGTTAATGTCTGCGATGCGTGAGATTAGAGGGCCAGAAACACAGAGTTGTACATGCTGTATTCTCTGGACATGGCACCTATCGACTTTGGGTGACAGGACATTGTAACGGGTGCCACAAACACCAGAACATAACATTAATAAAATGAAAATCCAAACATATCAGGCATACAATTCTGTGATGTTAAATGCCTCAACAAAAAGTGAACAAAAACTGGGTTCCGGGTTGAGAGCAGGCCTGATGTGGGTGTTGTGTCCTCGTGAGGCTGTGACAAAGCCAGCACCTCCGCCTTGTGTGTAACGACATCTCCATCTGAGTCACAGGGTCATCACACTGCTGTCTGAAAAAGGGGGGTATGCATAACCTGGCATCAGACTTCAGAAAGACTGAGCGATGTGTTATGGCGCTGCTTTGGCCCTTTTGTTCTGGCGTCTCTCAATCAAATATAAAATGTGATTTTGGGCTGATCGTCTCCTTATTTACTGACTTAACAACATTGTTCATGTTTAACAATTTACTCCGTTTAAGGTTTCTGATTGCAGGCCCCTCCATTTTGTGGTGCCTTGGTTACCAGCACATGGCTCCTAAATTTGGGGTGTCACGAGAAGATGGCAGCCTTACTTTTGGTAAAAGCCTGACTTACGAGTTTTATGTAGAGACAAAGCTAGTGACAGAATTGTAACGCTGCCAGCGGCTATGGCACTGGCAGCAGAAGCTGGCAGTGTATAATAAAAGCCACGAAGAGGTCAGCAAACTGAACCAACATGGAGACCAAGAAGGCAAGCATGTGTGCCAAAAACACAGTTGTGCCCGTGGAGCCGTTAAAAAACCTGTTCCTAACTCAGCAGATGCCACCAATGGACACGGTCACAAGAAGGCACCTCAAATCATGGATGCTCAGCAGACTATTAGTTTGTAAGTGCCAGAGCATTGCGTCATGTGTAGAATGATTACAAAACAGAGTGCCAGTGGCGCCCACTTGGGGGCACCCAGAGCTCACGACGTTCAAACCGGAGAACTTGTGGCCGTCTTTGTAGCTGGTGTACTTCAGGCTGGACGGCGGGACGCCAGAAGCTGCATTCAGAGAACAGACTGGAGCCGAGGCAGCTGCACAATTAAAGCTGGCAAATGGAGGCCACGAGAGGAAAAGTGTGCAAGCAGAGCACAGGCGGCAGTGGGCAGCAGCCACTGGTGCTAATAGAACAATTAGCACATCTCCAAAGGTGTTGATTGAAAAATCACATTTCATTTGGCCGAGTGTTTTCAGTGCTAATAAACGGCAGAGCCCGAGGTGAACTTGACAGAGGTGTTCAGCAGATAAGTGAGGGACAGAAGAGACGTCTCTTGCCTCGAGTTCGGTTGGCGCACCCTGATAAAAATGCTTCACTGCAGTACCTCACCAGTGCCACTAGGGACGCCCCTCTGCTCCCGAGTCTTATGCCTTTGCAACACATGAAAGGCACCAAGAGGAACAGCCTGGCGAAAGGTGGACGGGAACGAGTCGCCCATCTCCTAACATCTGCGTCACATTTATGCCGGGTGACACTGCGTCTCTATCTACTCTTATCTTCAGAATCCACCCATCCATTTCTGCACAGGATGCCAGTCTGTCGGTGGGTATGCTTATGCTCACTTGCTCGCGCACACACACACACAGGTATTGGTAACCCATGCCAATGACTCAGACGATATTTCCATTCACTTATTTAAAGGCATTCCTTAGATTGTTATGCCCACCATAATCAGCCCTGTACAATGAAACAAACGACTCCCACTCTGCCACCTCCCTGGCTAGGCAGAGGCCCGCTTACCAATTCTTTTCTAATGTAACTAACAGACACAGCCAGGACTGTGTGTGTTGGTGACGGGCCCTTCCTGTCATCAGACCCCCAGGTCAGCGCCATCGCCCTCCACTCTCAATTTTCACACTGTAATGGGCATCTAAGTGTCATCACGTTACTTACTACTATGTCAGAAAAGAAAAGAGCAGCCATTAGCCAATACTGACCGTCATGTTGCCCAGCAGGAGCCAAGGCCTCTCGTCATTCTTGGGGCTGATGATGACATAGAAAGGGACGGCCATAGAGTTGTGGACGCCATCGCTCACGGACACTGTGAAATGGTCTGCCGTTGGCTCAACGCCCTTGTGACGAGACTGGACGTAGTTGATGTGTCCATCTTTGAGGTGCTGCAAGCTGAAAGAGGCTGGACATGCAGTTGGTCAGACAACATCTCTTATAATCCTTTCCTTAAGCCTCCAACTCTAACCAAGAAACCCACCTCTGGAGGGTCTGGCACGCCCTCTGAATGATGGACACTCGTGTACTTGAACTTGCAATGAGTAGGACACGCAAGTGCATAACCCGCAGTGAAGGCATTGGGAGGTGGCAATGAAAACCATCAGATACGCAAACTCTTACTGGTGTCATGTCCAGGGTGGGCCTGGTCTACTGAGCCCAAACTGGACCACGCAGACTTGACCGAGAAGAACATGGATCAGACTTCACTGCTGTGATGTGTGGGGGAAGACAGGAGAGGACAATTGGCCTCAGTCATGTCAAGGCCGTACTATCTAAGCTGTCCTGTGTCCTCCACCAGTGAAGACATGTGATGGGCTTAATGGGGAGTATGCCACTTACTGTCTGTACTGCCACTAGGCTGGCACCCTGCCTGCACACTCGTGCATCATATTACTCTGACTGGAGACCAGACATGAAGGCCGGGCTGAGCATAGAGGACCTTAGAAGGAATAATGTGGTGAAACCCCCTTGGCGTGTCTTAGGCATGGGGCTGTAATTCAGATGGTACGTCACTTTAGATGATAAACCAGCTACAGGAAATGTTAGAAAGTACAAATCTCCCATCCATCCATTATCCAACCCGCTATATCCTAACTACAGGGTCAAGGGGGTCTGTTGGAGCCAATCCCAGCCAACACAAGGAGCAAGGCAGGAAATAAACCCCGGGAAGGGAGCCAACCCACTGCAGGGGGCGCGTACACACACAAACGTGGGACAATTTAGGATTGCCAATGCACCTAACCTGCATGTCTGTGGACTGAGGCAGGAAACTCACGCAGACACGGGGAGAACATGCAAACTCCACGCAGGGAGGACCCGGGAAGTGAACCCTTAGGGGTCTCCTTACTGCGAGGCAGCAGCACTACCCACTGCGCCACCGTACAAATCTTAAGTAGACAAATCGTATCACATGCGGACGTGCCACCAAAAGTCCTGCACCGCTAGTTAGTTAGGAAAACAAAGGGCAGACACGTCATTTTTAGGGCACAGCTCCCATACGAAGTGAACAGGAGCAGAGGTCCCTGTCACTTCTTTCACCCACCATCACCTAAACCATGGCAAGCTCTTGTGGCTGCACGAGGCTCCCATTTACTCCTCTCCTGCTGCCACTCAGTCACCCAGCACATGGGGCACCAGTGGAAAGCTGCCTTCCTGCCCAGCCAGCCAGCTTCATGTCTTTAAAAGTTTGTTTCAGGAGATCTCCACAGTTTTGATTTTTAAGCTTTCAAGAGCCTCTCAGGTCCCCGCCCTCCGGTCTTTGCACAGTGATTTGACACCCAGGGGCTTAGGTGTCTCTGGCCATAGAGAACTAAGCCAAGAACACACCTTAAAGGGAATGGATGGGCGACAACTGAAGGACAACTCAGGATGATCCTGTGCCTACATACAGTATGTTAAAGTGATGCAGAAGTGACCAAGACCAGGAGATGCCTTACCAATACTGAGCCCAGCATTGCTCTTCTCATGTCCAGGTGATGGAAGGGTATTTTCCAAGTAGCCATATTGTGGAGAAGTGCCAACAAGAAAGATGAGTGCTTCTGGGAAGGTGTCTTCATCGGAGGCCTGAAGGAATACTGGCAACAAAGCTGAGGAAGAGCCTTCATCCACTATGAACATGTCGCCTAGGAAGGAGAGAAATGTGGGCTAAGGTGGCTGTTATTAGAGTTATTAGTACTGGAATGTACTTTATATTTGAGGGAAATCGAAACAAAAAGAGCCAAATGGGAGTAAATTCAACACAAACTTCAAACCAACCAACCAAACAAACAAACATCTACACAAACGAGACAGGGCAGCACCTTAACATCACAACAAATATACATGCCATCGTCAAGTGCCAAGTGCCAAGTTTACAAAGTCAGCGACAGCCCTAGTGCAGGCTCTTTGGTTTGCACGATTTGTAATTTCCTCCCACTCCCTTGTCCCGGCCCCTCTCCTCACGACCCTCAAGTGACTCCACCCAAGGCCTCGGACCCCCGCTGAGTGGTCAGCTGGTCTTCCTGCATTTTGGGTGCTTTTGGTTTTTCAAATTATTGCTTTTGTTTCAGGGATTTGAGACTTTGGACTGGATTGGTTTGGAAGATTTTAGGTTTGCTTTCTAATTTATAATTCTTCTGATATACTTTTGAAAATCTTGGGCTGTTCTGGACGATTGTGAACTTTCTTGATTTAATTTAATAACTTAAATATTACACGTAAGGCTCTGTTATTCTGAGACAAGGGTTGGTTGCTTTCCCTTCGTCCTTCTTGTGATTTTCTTTTTGGAGAGTGCCCCTATCTATTAAATATCATATCTGACGATAGCAAGCTGGATAGGAAAGGAACAAGTTAATGGAGAGAAAGGCAGACAAAGACAGCGCATACAAAATAAATAAATAAAAGGACAGACAGATACGAAAGGAACAAAGGATATGACAGATAGAGAAGTGGCCGACAGTCATGGACTTGCACCAGTTACTCTAAATATGACAGTATTAGTCTTTACTTGCCAGTATATCTATCTACCAAAAACACCAGCAAGCAGTGTCTGCGCTACAGACTTGTTGGCACCCCCCGCCCCCCGACTTGGCTCCTGCCCCACTGCAAACACCACCTGGAATGCGGCCAGCCTCCTGCCACCTGAATGCTGATAAAGACACATTGGCATCTGCTGCCATTTAATTCTGTGATAAATAATAAATTGCGAGTATGCCACTGATGGAACTGCACAGCACCGGGCATCCCAGAAGAAACAAACAATAGCCAAAGCAGGAAAGACAAGATAAACTGACTATCTGTGGAAAAGCCAAGAAAAGTATGCATTGTGCATTTTTGTTCTCTTTTAATTCAAGCGGCACAGCACACAATGGTGTTTGGCGCATTGTCTGGGCCACGGCTGATGCCCGCCGGATGCAGCGCATCGTCAGGGTACATCTCTTGCCGTCTTACCCTGCTCTAATACTTCTTGCTCCTAATCCTGTCCAGCTGTGTGGCTGGGCACAGGCAAAGCCCATCCAGGCTGAAACATGGCATTCCCCAGGGGTGACGTCCATCTGCTTTCCATCGATAAACTGAATGGTGTGCCGCACTGGCAGGACAGGGAAGGCTTTCACAGGCTGCTGGTGTGCTTGACAATTTTCTGTTGGCCTTTTTAGTCAACTTTGGCTGATAAGGACCTGGCACATGAAAGCCATGAATCACGAACTCTGTGAAGTGAGAACGTACGACTTCAGGTGATTTAATCACAACGTTAAAAAGGCTTGCTGGGAGCTTGTGAGGCTAGCTAACTGTTACCTTACAGGCCTGATTTTGACTTTTGAGAACATCCATCATGTCTTCAATCCACCATTTATAATAATAAATAAGAGTACATTTTATTTTCATAGGACCCTCAAAGTGCTTCTTGGAAATTCACAAAGGACAACAAGGGATATCCTTCTATATAATTTGATACTCTCCGTATGTATGGTGTTCGCGTCAATACCTCGACTCAATACAAGTTAGAACCATGCAATGGGACTCTGCCTCTGTAGTTAGAACATCACATGGCACATGCGGACGCAGTATTGCCTGATTGGCTAAGAATGTTCGAATGCTTCAGTGACGCCGCTGGACGGCCGAGTATTGTAAGTCGGTGTTGGTTCGAGCAGATAACAGTAAATTCGGTTGCTTTTTGGAACGTTGCTTTGGCGAGGTGTACTTTCCAGGGCTAACATCGTCGACTGACTTAAACCCTTTGACAGCTCCAGAACCGCAAGTGATTTAGAACGTATTGCCATTTGCTTGGTACGTCGAAATCTATCTTTGGGCAGTTCGGTTTTGGCGTCCGTCCTTCTGACATCTATTGGCAAACTTAGTAGTGACGGCTGGGTATTAACAACGGTCATTGTTTAAATTTTAGCCGATCTCAGATCTAAAATAAACATAATTATTACTCCGACTCTGATTAGAGTCATAAAATACGGTTTGTTTTGAAAATTTGTTTGGCGGAAAAAATCAAATGAGGTGCGAGTTCACGTCTCGCAGCCCCGTTTAAACAGGAAGCTCTTCATTACATCGGCCGAAAAGGTCTATTTTAATCACAAATCAATGCCATGATAATAAAATCATTTCAAGGACTTAAAAAAACAAATAATTCTTTGCAGAGAAAGTATGGATTTCACAAACGTAGAATTTGTAGCCCGAGTCAGTTGGGCTCCCAGTCGCTAGTAAACACTAAAGAAAGATAAACCCAGGATATACAGAATTTTGAAATAGAAGACAATAAATACATCAGAACTGAAATACAAAATACTGCAAGAAAACTGTGAAGAAATAACAAATCCAGACAGAGAGGGCAAAGGGAAAGAAGAGTCAGAATGCCAGGCTTAGTGTCTGCACAAACGCGTTTGAACTTGTTTTTTAAACGAATGGATCAAGTCAGCTGTTCTCATGAATTTCGGGAGGTCACTCTGGGCACTATGTAGCTAAGGGCTCCATCGCCCACTGAGCGCCGGCTACTTTGGGTCACAAGTATTATCTGCGGGCTTCATCAGTTATTACTTGAATTTAGACAGCACAGCAGGGTGGTCGTGATGGGCTCGCTCATCGTTGCCGCTCTGTGAGGAGTTCTGAACCAATTGGAGCCCCGATAGCAAATTACAAGTGGCACCTGCCAGTACTTGATGTGGGGTGTAATAAAAGCATGGACACGTTTCTCAGCTATGGAAATGAACTGGATACACTACAAAGGTCGGAGTAAGAAAGAAAGATTCTTAATGTGGTTTATGTGGGTAGAAGATGACAGGGAGGAATCACAAATGACACCAAAACAAGAGACACTGAAAAGGAGCTCATGTTCTTAAGCTGAGCTTTAGTGCCAATCAGTGGGACTCTGGGTTTGTTGCAGTTTCACTTTACAGAATTCTCTCCCTGCCAGGTTGTAATTTCACTGAGGCAAGTTGTGAGTTAAGCAAACTTCTAGCACTGAAATAGATCTACATAAAAAATATGGATAAGATAGCCAAGGGGCAGCAAGTAGACAGTGAAGAGCAGAGGCCTGAGGACGGAGCCTTGAGGCCCTCCCCGAGTGCCCGTTGATGAACTGGACCTTCAGTAGCCAGCATCAAGCCCGGCTTTACACATGCAGTTACAGATGCGATTTTCAAAGTAGCTGGCACACAGGCCCGGTGGCCAAGGGATCTGTTCATTATTGTCACAACACTTTGGATTACAGCATGACAGCAGGATTTGATAAGTGTGGTGGAGATGCGGTCCAGTTTACCCAGCAGACTGGTGAAGATGTGGAAAAGCAGCTCTATGAATAGGGAAAACAAAGGGGGATATAAAAGGAGGACGGGTTTGTGTTAGTTGAATTATTTAGGCTTTTAATTTTATCATGGAAGAAGTGGACGAAGTGATTAGGCCCGGTTTATTAACTACAGAAAACAAAACCCTTGGGTTATCATGTCTCCTCTTTACTATTCTGCCACAGTGTACTGTCTTGGCTGCACTTGGCCCATCGCTGTAAGCCCTGTGGCCCAGTTAGGCCCGACTCGCATGACGTTCTCTTCAGAATTAAAACACACTTACAGTAAATCTAATGTTTCAAAGGAGCCAGTCAGCTGTCCAGTGCTGCATGACTGCTGAGATCCAGTGGTCAACGAGACCTTCTAATGTGGATGGAATGGGGGAGGACCAGTTCCAGAAGAGCTAGAGGGACAGCAATAACAAGTGCTTCATGGTCAGAGAGGCCCAAATCAAGAGGCAAACCAGTGTGAAGAGCAGGTGTAATCTGTGACTCCCAGAGTGCACAGGGACCAGTAGGGACTCACACGCACGATCACCCATGTGGAGGAACTGTCTGGGAAAGTGACCTTAAATGAGTTAGTCATTTATTAGATTAGCGAGGCCTTTAATCGTGAATATTATTAATTATTAGGATTCTTTTAGTGTGTATTGTGGCCCTATGCTTGGCTGCTTTTCTCAGACCCTTTTTGGCTCAGTCATCTCCTAGTTTTCTTACCCTCCCATCCCACCGTTAGGCACACTGTGACAAATTCCTTAGACATGACAGCACCCCAACTGTGGTTTAAAATGAAAGATTGGGGCTGACACTAAACACAATTATGTCAAGATGGTTTGGTTTAAACAGATGCAAAAGGAAAGAGAAATTCAGAATGTGGGACAACACAGAAGTGACCTGCTCTGTGCAATCGGACTGTGTGCGTCACTTAATGCGACCACTGGGTCCTTACCTACAGTAATGGTAGGGGCCTGGTTGTTGACAGGCAGAACTGTGACATTGAGGTCATAGACAGGAAGTGACCCATGTAAAGGAACAGGAGGGGGGACGGCGTCCTCTAGGCAGCAGCTGACCACTGTGCCTGCTTCTCCATCCGACACAATCAAGGTGAGGGTATCCAGGCAGGGACTCGGCCCAACCTCGCCACCTGTGGAAAAAAAGCCAAGACTGAGAAGGCAACCACAGACTGGCATGAACTCTGTATATTCTACGAATTTCACGTTAAGAGGTAGGGGACATTTTCAGACAACGATTATGACAAATTAAACATTTCTTAGTGGAGTTTTTTATAAATAAATAAAAAGCTTCAGGATGCACCTGGCCGTGCAAGGCCATAGGATGAAGAAGTACGAAAGATAGAAGCAAGAAAACCTCAAAAGCTGGTGCTGAGAGGCAGGAGGAAAATAAAGAGAATCAACCTGAATGAAAGAGTGACAATGGAGACAAGACGCATGTCATGTCAGCTGTGTTCTCGATTAACCTACGGAGTATACAATGCACCATTGTGGCCTCACGTGCAGTACTGCATGTGGCTTTGGGTCTCCATGTTGAGAAGAGAACAGAGCAGTGGTGCAGAAAGAATAGTGGAGAGCACCTGGGCTGATTAAAGGCATTAGAGAGTAAGTGAGGGAAATGAAGCTTTAAAGCAAATGGAGGTGACATGACTGACGTTATAGAGAGTCTCCAATGAGCGCAGTACATGTCCCAGGAGCGCACATGTAAGCTGAACAACACACTTGTGCGGCCTCAGCTAGAGGGCCGTGGGCAGTGTGGATCTTCACAGACGCACTAGAGAGAGTCCAGAAAGGAACAACTAAAGGACTGAGAGATCTGAGCTCGGAGGAAAAGACTGCAGGAACAGGAGCAGGAGCTGAGCCAACGGGAAATGAAGAAGGGCTTAAAATTCAAAAGTAAATCAGTATGGAGGAACCTGGCTGTCATGTCAAGATGAGCTCTTCTACACTATAAGAACCCAGTGACTCCAATGGAAACTGATCAAGGACAGACTTCATACAAACGTTAGAATTGCACAAACTGGAATAAGAGACCAAGTAGTGTGGTGGACAGGAGCACAGGGACCCTCAAATCTGGACTTGATGTTATTTTGCAGAATAAGGAGCACAGAAATGGTGAGTTTTTGGGCCTAAACAGCCAGTTTTGATGAACACTGCTCTAATGTGTGAACGTCAGCATGGGAAGGTGAAATGAAGACTTCAGGGGGAAATGATGACGTTGTGATGGGGGACAAGAAGAATCAGCAGAATCATTGCAGGGACACATGGGCTGCATACAGGCTTGGGCAGATTTGTGGGCAATGAAATGTATCATAAGAAAATGTAGACTATGACATGTGGGAAGTAAAAATATTAGATCTGAGTACACAATAAGAGGTGTGACACTTGGAAGAACAGCTCATGACAAGCAGCTCGGGGTCATAGAGGACTGCTCACTGTGTTAAAATAATGCTTACACAAGACGTAATAATATTTTACACGTCTGATGTGTCATTTAGATAAGACGCAGTTTATAGGTAAACTAGCAAAATACCCACGCTTCGCAGCGGCGAAGTACTGCCTTAAAATTTATATTAAGAAGAAAATTAAACCTGAGGGACAATATCCCACTAATTATTTGTTAAGGATCTCTTTGTATACCACATTGTGAGTTCGGCCCTCCGGTTGTAATATGACCAAGCTGTGTGCTGAGCTTACTCTTGAGCATGTAACGTACAGTCGGCCATGTGAACAGTAATCTTGTCTCAAATGTCACAGCTTGGATTGCTGCTGTCACAATCGGTTTGAGTTTCATGGTTTGTTTCAATGACGACAGTATTTGTAGGACTTGTTTTGTTGAAGTGACATTTGGCATCTGTCAAGCGTTGTAAGCACACAACCAGTTTCATCGATAAAATCACATCCAGCTTTTGAGAGTTTAAACATTCATAAACATCAAAGTGTCCACTACTGAAATCGTCACCTGTGAGTCTAAGATGTTTAAGAGGCATTGGCGGTTGTCCAAAGGTGTAAAATATTTGGCCATTTCGGTACACTTGAAAGTGACAACCGAACAATTCAGCGGCAGCCATCAACTCACATGCAGATCCATAGGTGAAGGGCTTAAGCATTTCACTCTTCTAGTGCTCCTGTGTAGTCTAATTATCTCCTGTACCGTCAACAGTCCACACCTTGAACCTGTCCAGTCATTCAACGCGGGAGGCGTTGGGATGGGGGACCCAACGCCGCCTCACACGGTGTCCGAGCTGCAGGCTATGGACGTATATGTGTACGTAAGTAGGATTCAGTTAGCATTGGGAACCCGCGTACCAAATTTCTTGAAGATGGGCCCATAAGTAACAAAGACCGTTGAAAAGTTCAATATGGCGGCCAACAGTGGCATCATACCACCGAAATAAGTACGTACATTGATTTCGGTTAGCGGAGGGAAGCCGCCTACCAAATTTCGTGAAGATGGGGCCGTAAATAAGAAAGTTCAACATGGCGGAAGTTGTTGACCGTTATGACCGTTACGTGTAGAATTTCGAAATGAAACCTGCCTAACTTTTGTAAGTAAGCTGTAAGGAATGAGCTGCCAAATGTCAGCCTTCTACCTACACGGGAAGTTGGAGAATTAGTGATGAGTGAGTCAGTCAGTCAGTGAGTCAGTCAGTCAGTCGGTCGGTCAGTGAGTGAGGGCTTTGCCTTTTATTAGTATAGATAGACTACAACTGTAGATGTCATAGG
Organism: Polypterus senegalus; assembly: GCF_016835505.1. Lineage (NCBI taxonomy): Eukaryota > Metazoa > Chordata > Cladistia > Polypteriformes > Polypteridae > Polypterus > Polypterus senegalus. The sequence continues at coordinate 163,180,815 of NC_053163.1, forward strand.
AAAAAGCTAAAAAAATTCAACACGTCTGGGAGGACCAAGTGTCTTCTGGGGGTAAGCACTCTGATATATGCAAAAATAAAGGCCCCCTTAAGCATTGACTTACTGTATGTGGTGCTGTGGCTAACAGACTATTCTAGCTTAAGCTTAAAGCTCAAACAGTGAGTACAGGCTTGTAAGAAGACACAGGATACGTGACTGACACCTCCTCAGTTAGCATATTATTGAATCCACTCACATAACATATCCATTGACAAGCCATAAGCTCTTTGGTCTTAGCATGATGCAACTATTGCCATGTTTCTGTAAATCTCACGTGACCAGTCATCATGGGGAGCGTTAGAGCGTCTCTTCCTTGGATTCTCCTGGATTGTCTCCTTTTGAAACTTGTCATCTGCAAAGGGGGTCTGCTGTTCTTCAGCCGCCTGCAAACCTCTCTGCCTGACTCTCTAACTGCTCAAGACCTACTACCTTATACAAAACGTTTGGACCATTCAGGTAGTACGACTGCTCTCTTTATCTTCGAGCGTTTGATATGCCTAGCTTCTCTGCAAGAAAACTCATCCTGGTGTAGATGAAATACTTTTTTATTATCTCGCTGACAGCACTTTGTGTTTACTGACTCTAATAACTGCCAAGGGCTGAGGGGGCTTTCCTGTCTAACCCTGTTGGTGTAGGGAAACTGGAGAATTTGTTGTCCTCTCAGTGGTGGGAAACTGGGTGGGCTGCAGTGCAAGAAATGAGCAGCTTAGAATTGCTGAGGCTGCCAAGGTGGGTACACAAGACAAAGTTAATAGGCTATGTGGCAGAGTTTAGGGGCATTTCATCTTGTTCTCCATTAAAATATAATCTAGGAGGCTACTGTAGTGTCTCTCATGACAATACAGCACCCATGATGCGTGGAGCACAAGCCAGGAGAAGGTTACACTAGGGCTACAGAACACCCCAGTGAGGCTTCATCTGGAGCACTGAGTGCAGTTTGGCTCTCCATACCACTAAGAATGACTTTGGATCTTTTGAAATGTACCACTGCACCATCTTGATTTTTAGTGGGTGCTGCCATTTCGATTAACACAACAGCTCGTTGTTGCAGTGTGAGAGAAATCTCAGAGGAGAGCAACACAAGTAAAGGTCCACTGCATGTGACAATCTTATGTCTCACGATGGCAGAGCTTTAAAACAGCAATGGCCCTTGACAAAAATAAACTAATACTAGAAACACAAAACATTAGTGTATAAAAAATGTTCAGAAATAACGGGGTTTACAACAGCGGGGCACCTCAGCCTTGGGCTGACAGGTCACTTGGCTGGCACTCTTCGCAGGTCTGGCCCCCTGGCTCTTGTAATTCCTACCTTTATGCTCTAATAAAACACTCTGGGTGCCGTATTTGGGGATCTGAACAAGTTATTCATGTTGTTATATTTTACTGGTAACATCATCAGTAGGTGGGCTCTATGTTGTTATTGACAACGAGGGTCAAGGTGGCCAATGGCATGAATGCTGTTTCATGAAGACAAAATAAAGTGTCTTGGCTTTACCTGTATGCACATAGGAGATGAGTCCTTGAATGACATCTCGCTGGGAGAACTTGTCCACCATGCGCCCACCTCGGTGCACCACACCATAGCTGGGGGAGCGAGCCAGCATGAAGGTTAGCTTGGCGTCATCACTGTCGGCGTCAGTGGCGTACAGGAAGTCAGCTGTGATTAGGACATGGCCACCTTCAGGACACTCCAGGCCTGATTTTAGTCCGACTCTGAGCTCTGGGGCCTCATCGTTCACTGGGATGATCTGAGACAAGAAGGACAAGGCAGAATGTGAGGCAGACGTGGACAAAATGCAACGGCGCGACATAAAACGGCCAGTTCTGTTCTTTCAAACATATGTAAGATCAGGATGACGCCACCGAGTGGAACTGAAATTTGGGCTCCTAAGGATCACCACATGAAATGACGCCTTTGCCGTAGCGCTATGACATGTAAAGGTTTTGATCCACTAGAGACTCGTACTCATTGACTGCACTGCGATTAGGGTTTCTGATTCGGGCGTTTGGATGACACTATTTGGAGTATCTTTGTTGTGAGTAACGGCCCCATTGTTAACGTGTCACTACTAGAAGCTACGCTGCACAAGTGCACCAAATTTGCAGTGCTGTGAATGGCTGTGTGGGACTCAACAGGCTCTGAACCACACTAGCCTTGTTGATTTTGGATCTTTTGAAACTTGTCATTCCACCATCTTGTTTTTTAGTGAGTGCTGCCATTTTGATCGACACAACAGCGTGGTCCCAGGAGTTGTGCCACATGAACTCTGATTTTGTCCTGTTTTCGCTTTTTCTCATGTTAATTAGCTTATTTTCAAAATTTTTTATAGTGAGAAATCTGTTGTTGAGGATATTACGATTATTTCATGTCTTATTGCGATTTTCTGTTGTGCCGCCATTTTGAAAAGTGGTGAAAAATGGTTTTGTAGACTACTCGCCTATTTCTTGAGCCTCAGATTTGTGGTTTTAATGCCCAATTGTTTCGACTTTCTGCTTGCGTCTTGGCTTACTTTTCATCTCCTGCTCCTTTTTTGTTGCCCAAGTGTCTGCCAGCTATCTCCCTGTGGCAGTGCAGACCCTTCCTCAAATCTCAGTTGGCAGCTCACAGCTTTAAGCTCTCATCGGAAGCCAAGAATCCCTGCGTGCTTTTTTGTCTTAGAGTTCGGTCAGTGTATTGGCAAAGATGTCTGGGTTCCTTTGGACATTTTAGAATCGGAGCCCATTCTGTCCCCGGACCACCTTCAGTATTGCTATGTCAAAGGGAGCTTTGTGACCAACAAGCTGCAAACGTTACAAGATGGCAGCCCAGTGCATCACACACATCTGGAATTAGCAGAGCTGCCTTTGTGTCGTTTGCTCCAAGCACATCACTTTTAACCCTTTTTTTTCCTCCCACATACACCACTTTGCATTCCAACATTTTAAGTCTCCTTTACTGTCCATCAATGTTATCAGTTTTTTACTTTATAAGTTCTACATTTTACGCTGATTGTCACGTTTCCTTTTTTCACCCAAGTATATTATTTTTAATAAATAGTTTGGATTTTCTATCCTTTAACTTTACTATTTTATCCAAAATGTTGCATTGGTATGGTCCCTTTATGATCCAAGTCTTTAATTTTCGTTTATTGTGTTTTTACACATTTCTTTTACTTTAGATGGTAAATTTTTGCACTTCCTTTTTTCCAAAAGAATTATTTTCACATATTTCACAATTCGGGTCCTCCCTGCGTGGAGTTTGCATGTTCTCTCCGCGTCTCTGCATGGTTTCCTCCCACAGTCCAAAGACATGCAGATTAGGTGCATTGGCGATCCGAAATTGTCCCTAGTGTGTGCTTGGTGTGTGTGTGCCCTGCGGTGGGCTGGCGCCCTGCCCAGGGTTTGTTCCTGCCTTGAGCCCTGTTGGCTGGGATTGGCTCCAGCAGACCTCTGTGACCCTGTATTTAGAATATAGCGGGTTGGATGATGGATGGATGGATATTTCACAATCTGATCCTATATTTTTTATTTTAACAGTTCCTTTTTTCTCCAAGTGTATCTTTAACATTCCCATTTTTATACCCTTCATTTGACATCTTTGTGGTTCCTTTTTGACCAATCTGTTTCATTTTGTTTTATTTTAAATTGTACGTTTTTAGGGTTCCTAATATTTTTCACATTTTTTATTTTACATTTGCCTTCCATTTTCTAAAGATTTCCCTTTTTGTATTCTCCATTTGAAGTTCCTTGTTGACCCCCCCACCTTGCCCCTCACCTTTCAGATTTGCCCACTCTGACGTCCCAAACCAAGCAGCTATCAAACAGCAATACAGGCACGGCAGAGTGAAGAGCTTCGGTTTATGAGGGGCACAATATAAAAGCTATGTCACCCGTGATTTCCTCATCTCTGTTTTAGGACTGGCACTCATCACTGAACTGCAGCTGCAGCCAGCCCTGCCATCCAAACACAAAGCCGAGAGTGGCAGGACGTGACAACGGAGTGACGGCCTGATCCTCGAGGAGCTGCTCCTCAAAGATAATGCTGTTCGGGGAGGCCAGCTGCCAAATAGCAGAGATAAATCTGTGCTGCACAAGCTCAAAGAGCCATTTCAGTAATGAAGGACCTGCCTGTCTATTAAGCTTAATCAGGTGAGGCAGTGACACCCTCTGGGAAGTGGGCACCCTCTCTCTCAGTCCCCCGTGTGGGAGCCCTGGGTTAGACATTGGGAGTGATGGCTGCTCACAAGACTCCATGAAGTGTGCTGGACCCTGAACTGCTGTGAAGGGACAGATACTTGCGTTTATTTTTTGTCGATTCGATCTTCTGCGTGTTTTCTAGATGTCATTTAAGCATTGTTCTGCCTCAGCTACTATTTACAGAGGAGCCTGGCCTTGCATTCATTTGGAATCTCGTCTTTGTGATTTTGTGTTTCAGTTTACCGCCTGTGGAGTGGGGGCCTCTCTGGCCTTTTGTGTAGCTTTTTCCCGCTGCTTTTATGTGCTTTGTTGGGGCAGGAACCACAGCACCCATGAAGAAACATTACTGGTAACACAGCCAATCAGATCCCTTCACGTATTACTCCTCACCGTCCATTGGCAGTGATTACCTTGACTGAGAGAGCGCCATCTGCTGAGTTGAAGCCATCGGTGCAGGTGAACCAAATGGTGTCCCCCAGGGTCTCGGAGTCGTCATGCTGATACCTGTCAGGGACAATTATGGATTTCAGTGATTTGAATTTTCTACGTTTTTTTTTTTTTACATCACACTAGTGCCTACTGGCACTTCAGACTGGTGGTCTGCTGAGGACTCAGAAGGAGACCCTTACACCACATCATCTGTGTTTGGTCTGCCTAAGACCCAGAAGGTAAACATCACCAAGTCACTGGCCCAACTCACCCACACGGGTGGACACAGATGTCAGTTAGGCTGTAGGCCTGCTGTTGGTATCTGAGGGGGCTAGGAGGGGAGGCGAGTCAGTGGTGGGATTCTGACTCCTCTAACCAGAGACTAGCACTTGTAGCGCTATGAATGAATATCGCCCCAGACCTGTTTTGGCCCTACTCTTCCTTTTCCATGCCAGTTCCATTCCTGTCTTGATCTCACTTGCTGGCTAATTGCACCTCTAATGACCTCCACCAGCTTGCCATGTGCGAGTGTGACCAGCAGACTTGACACAGGCGAGTGACGCTGACATGATTAAAGGAGAACAGAAGGTGGATGGACAGGGGCAGTTCAGGATGTCCAGGCAACCGAATGTATAAAATAACAGGACTTCATGCCATTGGGGACCTCAGACAGGTCACTGTGTGTCCCCAAATCACACATTCTGCATATCCCTGTTATCAGTGACACCCTGTCCTTTAATGTCCCCCTCTGCTCTCCCAGAATTCTCATCCCACAGGTGTATGGTGCCTGTCTTGCTTTTCTACCACATGTTCCTCAAGATTGTACAACTCTGATTTACCCAAAGTGACGTGGATCAATGAGGGTGCTGCCGACAGCTCTGACTGACCAATGTGTCCTTCATCTAAGAGCACAGTCTCATCAAGGTCCATTTCTGAGGGTCTGGCCACAGGAAGTCACCAAACTCCATGGCCACGTGTTTCTGCAGGGTGACCTGAAAGAGTGACTTTCCATCCATTGAGGATGGCAGGCCCTCTGTGAAGGTCACTGACCAGCCCAGATGAACGTGACCATCATGTGTCACATGCTGGTCACTCTCTCGTCCAATGACTACTCTTATTAAATGAAGCTAAGACAGACATCAGTAAGGGGCTTTGGTTGGGGGGTTGAGGGCTAGGGTAAATGTAATATGAAAAGTGTCTTAATGCATATTTAAAATTTCATTATGTTATTAAAATAATTGGAATATTAAATCATTCATACTTGTAGATTTGTAAAATAAAGGAAGGAACTAGAGAGATGAAATGATAGGCTGGTGAAGGTGGGTCTACAATTGCTTTGGGCTCCTCCAAGTCCTGATTAAAGACACTATACACACATGTTTTTGTGGCCTGACTACTTATTGTGAAATGCTTAGTCCAAGTGCAGCTTAAGATTAGCTGCAAAGGTGTTACATTCTGAAAATAAATGGCAACAGCACACAATGTCTCCATGAAAGGCACTCCATAAAATGAAGGCTAATGGGGCGTCACGGTGTCTGCCTTGCTTACGGCCTCGTGTGAAGCGTGAACGTGTGTGTCAGACGCTCTTCCATCCAAAGAATTCACCCCAGTATGCCAGATTTCAATTCTTTTTCTTTTTTAAATTTGGCTTTTTCTTGCATCCCAGTGCAACTTTATGCCCTTCCCAGATCATGAATGAGGGATCAAGTGATGCCCTCCACATCACTGAGTGCCACCATCCAAATATCACAAAGCATGTTTGGCAGGGCTGACAAAAGAACCCTAACCCTTTCAGAGAGCCTTGGGGTCCCAATCCCTCCTAACCCACTAACAGCTGTGTTTGGTGGGCTCACAGTGGAGAAGGCCAAACAAACTGTGATGGCCTTCACTACACTACTGGCATGCAGACTTATCTTGCTGAACCCGAAGAATCCTGACTCTCCCCTTTTAAGTCGCTGGGTAACTGATGTTTTACATTATTTGAAACTTGAAAAAATCAAATTCTCACTTAGAGGATCTGTGCAGAAGTTTTTCAAAACCTGGCAGGATCTCATCAATAACATTTTAGAAGAAGCTCATAAAGCACTGAGGAAGCAGATTCTCTCCCTATTCCTATTTTTATCTCTTTCTTTTTCTTCTCCATTCATCTGTATTCACTTATTAATTTATCTGTTTACTTATTTTTTACTAGGTTTAAGTTTTATTCAGGTGGCACGGTGGCGCAGTGGTAGCGCTGCTGCCTTGCAGTTAGGAGACCCCTAAGGGTTCACTTCCCGGGTCCTCCCTGCGTGGAGTTTGCATGTTCTCCCCGTGTCTGCGTGGGTTTCCTCCCCTTGTCCAAAGACATGCAGGTTAGGTGGATTGGCGATTCTAAATTGGCCCTAGTGTGTGCTTGGTGTGTTGGTGTGTGTCCTGCGGTGGGTTGGCACCCTGCCCTGTCTTGGATGGGATTGGCTCCAGCAGACCCCCGTGACCCTGTAGTTAGGATATAGTGGGCTGGATAATGGATGGATGGAAGTTTTATTCTGCTGCCCATGCTCGCTTTCTCAGGGTGGGGGTTGATTTGTTTTCATTCCTATTCTTGTAAAATTGATCTATTTGTATGGAATGTTGTGTGATTACAATAAAATCAATAAAATTAAAAAAAAAAAAAAAGGAACCAAAAATCTGGGACTAACCCACGAATTCAGGGCCTCAACCGGTCCGTCCGTTTTATGAATCCACCCTGACCACCACAGGTTTGCAAGCAGCAGGTGCCACACTTGGGGACACCAGTTGACCTCTAAACCCCTACATTCAGTCTCCAGTTGTCAACTTACCGTACTCTGAATCCCCGAAGGTCGCCCAACGTGAAGATGTCACCTTCCAGCATGGGTGAGCCGTTCAGCTCCACGTGGCCATGCCTTGGCTGTTGCTTCAGTTGTAGCCGCAGATTGTCAGGATTGGTGTCCACGTCAGCGACTAGCAGGTTCTCAGATGTGATGAAACTCCCTGCACCTTCCTCCACTTTCATGGGATTGGTGAAGATCTACGATAAAGCAGACACTTGAGACAAGGAGGCCCCCCATAACAGCAAGCCATACCTTTCTGCGGAAGACATGCTGGCAGCCTGCTCAATGACTTTACCATCCATGGGCTACCATCACATCACCTGCTTGTTTTTTCATATACTGTATTTTATGCTTCCCTTACAGGCTTTTCCAGAGATGCCCTCTTACTGATGCCAGGTTCAGCTCTCATACCACTCCTTGTGTGGCATCCTCAGACGTCATTGCCACTAACTTGCCTGGACAGTGACTGTGAAAGACACCCTTGACAAAGAGACCAGGTGAAGCAGTCTCCAGTACAATGCTTATGAACTTCTGGAAGCCTTTGTGAAGAGCTCAACACCCTGCTGAGGTTACAACGCTACCCTATGGGTCTTCTATTTTAACATATAAGAACACCCTACAGTTGTGGAAGTGACTGGCACATCCACAGCAATTGCTGCCTCATAGAGCCTGCAGGTGGCACGGCATACTTAGTCCCAAGTTGTGCCCTTTTAAAAGAATCACCCTCTGCTTAGCGGGAGATTTATGAAGGTGGTGCAGTGATACAAGTACTGCTAAGAGAGGTGGTCTCATGAATCTTCTCTTCTACGTGTTTTTTGCATATTATTTTAAAAGTATGATTTCTTTGTTAGATATTCAGTGATTTTCTTTCATCATCATAATCATCAGTTGTCATTTTAAATGCCTCATTTACCACTTTTGCCCCTTTTTTGGGTGATGGATCCACATTATTTATTAGTTGCTAGGGTGGTTGCTACCATGTGACTGATATTGACCTGATGTGTGACATCATCGCAACATCAGCTATTTAAGATGGCAGCATGGTCATCTCTTTGCATTTATCATTAGTTTAGTCATTAGTTTGGCTGGTAACAAACCAGTTTGACTTCATCTGGCTGAGTCTGGCACACAAACTCCTGCTGGGATTGTGGAAATCAAATCCTGCCCTTATCCAAACCTCATTTTAACATTTCTCAATTTTAATTTCACATACAAGCTGGTCTGCTCTTGACAGGTGGCTCCCTTATGCCCCCATTGTGCCCTCTGCCTATGTGCCTGTCCATTTCTGACACATCATGGCCTCGACTGAGATCTTAAAAATAGCAGAAGGTGTGTCCCTCAAATCAGCTCTCGGATGTCACTCAGTGGCTTCACCTCCACTTGAGGCCTGGGCACAGAGCCCAGCCTGCCAGGAGGTCCACCCCACCACAGAACCTTCAAGTAAATGACATCCCCATCACTTCTGACTTTAACACCTACAGCCGACTAAAGGACTTCAGCCTGTGTGAAAGAAAGCAAAAGTAAATCTGAGCAGAATCAGACCTTAAATGGTGGCGAGTACCTCAGGAGCCTGATTGTCCACAGGCAGGACGGTGATGTTGAAGGTTAGTCCACTGAGGGTGCCACCATGCTGGTCACTCACAGAGAAGATAAACTGCACATCCAGGGCATTGGGGCCGATATCTACTAGCGGAGGCATGTAGCCCACCTTCAGGTGATTGATGGCGTGCTGAAGGGGAACAAAAAACAATAAAGAGCAGAAAAAAAATATGCAAAAGGCTCCAGGAGGGTAGACTAAGATGACCGTCAAGTGAACAAGATGGAGAAGGGAAGGAGATGGAAGGAGGAAGGAAGGAAGGCTGGCCTCAAAACTCATGGGTGGCAGCCCTGGAAGACGGGAGCCGTATGACTAAAGTGAACGTCACACACCTGATTAGTGGGGACGGAAAATGGAGAGTCGGCTGTGAAAGGCACAATATAACAGATACAAAGATGATGATGTAGAACGAAACTACAGAAGTGTTAGATAGGAAAGGGACTATGTAACTGATAACAGTAGATGGGTTTTAAATACACTATATCCTATAAATATAAAACACACACACATATATATATATATAGATGCAATATGAAAGGCACTATATAACAGATACACTGGATATAGACACATAAATAGATGTGAAAGGCACTACATAATATATCAGCAAATTACATAAAAGACACTATATAACAGATGGTGGGATAGATAGATAGATAGATAGCGTAGTTGGCAGGATTAGATAGATAGATAGATAGATAGATAGATAGATAGATAGATAGATAGATGTGAAAGGCACTATATGATAGATAGATAGATAGATAGATAGATAGATAGCGTAGTTGGCAGGATTAGATAGATAGATAGATAGATAGATAGATAGATAGATAGATAGATAGATGTGAAAGGCACTATATGATAGATAGATAGATAGATAGATAGATAGATAGATAGATAGATAGATAGATAGATAGATAGATAGAGGGTCGCCTGTGTGAAGACAATTCTTCATGTCATCAGTTCGCACACTTCTCGATGGTCCAGGATTTTTCTGGTGATTTTCTATGTAATAAACTTAATAAGTTATAGCGTAATGAAAATTGCATAATTAGATCTGGACCACCCTATAGATAGATGTGAAAGGCGCTATATAACAGATAGCTGGACACTGCCTTTCACATCCATCTAACAGACAGATATGCCATCTCCCTATCATGCACAGATTGTGCCCACTGGTGTTTATTTTTCCAGGTCCAGCAGCATGTCACTTGCTGCCATAACTCCCAACCTCACCTGAGTGAATGACTTGAGCAGAGGGACTGAGGGGTCCTTCTTCTTTGAGCCCATGCTGTCGGTAAAGAAGAGCTTGCCAGCATCATGCTCCCTGTCACATCCATCAGCGAGCGAGGATGGGCAGAAAGAAGAAGAAGAAAATCATGAAGGCACCACAGCAGCAAGAGATTGAGGGGGCAACCTGAGCAAGAGCCCCACATTCACAGTAAAAGGATTCTGGCAGAGAGGTGTGCCATCTAGAGTGACAGCTCTGTCAGGCACTGGACGTCTCAGCACAGGGGCAGTTCACCTGCCCTTCACACATCTAAAGCAATCTACTTTTAAAGTGCAAAGAGCTCACCTATCGGCCTGGGGGACAAAGCAGGCCTGTGTGACAAAGTACATGAGGTCCGCATCAGGAGACTCCACATCCCTGAAATGGAGGTGGCTCTTGGTGATGTACGCGATGTCAGACTCCTTGACGGTGATGGCCCGCACTGTGCTGGGGACTTCCTTTGGCAGCTGGTCTTTAACAGGTGAGATGTGTATGACCACCACCTGTCATAAGAGAGAGGTCTAATCAATCAATCAATCACTCATTCAATCAGTTAGTCAATTTCTCCAATGTTCGCAGCACTACAAGGGGTGAAAAATGAAAAGCCAACAAATAGCATAACTCCTGTTTGTCTTCGGAGGACGACCACAATCAAATCTGAACGCCTCATTCACTAAGCACATCGACCCGCCCATTTAACAAACCTTTAATCAGCAGGTTGAAACGGTCCTGCAGCTACCAGCCTCTTGTGTCGTCCACCTTCTCTGACCACTTATGTCACCCTTAAACAAGGACAGCTGACTTCTGAGAGGGGCACCCAAAAATAAAACTTGGCTGGTCAGCAAAGAACCCATATAGGTGGCAGTGCCACAGCCACACTTGCGTGTCTGACTGGATGATGACACCACTGCTGCTCTTTCTGATTCAGTGGGGTATGGTGTGCCCAAAATGAGCATCCCCATCAATACCTCCCTCTGCCCACTCGCTGCCATGTCTGCACAGACCCGAGTCTCTTTCTGCTGCGCTGTCTGCTTTGACTGTGTATCCTAAACTGGACTCTTGATTATTTTGTGAAGTGCCTTGTGTTAATGTATTCTATGAGTAGTGGGCTGATAAATGGGTAGCTGCATCAATTCATGGACTGACTCATGACAGCATCAATGCCAGTCATGTCTGTTGGGCCTGCACAGATGACATAGAAGGAGACCTGCATGCCTCTAGAACAACATCCTACATGGCAGTTTTCCCAGCGTCTGCCCAGATGCGTTTTCCTCCTTACTCTGGTGTCAATACCTCATGGCTGTTGGGTCTCCATGTCATGGTGGCAGAGACGCTTGTTTGTCTGCCCAGATTTGCTTCTCCTTATGAGACCCCCTCTACAGTGCTGTCTGTTTTTAACTTGTTTAGTTTGTAAAGTGCGTTGTGATGACACATTCTATGGGTGACAGATGATGGATGGGTGAGTCTGCACAGACAAAGTAGTAGGACACACTTACTACTCTTAAATAACACCCTACTGCCCAGTCTGTGCCAATTCTGCATGTGTCTCTAGAGCAGCTTTTCCTCCACGTGTCTGCACAGCTGGCCCATGATGCCTCTTTCCATGCCACTCTTGTAAGTGTCATGTCGTGTACCATCAGGGTCAGGAGCAGCCATGTCTGAAGTAAATGTCACAAGACTTAACCTGCCAGGCAGCTCCACTTACATGAGTCTGGGACAGGTTTGGAGGCTCGTGCCCATCAGACAGCGTGAATTCAAAGGAGTCTTCAAACAGCTCACCCCCCAGGTGCTGGTAATAGATCAGCCCATGGAACAGGTCCCTCTGCAGGAAGCTCTTCACCGGGAACCCTGGTGAAGAGAATCAGAGCAAGTGGTAGGTTACTGAACTGCCAAGGACGAGAGTGGACCACAGTTAAAGACTGAAAAGACCGATGGGTGGCATAGCACTGCTGCTTCAAAATGCCACAGTCTTTGATTCAAAGCGTCTCAATGTGTAGTCTGCATGTTCTCCCTATTTCTGTTGGATTTGTGCTCTCAACTGGTGATAGATTGGCATCCGTCCAAGATGGGTCTGCACTTGGCTTCTAGTGACCCTAAAATGACCAAGAGTCTGACACCCTTGGCCAGGCATTAGATACAATAGTCATGTCCATCCATTTTCACCACCTTCATGGCGAGTTCATTCCAACACCAATAGATGCAGCCTGTGGATTGGCCCTACATGGGTGGTCAATTTACTGGTGGGAGACCACAGAACCAAGAATTAAGTTGAACAGTGGAATTCTACCTGAAAGGGGAACCAAGCAAATACCGCCAACCACTGTGCCACCTCACCAGTCATGTCTGTCGTTCCATTCTTCAGGCAACAGCTCTGCTTTAAAAGCTGGCTGGTCAGTCAGTTAACTCATTCCTTTTCATTTTTGACATTTGAACATTCAAGACTTCAACTAAAACGTTCAATGGCGACTCACAGCGAGCATTCAACAAGCTCCCTCTTCGCAGTGTGGAGATTCAGGGTACAACTCCAGAGTTGATGCCAGTTCACCACACACACACACTCATACTTGGTCAATTCAGAGCAGATGTTGGTGTGTGGGGGCAAAGGAAATAAATCACCCTGAACACAGAGGGTTCGGGTACCATTGCCACCATTAAAATATTTAGAAAAAGAAACCTGATCTCACTTGGTCACTGTGTGTCACCTGTCACTGTGTACAGATGGTCTCCAGGACTGCTGCTTGACAACACTTGCCTGGAAATGCCATAGCACCTTAAATTGTGCCCGCTACTCAATTACGCTCACCTGGTCTTTATGTAGTGCGATTCCCTGTGTGCAACCCCTGGGCCTAAAGCTTAACAACTCTTACTACACCATGTATGGCGTCTTACCAACCTCGACTTGGTCATTATGTAGTGCCTATCATCACTCTGGCCAGTCTCTATGCCATTCAATGCTGAGTCTTACCCTACATCTGCAGGTCTTCACAGAAATTCAAGGTACCTGGCAACCCTGCGGAGGGCTTTTTGACTATCTCGCCTGCGCGGGGCAAAACGGTGAGCTGGTAGAGAATGTAGTCGTCACTGGAGTCCAGATCAGAGGCCAGCAGCATGTGCTCCTCAATGAGGACCGCAGCGCCCTCCTGCACCTCGAAGGCCATGTTGTTGATGAGGAATGGGGGCGTGTCATCCTTCGGGAGGATGTTGATGGGGAATTTGTGGCGGATGCTGTGCTTGCCATCGGAGATGCGGAAGACAATGTAATCCTTAGTGGTGTCGCTGTCCCCATGGTGGTACCGGACAGTGCCATCTTTGATGTCCTGGACTCTGAACATGAATCCTTTGCCACCTGAAAAAGAGAAAGATATCAGGAGTCACATTCTGCAGCATATCAGCCTGAACCACTATCACAAGATGTAATGACTTGGCAGCCCATGCTGGTAGACACAACTAAAGCCTAGGCATCAAAATGGCACTTAACTCTCTGAGGGGTATGATCCATCAAAGGGTCTTCCTGTCCCCTGCTCAGACTTGAATGATCATCAAAGCCAACGGACCCTGGAGCTGAAGGCAGAGCAACTCATCCTTATGGCCTCCAGGCATGAACTTTGACTTTCATGTTGGGCTGGGTGGCTTCACCTAAGACCTGTGCTCCAAGGCACCCTTTGCCCGAGGAAGGAAATTCCCTTGAAAGATGCGTCAGTCAATTGTTGGGATACCAGTGGGTCTGCAATGGACTGTGGCAAGTGAAGACTTGTTGGTCAGCTGCAGCACAAGGGGCTGACAAAGCACGGGTGGGTGTGGAGCTTCCACACGGTCACAGACGGTGGGCAGTAAGCACCTCGAAGGTGCAGTCAGCCTGGGCCAGTTGTTAATTCACCCTTTTTATCTGGCCACTCACCCATCCATTAGTCTGTCAACTCCATCCATCCATCCATTCGTAACATCCACTTATCCATTAATCTGTATTGTCAACTCCTCCACCCTTCCATTCATTATGAACCCTTTATACATTGCTGGATCACAGGAACTTGGGCACAATGTGGCAGTCAGCTTAAGCTGGGTGCCAACCTGTCACAGGGCACAAACTAGGGCGTGTCCTGGTATCCCCTCTGGGTTCTGTCCCTGCCACGCTAAACTTGTCAGCAGGATTGGAAAACACACAGAGGCCCCCTTTCACTTTACATTGTCATTCTGTTTTACCTTTCAGCGTTTCCTGTCTTGAGATTTCAGTTCTGCTAATGCCACTTATAATGTTTATCTGGGCATGAATGACAGACTGCCTGTCAATCCTCTACGTTTAAATGGCTCTGGCTGGTCAGTTCTCTTCCACTATCGGTCTTTTGGTCAGTTTTTTAAAGTAGGTGGCCGGCTACACCGGTACATTTGACTAATATTTGTGTATTTCTGTTCATGGTACCCAGTGGCAGATGGCATTAGGGTGCATGCCATCAAAATAAAGGCTGTCTTTGTGCCTCCCACCACTACATGATCTCATGAATGTTCGCTTTGCCCGCTGCCTGCCATATCTTTTCACCTGTGCTCTCCAGGTAATTACACCCAGGATTCAAGGAGGTGTGGGTCAAATTCTGTAAACTGGCCACAACTGACATGGCACAGGTGATGAGGATGAGTGTCTCCAGGCCCACAAATCCACCATCTGTTTGAATATGCTACAGCCCTCCAGTGGTGCGACAAAGCAGGAGAGAGCACACTTCCTCCACTGGACATCATGTTGGCTAAAGCAGAATGAAAGAATCAACTTTTAGCTGGCTGACCCCCAAACCTGGCCAGTGGTCTTGATACAGTATATGTCACCCCAACAAGAAAAGTTTGACAGCATGTTGCATGAAGTGTAAAGTGAGGAGACACAGACTTTTAATTTGAAAGAAAGTTTGGTTTGCCTGAAGGCATCACGAAGTTCCCCGGACCGTCAGAAGTTAGTGCCTTGCAGCCTACTCTAATGATGACGTCCATGTGTGCCAGCAAGACAGAAGGTTAAGTTCAGCAGACAGCTTGAGAGATGAACGGTCAGACAGTAAAACCTAATTACGACTTACCAAGGGATACGGCAACAAGTCCAAATGCAGTGTGGTAATTGGGCCCAAAGGTGGTTGTGGGCATCAGGCCCAAACGCACAATCAGATGCCAATAGGGAAGTAGTCAACTCATCGACAGATTGGCTAAAGGCAGTAGACCAAAAAAAACAGCTTTATAATTGGCACCGGTCACCCGAGGATGGTCCATCCCCAAGTGCGAACGCCGTCCAATTCCAGTATTCTGCAGAGACTTGGTTCTCACAAGGTCCCATATGGAGCCCATGGTGGCATTGGGTCCGGTAAAATCAGGCCAGTGGATGGTGGATTCAAAGGAAAAATGGATGCCTGTTGTGCCTCACACTCTCAGTACCCACCAGTTGAGGTGCTTAACACACCTTACTTGTGCCTGGGTGTCTCTGGCTTCAGCAGCATGGGACAAAAGGGCAGTCATCCTGGCATTATGGGACTCCACCACAGGATAGGCCTCCGGCATCCCCGTTTCTGGTTTGGGAAGAGTGCTGAAACCAATGATTGGCACCTAGGTTTATTTCCTGGTCTCTCTTCTTTATTGTTCAATTCTGTCTCCTCCTCCTGGGCCAGATGTGCTGTGAGCTAACATCCTGCCATTAATGTTCTCATCAACTGGGCCATTCCGGCATTTCCTTTCCAACTAAAGGACTCCTCTCATCAAGCCCTTGGATTTGAATGACAGCCTGGAATGTCCTCAAGGTGAGTCATACTTTTTGCTTTCTTTCATTTTCCTGGCCTGTTGATGCATCATGCCCTCTCATCATTTCCTGCCACTTTAGGCTCATCTCTGGCCATCTTCTTGTTCACCCCACATTACCTCTTGTTTATGCCCATTCATGTCACTTGCCTTGGTTGCCCGACTGAGTCTTTGTGCTCTGCAGTAACTCACCTCACCTCTTACCATCCATTTTGTGCACTTTCCACACCTCTGTCCATATCTGTGATTAAGTAGGCACAACTTGGAGCACACACGACGTATTCAAAGATCCAACAGTCACATTAGGGGCATGTGTGACTCCACATAAATGTAAAGGTAGAGGCGGTTGTCGGCCTTTATTAAACTGACATTACTCTTCCAATTTGGCTCAGGTCTCCACAGCCTGACAGAATGGCCCATTTTGTAGCGTGATGGGCACTTTGCTGTAATCAGAGTGAACACTGGCAGAAGACCAGGAGATGACAGTCCAAGGCAGTCAAAACGGCTAAAGGTCAGACACAGACCAAGACGACAGAAAGGAAGTACAGTGGAGTAACGAGGGTGAGAGGTGGCTGACTGTAACTAACACGGCCTTCCCTAACTAGAATAATCAACGCTCCTCACACAAAAGACTAATATATATGGGGATTTGTGATGCAACAGGGCATATGACCAGCAATGGGCAAGCAACCATAAACATGGCCACTACAATGAGGCAGCGTGCAGTATGGAGGAGAGGGCAGCCCAAAGCTAAATATAACACGGCCCCACCATGCCGTCACCACAATGTCACACAAGAGATCGGCACACCTCTCTGAGGCAGGCAGAGGTGACTCTCAGGGCCTCAGTATGACTGCGAGAGTGTTCTAAAGTCCAGCCTTCTATGCACTGGGGGCGTCTGGACAGGTAAGCTTCACACAGGTGAGTGTGGTGGTGCGCAATAAGCAACAACCCTTAATAAGATGTATATCGTGATGCCATGTCAAGTGTCATGGCAACCAGTCCTGCAACTGCATTCACTTGACCACATACAACAATTGTGGTGGCATCTTAAGGTAGGCGAGCACCAGAACATAGGTGCAGTGAAGCATCAAGCACTTACACATGTTCCTTTAGCCCGTCTCCATAACCATCCTGCCTCTGAACGTTTGGGGATGGCTCCAGAAACACAAATCCCTGACACGTAAGCTGATGGAGGAGTGTTCACTCACTTCTTTGTGCTTAACACAGATGCCCTTATTACCTGCTGGAATGACACTTGTTCCTACGTGTGCCCATATTACCTGATGGAGGAGTGCTTGTTCATATTTGTGTCCCATTTGTCCTCCATGGTTTATTTCCTTGAAATGACATAATGGTAGGCTGATTTACAGATTCACACCTCACTCTAAGGCTTCTGAACATCCCCGATTAATCAAACTTCCTTGGCATGCGGACACCTGCCATTCAAACCCAGGTGCAAATCGGTCAGTCTGTGCCCACCTGGTCCCTTCTGCCATTTTAGTAACAGAGTGAAAAGAACCCCATCAGCCATTACCTGAAGCCCGGAGCCTCTCTGGACTGCTGCCATCACCACTGGATGGGAACACTCAGACAGTGGGCCAGTCCACAGCCAAGAGTCAAACCAAAGCACAGACCTTTGGGATTAAAACAAAGGGAGAGCAGGCAAACCCCACAGGGACTGTGACCCACCTGGGAATCAAACTTCTGCTTGGTTATCTAACCATCACCCTGTCTGCAGAACAGAATAAATACATACATACAAAATGGAGCACCCTCTGCACCCTAGTGTCGCCCAAATGTCTCCCAGTATGCACATTCCCATAAAAAGTCTCACTCGGCTCACAAACATGCTCTGGCCATTAGCGTCGACAGACACTGCCCATGGGAGACGCAGCATACGCCTTGGCAATCTGTTCTAGAAACGCCACAAACTAAGTAAGAGTCAAGTGTGCGGCGAGCTGGAACAACAGCCGCCATCATTCTGCCTACAAAATGCCCCTTGGCAGGTCGATGACAACATGTTTTACCCTTTCTCAGCAAACACATGCCGCCACCTTGCATATGTTTCATAAAATTGCACATATTTAACACCGACGGGCAACACGTGGAACAGACTGAGAGGCAACCAGCAAGGACACTAGGAGCTTGGGCAGGAGCAGTGCCCTCCACAATGGCACAAGGAGCTTGGGAAGTTGTCAGGTTGCTCGCAAGGGCACAAGGAGACAAGGAAGGTTCCAGGCTGCCCATGAGCTCACAGGGTGCTAGGGTAGTACCTGGGCAAAGTACAAAGACACAAGGAACTAGAAACACAGGCCAAGCAACATACGAGCACATAGAGCTCAGGTAGGAGCGCTGCCATCCACAAGGACACATTTAACTCATTTAGGTGCTGGGCAGATTATGAGGGGACAGGGAGATCAGGCAGGAGTCGGGCAATAAACAAAGATGCAAGGAGCTTGGGCATGACAGCTGTGTAAGGTGCGTAGACTAATAACCCCAATGTGAAGCACTGGGTGCGTGAGAGCAACCATTAAGTAATACATTAGGGAAGCTTAACAGCAGTTGGAGAGGAACATAGTAGAAAAGGCGAAAGACGACTCAAAGAGATTCTTTCACTATTTTAGTAGTAAAAGGAGGAGGAGAAGTGCATCAGGGTTGAAGAGGTTGAAAGTTGAATAGGAAGCAGTACTGTTCAGATTAAACAGGACAGGCTGACATCAAACAAATCAGCAGGGCCAGACAATATTAATCCAAAAGTTCTTAAGGAGGTGAACGAGTACAGATATAAACCCTTGATGCATATTTTTAGGAAGTCACTGTGCAGTGGAGAGATTCCAAAGGACTGGAAAATGGCAAATAATATCCCGTTATATAAGTAGGGTGATCGGGCAGATCCAAGTAGGTAAAAGGCCAGTCAGTAAGCTTACTGTGCATCACAGGTAAAATAATGGAAGGAATTATTAAGGAAAAGGCTGAGTAACACATGGAAACAACGGGAGTTTTACTGAACAGTCAGCATGGGAGGTCATATTTTACTAACATGTTGGAATTCTAAACATTTATGTTAACAGTTGAATTCTGCAAAAATAAAAAATCTAAATCACGATGACAGAATAAGACGACCAAATTAGGCTGCATACAGTCAAGTCCACTGCAATTTAGGATGCTCACTGTTTTCGTCTCAGTTTACCGAGTTTTTGACATTGACCCCTGTAAAAGAGGGCATGCAATGGATGGTACTACCTTACCCAGTGAGAAGGCTATTATAAAGGACACAGACAGCAGGAGACCGTCTGGTCAGGCCAGAGGTTCTCAAGGTACTTTGGATGGCAGCATCCCACTGACAGAGCCCTCATTTGGACACACGCGGGTCTCCATGGGAGCTGAAGTCCCAAAAGGCAGCTCTGCAAGGACCCCTAGGTGCCCTAAGTGCCACTGTCCTGACCCTGCAGGTCTTCCAGGATGCTTTATCATTAATCTGGACATACTCTCAGGTTTGGCCTGAGAAGCTCCTCTGCCTCAGCCAGGTCGCCCAGAGTTGAGAGTTGAGAAGGAAAAAGAGAAAAGAACTGAAGTGCCTTGTTGTGGGGAAGAAGCCTGTTGTAGGTATCTGTTGGATCGGAATGGTGTTTGGGGTAGTGGACGCCCCCTACAGGCTACACCCAGTTTGCCCCAGTGATCCCCTTTGTCTTACCTGCTTTACTGCTTTCAGCACAACAGGAGCGCTAGCCTCAGTTATGGATGGACTTGAGAGCACAACATCAACTCTGAGTGAAAAGGCTCCTTCACAGTCAAACAGTAATGAAGTTCAAGACCAACATCATGGCTGCCTTACCTCGGACAGTAAGTCTCCCGTGCTGTGGTCCATCCACTGCCACCAAGTAGACACTATTGATGTTGTCGTTGTCCACGATCTGGAAGTTCTCCCAGGAAATTGGCCTTGACTGCCCTTCCAACAAGTCCAGTCCTGTACAGAATGTGGTCAATATGAAAGGCATTTAGTAGGCAGTACCTGACCGGAGGTCACTTCTGCAAACTGAAATTAATTGCTAAACGTGACTGGCATTTCTGGTGGCCTTGATGTAAACAATGACGCTCCTCTCCCAGTCACTTTGTTGGTGAGTTCCATTTTAATGCCTTACTTCATAAAGTCCCACAAGAACTTAAGGTCTAAGCAGCATGTGTGGCTTGCTGGACCCCCGACTCTCAGACTGTGAACCCCATCTCAGCCACTCTGAAGTATCAGATTTCAGAGCTCTTTACAACATTCCATGGCACGATATCCCAGACTTCTGAACGGCCTCTTGATGTCCCAGTATTTCAGTAAACGCACTGCTCTTACTGCTGTTTGAACCTCGGGTCAAGGTGTCACAGTCCTTTATCTTCTACTGTGTCTGCCTCATTGACTTGCACGTAATACATGAGGACCCCTAGAGCAGACTACAGGAAGTGCACATCCTCTTTCAAGGTGCTGCAGCACTTCATCTCAAACAACTTGAGTTTTTAGAAAGGATCTGGACGACACATTGGGGCATCGTGGCTAATAGATGACCCGATGAGCAGAAGGTAAAATTCACTCGTTTGTCAAACCTCGCTTTTAATGGTACAGTTTGAGCCTCACATAACTTAAAACATTTTTAAAAATAAATTAAATGGTAGTCAAGAGCAAGAGGAGACCCTGAGCTCATCCAGCAGATTAGAGGGTTGCAGAAGGAATAAACTGAGGCAGCAGAAACCTGGCAGTTTGGCATGATGCCACTGACCCAGAGTGATGGGATAGGCCCAACAAGGAGGTGCAGGGATATCACTTTCAGTGGGCACCAGTGGGTTTCAAGGAGGGGTCTCATATTCGCTTTGTGCTATGTGGAAAGAGGAAGCAGTCACAGGTTCAAATGCTTATCACTCCTTTTCACTAAAGCAGTAAATCCCTGATCCCACATTTATTATTCTGCATTACTGGGGTCGCAAACAGGAAAGGGGGAGAGTGGTTTCAGTCGGGCAGACCAGAATTTATGAATGACAGGGACTAACCAGTGTGTCCTGACTCAGCCAACTGGAGTTAACAATCGCCCCTGTGGGTGCCCAGACACAGCACCATCATTTAAAGTTCACATATCATGACTCGGAGAATCTCCGCACTCTTCACCTACTAGTCAGCAAAAGCTTGCCAACATGCCAGCAGTGGGTATAATGACAAGCCACAAAAGAGACCAGCACTAAGAGATCATTGAGGATTTAGGCCTTAATGGACACAGAGTGCTAAAGAAGGACACTCACCCATGTTCCAAGAAACCCGAGGGGCATTGGTCTCTGCTGACCGAATAGAGAAGTGCACCATAATGGGAGGGCTCTCGGCAAAGAAGTCATCAATGGCCACAAACTCCACCTGTACACAGCACAACAAAAGATACTGTGGTGAGACAGGATACAAACCACAGGGGTCAGCACCTCAGGCCCCTCTGCACCTCAAAGTTCCGACGGCCGTTGTGGCTGCTGTTGGGAGGCTGGTAGGCTATCTTCATATCGTGGAGGTCCTGCCAAGTGAAAGAAGAGCTCTGCTTTGTGTGGTCATCTAAGTGGGTCAGATAGCCCTCCATGGGGGGTTTGGTGATGTTAAAGACCAGCCTGGACTGGGGGGTCTCGTCATCTTCAGCATCCAGGGCTGCTGTGCTTAAGGGAGTCAGAATGAACTGGTCCACCTCCAGGATGAACATGGACATGAAGGCAGCCCGGGGCTGCTGGTTTGGAATCGCCCCACGTATCTTTGCCGGAATCCAAGCATTTTGCATCTTGAAGGAAAAAACAAAAGTTACATTGGCATTTCTTATGGATGACCATGTGGTTCTGAATTATCAATCCAGATGAATTTGCAGATTCCTAAACACAAAGTGGAAACCAACAAGCACACATGCCAGGCCAGACAAATCTGCCTGCATCACACACATTGGCAGCAGCAAATTGGTAGGTGATGTCTGGGGAGGGACACCTGAAGCCAACAAATAAACTAAACTACTGAAAAGCCTCTGTGATGTGACTAAAGCAAGTAAGAGGAATGAGAGCGAGGACACTGCAAGGGCCTGTGTGGGCTGTTTTAACACTCCAGGCACCAAGGTCTCTTCTGGGTATCAGTGAGCTAAAAGACCACCAATTCGTACAGAAGAAGGGTGATGTGGGATGGGGCCCAAAATTGGTTAAAACGGCCCTGTGAGAAAAACCTTAGATGCTGCACAAGTTTCACCCATTTAGTGCTGCTCAGCATCCTCTGTTGCCAGAATGGAGAAGTGTCACACTTACTAATGGTGCCAGTGCTCAGGCTGAACATATTGACTGGGTCATAAATGGTAGTCTCTGCCAAAGAGAGTGCCAGCGCTACAGTCACAATGAATAATAATAGTGTCATGACACTCAGTGGTGCCAGTGATCATGCCACTGATGACAATAGTGTGTTCGAAGAAGGTAGTGGACTTTACTTCCTACAATTGCACAGGGTTACTATGATGATGGGGAATTGTTCTAACATATGTTTTTTGTCATTTGGAATGATTTTTAGTCATTATTGTTTATTTTTATTTAATCATTCTGATCTTTTTGGCAGTTAATTTCTTTCCAGCACCATGTTGAGTGTCAATTTCCTCAGAGGTTTTCTTTTATTTCTAATAACAAAGTACACTGCTGGTCACATGGGTGTAGTTTGTGATGTCACCCTTTTTTTATGACATCACTGCACGAGCATTATAATAGATGGCAGTACACTACAGTTGTCTTCCGAATTTCTGGATTCATACCAAACCAGCTCTGTTGCAACCTAGTTACGTAGCTTAATGAGAAATCCTTCTACTCTGACCTTTGACACTCAGACCTTTCCATTTGTCTCATGCGTCCTCCAGGTTTTAAGTTCCGCCCATTTCATGACTATTCTTTATTTTTCCCCATTTCTGCCTTCATCTCGCAGAAAATTACAGGTAGCACGCATCCCGCCTCATCACAAAAGCCCACAACAACCCTGCTGCTGGGGTTCTTCTCCCGTCTTACCTGCACCAGCGAGCGGGTCTTCTTGTCCCTGATCTCCACGCGGATGGAGACATAATCAACCTCGGAAGAAGGTGGACTCAGGTGCTGATACCGGAGGCCCATCTGAAGGAAGGCGTCGCAGTCAGCCTTGAGGAAGCGTACCTCTTTGGCTCCAGATGGGCAGGCTTTATTGCCAGGACAGGCTGGCCTTGCCTGTCGAACTACGGGACAAGCAATGGAAGAAAAAACAGGAGTTGAGATTCTGAATATTACCAGCACTGCTGCTGCCCCCAGTGTGCCCGCTTTCCTTGGTCCTAAATACACAGCAATGCTTACGGCAAGCTGGTGACTGAGAGCTGGAGCTGGAATCGGCCAGCTCTGACCAGGCTGGGGACTGTCTTGGAGAACCACAGAAGTGGCTTTCATTGCATCTGAACTGGAGTAAATCTGTGAAGAAGCCTGGCCTGGACACCAGTGAGGAAGTAAACAAGGAAGAAACGGCAGGCATTTTCAAAAATATTCTAGTCATCCTTAGCAGTGAAAATGCAAGTTGCTCCTTGTGTGCCATGGAATTAACAGTATAAAAAATGTCAATTGGGCACTTTCCTGGACAAAAGCCTCTCATCCTGACTAAATGAACATGGGTAACAGAGTTAAATTTAAAACAGAGGAGAGGGGACAAGCAGAGTGGCCTATAATCCCACCTATATGGGTTACCTTTTCGTAACTCTGTGCCAGCGCCACTTTCTTTTTGGTGAGCCCGGCTGGAATCTTCCACGATCAGCTCTCCATGTGCTGGCACATTAGTCTCTGAGGAAATGAGTCGCACTGTGCAGACTCCATCAGGAATGGACTTGAATGACACTACTCGGCTATCCAGCAAATTTGATAACCCATGGAATTCTGGAACTTCAAGTGCCACGGGGCCAAACTGGATCAGAGTTTCCTTGGGCTCTGTCACCTGCACCTCCAACAGGAACGTTTCCACAGCGGTTTCGGATTCAGTGAACCTGTAAGCCAGACATAAGCCAGTCATCATCCTATTAGCCACCATGTCACACCCACTTCTTTTTCACATACAATGCCAGCCATAATCACTCTTTTACTTTGTTTGCAATGCAATGCTCAGCCTGTCGCAGTCATACTAACTGATCCATATGCCTCTTGCCACAAGAGCGCCATGAAAGGAGCTTAAATCCCTATGAGCCACACACACTGACACAGCACCTCACTACATTATTATTAATACGTTTACTTTTTGTTCTTTTACTGTGTGCCCGCACAGCATAAAATGCTTATGACAATGCTGTTTGTGTCCCAGTTCCAGTATGTAGCTGGTGTCATGTGCCACAAACAAACTGTGATGCGTCTTACTGCTGCAAAAACTGCTGTGAGGAATGGGAAGCAGGGTGGAGGTGAAGCCCTGGGGACAACTGTGTGACGGGGCGAGGGTCAGTGCTCACATGCCCCTCAGACTAAGCGGTTTATGACCTGGTCATCAGTACTAGTTTGAAAACAAGATGGCAATGCCAATGCTTCCCTCTTACAGAGCGCGGCTGTATCTAAATATTTAAATAACAGTTGTCTGATTACCGCTAGGATTTTGTTTTTTCTGTTGCTGTTTGTTCTTGCTGTGGCTGCTGCTGCATCCATTACCATAATAATAAAGTATATAAAAATGCAGGTACAAACATACATGTTACGCCCAGAATCGTTAGCCAAAGTTGGAGTATTTACTTATTCTTAATGTGAATCTTCAAACCTTATTTTCTGGCTAATTTGAGAGCGCTAATGGCCACATACATGTTTTATTTAGACTTGATTGAGCACTGTGACCTGGTGGCACAAGGGCTGAGGCTCCCATATTCCATGCCAAGCTTCACACATTCATTGCTGTCTATGGGGAAATGGTGGACTCCCCCATCACTTGGACTAATAAATTCAAGGTAAGGGTTATGTCCTCAGGCCTGGCGGATAGCAAAGATGCACAGAACTCCAGGCATCACTGTTCCCCAGCCATCATCATACACGGTGGCCCTCCATCTGACTTAGCCACCTGGTGGCACCCCAGGTATCCTTCCCCGTCTCTCACCACTTGGACTTTTATTTCTCTTCACATTTGCCAGTGGTCAGTCTATTTCCTATATGGCCTGAACCCATGAACCGTAGGACCGGAGACAGACTGGCATCCCTTCCTGTGAGGGATCCAGCTGCTTCAAGTGCAATGCGATGGCTGCAAAGGGCCATTTCTAATTCTACATATTTCTGCCACTGGGTTGGCAACATGAGGTGGTGTCTCACTTAAAAATCTTTTTTTTTCCCTCATCAAGTTCACTTGCCCCTGATGTCAGACTCATTGTTAATAGTGAATGTGTGGTACACTGGCACAGATCCACGACCCACTCCGATGCCATTAGCATAGGCTGTGGACGGGGACATTTGCTCCTCCTTTAGTTTCTCCTACAATTCTTCGTATTTACTTGTTGAATCAGGGTGGCTATGGGTGGGCTCAATGAGTTTTTGACCCAAAACAAAATGAATCAGCTCACTTAAGAAGGCAGGTGACCACTGTGGGCCACAGGGAGGGTCCAAGACATGGTGGCATCTTGGATGCCTGAAAGAACCAACAAAACGGGTGCAGCTACAGGTGCTGTCCACATATCATTTGTTCTTAAAGTGTCTTTTTTGTGTACATTTGCTGTCTCCAGCTTCCATCCAGACTGTGACCCCTGGGTACCTGTACAGCCTCAGCATGACCTTGTCTTCGCCAAGCAGCGGGCTTCCATTGTGGACATACTTCACCTCGTCTGGCAAGAAGTGGCAGTCGAACACCTAGAGGGTGGAGACACATAACAGGTTTTCTTAGGGTTATTGTTTCTGCTTCTGAGCCCATCACACTGCCCTCTACAGCAACACCACTGACATGCCACTATCCCAAGAAACCCCCCTCCACCCCACCCTACCCAAGGAAGTCCTCTTACCTGTGGGCTCAGCTTACCAACGCGCTGGGTGACGGGCTCATTCAAAACCACCTCCACCTTGCAGGTGTCCAGCTCTTTGGGAATGTCAAATCGCAGCTCGTTGTCTGTTAGAAACACTGACTGTCCTCTGCCCACCTTTAATCCTCTGTTGAGCTGGACCAGACTCGGTGCTGCAGGCAAGGCTACTGCTAACACAACGGACACCAGGAAGGCCAAGTCAGCCATTGTGGTCATACCATTAGATACACTCTTAAGATGACCAGGACGAATCACATCCGAGCGTCTTCAAAGCACCACAGGATTGGACACAGTAAGTGATGGCATCCACTCGCCTGGCTCAGGACGCCGTGAGGAGAGCTGATAGGACAAAATCCAGGAGAACAGAACCTGTAAACCAAATATACATGGTCAAAGTTAGGACAAAGAGTGGACAACTGACAGTGAGTGGATCAACCCCGCTCCTCCAGCATTATTCAAATATGTGTGGTGTGACAGTAGATGGCACTCTTGTGCCTTTCCCAAACCCCAAAGGGAGCTCAAAAGACTAAAGTAAAACAGTGAGGGCCACAAGAGGGGGGTCACAGCTTCAAAACAACAGACAGGAAACACACCCCTCTGGGGTCTTACTAAACTGGGTTTCAACCCCTGTCTCCCAGTGGAGTGGCTCTTACCCTGCCTTCATGTCTCACTTTCCACTCTGCCTCCCTCTTCCTTCCTGGACTCCACCTGTCACCTTCTGCATTCTTAAGCTGGCCACGCCCAGCTGCAACCATACAAACTGGCAATGCCATCTGCACCTCCACCCCGAGGAAACCAAAATCGGTGACCAGAAGGACTACAGGAGTGGACAACATCTGAAGAGGGCATCAGTTGAACGGGTCGTCCCACAGCAGCCATTTGATATTTTTAGGACTTGCACATTCAGTCATACTGGGAGAATCAAGACTAAGTGACAGAACCAATGAGCTGCATCCAGGTGCTTTACAAAGCGAAGAAGAGCACAACTCAGACTGCGTGGCTTGCCAAACACGTGCACAAGAAAAGCACAGGTCAAGACAACAAAGGCAGAGTAGAAGGAGAAGAAAAAGAAGGGACGTCAATTTGGGGAGTAAAGCATCATGGAAAAAGCCGGCAGCTCCTCACAAATGAGTTTCATCAGAGGTCCCTCTTCACGACAGCCACTTACTTCATCTTCATGCACGAGCAGGATAATGTAGTCGTCCTGTCAGGTCTCATTGCCCTGACACCTCCCGCAGGAGCCCTGGCAGGGACTTGAACTCAGGGCCATCTTGTGCTCCACTCGGCTCTTTATGAATCATTCTTTCCATCTGCTTTTTATTTTTTAATGGCGTGCGATGAAGTGCTGTCCAGTTGCTCACTTCAGCCCTCCTCCTCATTTATACTCAACCTTCTGGGTTTCCCTTTTCACTCAAGACTCACAAGGGATTAAAGATGATAGCTCAGAAAGTGGACATGCACAGCGGACTGCCCGACATGAAATGGGAGCAAATGTCTACCAGTGGGGGGGCGGAGGCAGGTAAACAGTAAAAGTACGGGCAGTGGAGCGACTGGGCACATACCATGATATCTCATTTAGACGGTGAAAACGAAACATAAAGTCCAACAGGCGCTGAGGTGATGACATACAGAAAACAAGGAGAAAGAAAGAAAGAAACCTGGCAGAAATGTCAGCGAGTGTAACGGTACAGGATACTGCAAATGGTCAAAGTAGAATACCTTTTCTGAAAAAAGGAAAGTTACCTTACGCACTACTGAAAATTACCTGCACATCGTAAACAATACATTTCATTATTTTTAAAGCCAAGTTCTGTAAAATCAATATTTTTCTGCCTTTAAAATATGCTCCACACCGTTTACTAATACATTACAGTCACACTGAAAAAATGGCCGTTAATTTTAAAGAGCGAAAGTAAACAACTGCACAATGTAAAAACGGTAAAGCGCTGCTTCAGTGACACCGAAGTTAGGATGTTTGCATAAGGACACTGCGTGCTGCAGGTTTTTTACGCTTATGGAAGCTGATTTATGGTGGGATGTAAACTTTAGCAGACTTTACTTCTCCACCAGACAATGTGCCACAACTTCCTCAAACACTGAATTCTTTTCAGTGGATATAATTAAATGATACGTGTTTGCTCTTGGTTGTTATTACTTTACTGATGCAAACTGTGCTCAGGTGTTTGATCCTGACAATATTTTCTAATGGTTTATTGATTGGCATATTTATTACAGTGCATGGATTTCAGGTTCTGGTTAAACGTTCAGTCCTGTTGGAATGTGCTGTAAAGAAACTACAGGTATTTACTACAAAGTTATACCATAGAACTAAAATATCATCACCTTCTTTTTCACAGTACAATTCTGGCAAACACAGGTGCCAGTACTTTATCATAAATTTAACATTATTATTTTTTACAGGGTAGAATGAATACTGTCCTACATACAGAGTCCAGTGAAATCCTCACTTGCATGTCCAGCTATCATGAAACACGTCGCGGCTCTCTGGTGTCATGACAAGAATGGACTCAGATGCAGAATGTCACTCTAATTAAAGCAACACGCAAACTGGCTGACTTGATGTTCCCTTCTTTCTGTGCTGCTGTTACCAAAAACCTCATGGAAAACCCCCTGAATTCCATTTACACCTGAAGCAAATGTTTGACTTGTACACAACTACGCGGTCAGACAGACCTTGCTGCATGAAAGCTGTACGCCTGAGCACTCACTTTATGCATCTTGTTGGTCTTCTCATCTTTAACTCACAGTTCAGATCAGCCTGACTGGTGGCTACACTCCCAGGCCTAAGGGCCAAGACCAAGTCGGCACCGTACTCTACTTAATGCAAAATTTTTCTCTCCACGCGTTTTCCCATTTGAAGGTGTAAAGACAAAATATGAAGGTCAAAGACGAATGTATTATAAAAAGGCACGTAAATAATTCAAGGTGTATACAGTGAGTTAGTAAATAAACAGTAAAGTCTATATACAGTAAATACACACAAAAGATCACAATCCCTCCTTTCCCCACTTCATCATCACAAAATACACATAACAAACACACTCACAAACTCTGTAAGGAGTGGTCACTGAAAGAAGCTGTTAAATGATGACAAATGCTTGAAGAATAATAACTAAAAGAGGGAAAAAAAAACCCACAATCACTTAGCTGAAGGGGCATCCCCAAAATGAATAAATCCCATTGGTCTCACCAGTATGTACGTTTCAGGTATAAGGAGAAGAAAGAAACTGCCATTCAGTGGCAGCGGTCATCATACTGTGTAGCAGTTAGACAGATGGCTGGCACTGCATAACAGACAGAGACGAGGATATGAAAGGCACTTGACTTACTTTAAGGACACTTGTATTTGTTGCAGTGATTTCTGATTGGATTACATAAAGGATTATTAAAAAAGAAAACTCTTACCTCGACAGTTCTTCAAGAAATTAAATTACCTTGGGATTTAATTTAGAAAGAAAGAAAAGTTAAAGCAAGATGACATTTTAATGTCCTTATTATATGTGGTTAATGTTTTATTAACAAGCATCTTAAAACTATTCCTTCTTTCTTAACTTTTGTAAGTGACTTGAATAATTACTTATCTTGCCTTAAAGTATGAACTGTTAAATAGCTCATAAATGTAATCAGGCTTAATGGATATTTCATTGTGCTTTACCCCATTTTCTGTGCGTTATTACTTTCAATTCTTTGTTTTTTATATTTCATTTCTTTCAAAGTTATGTCCGATTCTTTACTATTAGTATGATTAGTATGATTATTATTATTATTATTAATGAGATCGTGTTTGACTGCTTGTACGTCAACGACGATTTAAACGAACTTAAAACAAAGCGACGGACAGACACACAAACGAGGAGAGGTCTGCGAGCCTTCCCGTGTAACGCGGCGTCTGCTAAACGTGACACTCGGGGGCAGGGACGGCCGCTTGTGCCACCACCGCAGGGAGCCGTCATTTGGGATGCCTGGCACGTGTCAATGAAGCCAAAGAGGGCCACAAACGTACCGCTCCGAGAGTTTCACTTTACTGAGGAGGTTCGTCCCCTTCGTCATGGCCACAACGTAGTGGACAAAGAGGGGGTTATTAGAGGGTGTTCTATCGAAGTTGTATCGAAGATCCGTCCCTCGGAGGTGCCGAGACAACCGCATTGTATCAACGGGGAAGGCGTTTGAGTTACTGCCGTTACACAATGGAATGGGGCCGGCGAGCCATGCAAAAGCCACATATTCCCCGTTTTTTGTTAGCTATGGAGGCATTAGGCTAAAAAGTTGACCATTCTCTCCTTTTGTCGGACGTCTGACAACCCTAGCCGTGAACGGAGACTCCGCCCCGCTCCGCTTCAAGTGACCACATCTAAGCTGAACGTCTACGAGCTTGTAACGGGGTACAATGTAACTTAAGTACTGTCACGCGTGAAACTTGAATATTTTATAATTATATTACAGTTACCGACTTACCTTGACAATTTCGTTACTTACGTTACACATATTTTTCAAATCTAAACCAGCAATATGTAAAAGCCTTGGAGGGCAGCCACTCAGCTGCTGGCAGCGTTCGAAAAGGCGCGAGTTGGCAGGCGTCCTCCACGAGTGGCGCAAAGTGCACTGCACATGCGCAGTTTTCACGCGCGCGCCAGCCCGTGTAACTTTACGACGGTGCCCAGCCTGCTCGGCAACTGTGTCACGACACTACAATACCGTTCGTTTTATTTCGGGATAGTATTGATTGTATTTATTTACAAATCAAGATTGTGTGTTTTACTTTGAAAGATAACAACTTTTCACTTTTACAACGCATTTAAAGAATACAAACAGGAGATTGATTGAAGCGAACCTCGGTGTGTATCCGGCAACCTTTATCGTTAAATATTTGATCTTGTCCTTCCAGCCTTCAGCTTGATCAAAGACCTCATAATAAATTCGATTTAAAGAGGCCTGCAGGGAGCGCAGATCGGGTGGGGACAGTGCCAGTGACCGTGACAACTATAAGTCCAATTCGTAGGCAAACGCGGTAAGCACCACATGCCGTAAAGTGCGGCGTCGCGTCGTAATGTGATTGTTCGCCACTTCTCTGTAAAGTTCCCGCTTACAACACGAAGAAGGCGCCCGTGCAAGAGGGAGGCAAGTAAATCTTTTATTTAAGTGACAGCGAGTGTTCATAGTTAATTACAAAATAGCACTGCTTTTCCTATTTGATTCACACCTAAGCATTTTTGTAGCGTTTTAACAATAGACCAGAACGCTCCTAAACCGTTCACTTGTAAACTTATTTGCCGCTGTTCTCGATGGCACAATTCAAACCTAAGGGTCTGAGAGATTTGCAACTTTCGAAGGTTTTCAGCCAAACGTTTGTTCAGTTAAGTTAAACGGGAACCCCGGTAAAACGCTGTTAAAAAAAAAAAAAGACACAAAGAGCGTTTTTACAGGAAGTCGCAGATTAGCAGGGAGTGAGACCAGTAATTCATGGACACTAGAAGAAGAAAATTCAAATGAAATAATTAATGAATTAATTACTGCAGTGGCGCCGTGCAGGTCATCTGCTGCCAAACTACAGAGCTCAAGCGCAAGTACACAGCTAGCTTGCAATTAAATGACAAGAAGTTAACAAACGGTACATTTAGTTTGAATCTTTATAAAGTGTATGGTAGCGCAGAGCTGGCATTCCTGGCTCACAATGTCAATTGTGTGGGATTTGCAGGACCTACCTGTGCATTTGTGGACTGATTGGTGTGTGTGTGTGCGCGCGCTTAACTGCAGATGAGGGCCTGCTTTAACACTGAAATGTGTCAGGAATTCTTCAGTCAAAACAAAATACGTTTATGTGAATGAAATCACATTCGACCTCAGCCTGAGCCCCCAGGTATGAACAGGGCCGTCTTAACAGCATCATTGGCAAAGTGGTGCGCTGGGGCCCCTGTTTGGAAAACAAAGCAGAAACTTACATAGGAGTCTGAAACATTGTGGGCCCCCAGCCAGTGCACCTACGTGCAGATGGCGCTGGGTATGAAGACTCCCCCCTGTACCACCAGAGGGCCAGCGCCCATACGTTCAGACGGCTCTGGGTATGAAGACTCCCTCCTGTACCACCAGAGGCCAGTGCCCATACGTTCAGACAGCGCTGGGTATGAAGACTGCTCCCTGCCCCGTACCACCAGATTTACATTTACCTATTTGGCTGACACCATTACGATGTTTAGGGTACAACTGGTTGCGTTGCTTTTGGTTTTCCGGTTGGTGCCCAGACAGGTGAAGTGCCCCCCTCAGGGTCACACAAAGTCAGTAGCAGGATTTGAACCCACAGCCTCAGGGTTTGAAGTCCAAAGCCTTAACCGCTACAGCACCCTGTTTCAAAATATGTTTATCAAATGACTGCATTTAAACTAAAGCGATCCTTTAATAATGGGTTTCTGTTAGTGGATGGCACAGACTCTTTTCTGCTTGGCTGTGTGACTAAAGCAGCTGGGTGCCCATCTGTGTGCTTCTTGCCTGACACCCAGTGCTGCAGGGATAAGAATAACGTGGATATTTTTACTTCTGTAAAATAAGTATTGCGCAGCTTGCTACTTTGCTCGGACTACGTAACGCACTTAACCTGTCCTGTTAGTTGTGCCCACCCAGCACTGCTCACGAGATGTGCATTCAGTTGCTCAACAGAAAGGCAGCCATTGCTGAAATATCGAGACGATTATTTCAGCCAGTAGAAGGAAGCATTTGCCTCAGGACGTTGACTTTGTGAATGCTTCAACCTGTGGCTGCTGAAGGTTTGTGTGAAGCTAACAGATATGCAGGGCAGCACGGTGGTGCAGTGGGTAGCGCTGCTGCCTCGCAGTTAGGAGACCCATCTGGGTTCACTTCCCGGGTCCTCCCTGCATGGCGTGGGTTTCCTCCCACAGTCCAAAGACATGCAGGTGAGGTGCATTGGCGATCCTAAATTGTCCCTGGTGTCTGTGTGTCTGTGTGTGTGTGCCCTGCGGTGGGCTGGCGCCCTGCCCGGGGTTTGTTTCCTGCCTTGCATCCTGTAGTTAGGATATAGCGGGTTGGATAATGGGTGGATGGATAACAGATACAGTATGCAGGCACACTGACCTGCGCAGACCGTGAAATCCGTAGGTGCAGGGTGGTTCAGGGTTTACATGGCCGCCTGGCCGGGTTACTGCTGGATAAATCCACTCGTGTTAAGCAGGGGTCTCGCGCCCAGCAGCCAAGTTTCTTTAACTGAAATAAGAGTCTACATGGCATGTTAGCTTCTGTGAATAACTGGATTATTAAAACACATGGAAATGCATCGATAGATGGGGGAAGCAGCACAGGTGTGGTACATCAGGGGTGCCGCCCCGGAGGGCTGCAGTGGCTTCTGTTCAGTTGCTGCTCGTGATGGCGCTACCTGCTTTTGCTGTTATTTCAGCCTGAGCCCCTTTTTAAAAAGTGTGCCTTCTGTAGGAGTGACATGGAAAGCGGGCTCACATGTGACTCTGGAGCTGAGCTTCTGAAGGGCCCACCCAGTTTCTTAATTAGAACCCAAGTCCTGCTTTACCTCGTTTGTGTGCCCCTTCTGCCAAAGCAGACATTCCCAGAGCTCTTGACTGTCTCTTTCCTGAGAGTGGCACCCAAATGTTTTGTGGCCCACCCGTGTCTCTCGGTCCTTCACTTTCTTCTTTTCAAATGTTTTACTGTTTGATGGACACAACGTTAGCGGGACATCTGTTGGGTCACCTTGCGCCTCATTTTTATTTGAAAGGGACGGGAAAAAAATAACAGGTCAGTCGATTAACAGCCAGGCAGCAGCAGGAACGGGGAAGAAAACTGAGAAAGGGTCTGAAATGAAGAGCCCACCGTGATCCAGGAGTTTGATATGCTGGTGAGCGTACGATAGACAGATGAATGTGAAAGGACTCTATAACAGCATGATAGACAGAATAGATAGATGAGAGAGGCGCTATAAAATAAACACCTGTGAGGGGTGGTATATAATCAATAAGTACACGATCGACTGATAGATAGACAGATAGATAGATAGATAAATGTGAAAGATGTTGTATAATATGTGGGTGTGAAAGGCACTATATAACAGATAGCTGTGTCACATGCTTCATATAATAGATGGCTATTGGACTTTGCTGCTCCTTGTTCCACCTTGCTGGTTTTTCCAGCTGTTGTGCCCCCACCCCACATTAATATTTTGACCAAACGCTGAAGCTAGCAAAATGGCTTGAAGTTGGACTCGCCTTGTCAAATGTGCCCACTGGGGTCCATTTTTGGTGTTCTCGTTTTATAGCGTCTTTCACCCAGCAGCCCCAGACCAACTTTTCTCCTCGCCTGCTCCACTTTCCCGTTCGGAGAGCATTTTCCACATGACTTTGTATTCCTTGTTGTTGTAAGCTGGTGACCAAATGAACCTTCCAGATGTCAGTTCCGCTTGATGCCCGCCCCCTGCCCTCCGTGCCAGTGGCTTGAAGTTTACCTTTTCCTTCTCTTGTGCCATTTACACCCAAAATAAACACTCGGTAGCAGAGAGGCCCTCGTCACATACCTGCTGCCAGAGTCCTTAAAGGCCCGTGTGGCTTTGATTTGTGGCCCCTGGTGCTTCCTGGTTCGTGTGGCCCACTCTCGCTCTGGTACCTCCCTGGACGTAGATTGGTATGACGCTCGCTCGCTCGCTCACACACACACCCAGCAACACAAAATGAAGCCGCTGGTCTGAGCGCCAGACGCAGGAAGTCTGTTGATGGACCACTGGGGTCTCTCTCTCTCTCTCTCTCTCTCTCGCTCGCTCGCACTCTCTCTCTCTCTCTCTCTCGCTCGCTCGCTCGCTCGGCCGGACTCAAAGCCACAGATGTTCGTCATTCCCTCAGGACACGAATTCCGTGATAGGCAAAGCGCCTTCTATGTCAGACAAATAAATCAGGACACGCTCCTCCACATGCACGGTCACCGCACTCCTGTCCACGGGATCCCTGCACCGATGTCCTGGGGTTCAACATGTCTGCTTCCTTTACTACTCACTGCTCAAAGGTTGGTCTGCCTGCCCGCCTGCCCACCTGCCTGCACGGGTACGCACATCCTCAACTCCATGTAAAGCTGGGCATTGCATTCAACACAGGAGCCCGGCCTTATGGAGTGAGGCTGTGACCCGGGTGTGTGCCAGGTGAGCTCTGCCTGCACTGAGTGCCACCCACCTTCACCACCTACCCCGGAGACATCCGGCTAATTACAGGGCCTCGCCCAGGTCTCTCATCTTTAGTCATCAGCCAGAAAAAAATGCGGCAGGGGGTTATGGCCTGGAGGAGGAGGAGGAGGAAGGCTTCCTCCATTGTTTGTTTTAACCTGCCCACAGGCCTCCTCTGATTACTCCAACAGATTTGACAAAAAACAACAAGAGTTGATGGGCTGGGGTGCAGATGCAGGCCACGTGCCATAACTTGTATGCTCCTACTGTCCCCGATGTCACCGTTGTCATGGGAGATGAGATGGCATAGGACACTGTAGGGCTTGAGCTCAGAGCAGTGCCATGGCAGTGGGCGGACCTGACGAGGAGAAATGGACAGACGGGTGGGACCCAATCAGGGCCAGAGTCATATAGCGCCTTTCTCCACGCACACTTCCTCAGTGGCAGCACTTGAATGCTTGCACTCAACACAAGCAGTTGAGTCTGATAGGACCACTGTGTGCAGAGAGGTGGCAGCAGGGTGGAACAAGCCGTGACGTCAAGGTGACTCATCTCAGCAGCGTGTACGTCGCCCTCCCTCGTGGAGGCTGCTTTGGTCCTTCCTGGTCACCTCGCTTCTCTCTGTGTTATTTCTACATGCAGTACGGTGGCCCTGGGACTCCTCTGTGCTTGGTGCCATTTCACGTTCCACCCCATGAAGGTTCTTTTATTGAGTGGCACCCCTCCAGTGGCCTTCTCAAGGCCAGCAACTGCAGTTCAGTAAAACAGAATGAAATGCCACAGGTGTGCCCAAGTTTCATCAGCACACCACGTGAGGCAAGTGGCACTCAGGTCACATGTGGACGATGAGCGGTTTGCCAGGCTCTTTGGGGGCCGCAGCCTCATTACTGCATGTTCCTTACAGCCTGCAGCACAGTTCACGTGACAAAGCTTTGTCTGTAGCATCACACAGCGCGATGGCATATTGTGACAGAAGTGTCACAACAAATTGTATAACGTCACTTTCATGGCAGGTAAAGTGGCACCATTAACAACATGCTGAATTGAGCTTTGGAGTGTCGTGAAGGTGTCGCCGTTGTGAGACGAAGCCTGAAAAAGCTGCGATAATTAGCTCTCCACAATGGAGACGTGTGCCATGTCAGTTGAATGGGAATGACGACATCTCTGCCAAGCGGCCAGGCGCTGACCCGGGGGGCTCCCCTCCACTCCCTCCGGTGGTCACGGACATGGACAGACAAAGGCCAGGGCCAAATGCTCAGTCACAAGTCAAAGAGGGCAGCGACACCGGCCCACTTAGCTTAACAGCAGCTGATGGCATCTTGCTGTGGCAGCGTGTTTGATTGGCAGGCTAGTCGCACCATTGGACGTCTGTATAATGTGGTGCCATGTGCCCGTTGGTGTCCAAGATGTGGAGCGTTGTCAGGCTGTGTGTAACTCGATTCTTTGGTTTGTGGTGCTCACCGCCTGCTCTCGTTGTCTTACAGTGTCCATTCTTCTCTGGCGCAGTGTGTCCATGAACACGATGCCAGTTCAGAATGAGGAGACCCCGGCCAGCAGCTGGCCACCCCACTATGGAGAACAGCAAAAATCCAACAACCTTGGGTGAGTGCTTGTGCCCACTGGCTCTTGATTGGCTCCGCTCAGGTGGCATTAAGTGGCCACCACAGGTTTTGGAGTCTCTGCAGGACAGAAGTGAACTCGCCCGAGACGTGCCATTGAATAAAGGAGGTGGACATGTGGATGAAGAAGCAGTGGCGGTTCATACGGGCAAAAGTGAGGGGCTGGCAGGGGCTGGCAAGGGCATAGGAGCAGCACCAAGAAAAGGGGCAAAAAGCTCAAGCAGCTAATAAACAACTCGCTGGAGACTCTTTAAAAGGCATAGCGGGCAGCAGGTGAGTGGTGCAATCAAGTGGCCAGGCAGGCAAGTAGGGGGGCAATTTAGGCTGTGGCAAAGTCCTGGGGTCAGCTTAGTGGAAGTGCCCTCTGATGGCAGCCAATTCTGTCGCATACCTTGAATGCTCTCCTTGTGCCTGGCATATTTCAGAGCTGAAATGGCCACACTGGCATCTCCTTATGCCAGCTTCCCATACTTTCACTTGCTCCTTAAGCACTAATGTCGATAAGGATTGCTGCCCTCTAGTGGACCTGTCCTCCCATGTTCTCTCAGTGCCCACTTCTCTCCTCTTTGTATTGTCCACCGATTGATGGCAACACACCCCACCGAACACCCAGGCACCAGGAAGCACATTTGGGTCTCAGTGTCGGAGAAGCTGGCAGCAGCGAGCCGTCAGTCTTAATTAATCTGCCACCCTGTCAGATTAGCACACTTCACCATGAGCTGTCACCTCCCTGTCACTCAGATGAAGCTGCTGGGTCAGATTAGATTCAGCTTGTTTGCTCACTCGCTTGTCCACAGACGTGCCCATCTGGCCTCTGGTCGGGTACCAGGGCTGCGGCCTTCGTGCTTCAGTACATGTCCTTTCTCAGGTGGTCTAGAGTGCCAGTTGTTCACTTGGGCTCAGTTTGCGTGCCCAATTTGTAAATGCAGACTGTAAATTCAAGTGAATATTTCCTCGCCAGCATTGGCATCCATCACAGCTCCGAAGACCCGGGTTCAAATTGCTGCCTGAGGTGCACATTAGAAACAGAATAAAGAATTTTAACAACATGGAAGGACTGACAGACGAAATGAGCCTCAGTGCTCGACCGGGGAAGGCCGGAATAGCCAGGAGAAGGGGCAGTGGGGCCGCTTGAGGGGCTTCGGAAGGGTGACGAGTGGGCATCAGTGGCACTGATCAGTGTTAAGGCGTGTGACCGGGTGTGCGTGTCAGCTCGCAAGATAAAACTGGGCAGATGACCTGAGAACCCCCCGCCCACCGGGTGCGCTGTTGTTTCTGGCAGGCGTCTCCAAACAAACATGAGCGCCAGGGCCAGTCTGCTGTGAGAAACGTCCAAAAAAGGAGAAGGCGGCGGGGCTCGGCTGGAGGCCCCCATGGTACGGGCTGAGCTCGACGCAGACTTGGGAGCTTTAGAGGCCCGGCGCCCGAGGCAAGGCTGAAACCTGCAGAGTGCACTCAAACAAAGCTGCACGAGGAGGGCACTGCCACCTCACATGATCCTGTATAGCACCTTTGACAGCGGGCACTGTTTCAAGATCCTCATGGGAGGAGCCCGTCTGACATTTATATAGTGCCTCTGACAGGGATGTTGGGTGGCCTCACAACAAGAGCAGAGCTTTAAGGGGGCACTGCCTGTGACAAATGGTGCGTGTCATTACCCTCAGCAGGAGGGGAGAGGACAACATTAAAGAGATGCTTTAGGTGCCCCTCTAATGCCTGTGGGAATGGGCATTGCCCCGTTGTGTTTCCAAAGGTGACCCTCACCCAGCGCACTTGGCTTCAAGTTTGCATTTTAGTGGTGGAGCCGAGCGCCAGCGGCCCACAAGACCTTTGACAAGCCTCACGTTCTCGAAAGCAGGGCGCCCGAGTGGCACCCACATGCAAGGCCTAAGGCTGTGACCAGGTGCAGACCACATTAGCCTGTGACATCCCTGTGCCATTGCTTTGTCCCGCCCCATCCACGTCTAATCCGAACTGAAGTCCTTCCGGTGCCTCCGGTGGTCGTGCACTTGGGGTTACTGCTGGCCAGGCCACTCTAATTGGCAGGCTCCAGCGGGCACATATAATGCGGTTCGACGGTCTGTCTTTGATTGTGATCGGGGATCATGGGGTCTGCCATCCCAGAGGAGGAAGTGGGGGCGACGGGCACCTTCTGGGCAAAACAAATAGGAGCCGAAGACCAGAACCACAGGCACAAAGTGGGAAGATGGCATTATGCAAATGAGCACGTCTTGATGCAAACCATCCCAGTGCAGTCAGTAATGCTTATCCATCGTAAAGGGCAGAGTGCCCTGCAAGAAATAACGCAGGCGGTCTGCGGAGACGGCGTGAGAGGGGTGGGCACGGCGTCTCCCGCAGCACAATGCATTATCATATTTCCACGTAATTAGTTGGTTTTTCCACATGAAATGAGAAAGCGGATCGACGTTGCATTAAACTGCCTGGAGGTCTGGTGGCAAACCTTAACTTGCGCTGCCCGCGTCAATGATCTCGTTTGCTTGGCCGTCATGCCCACCACCCCACACTCCATCACTTGGTTTGAGAGGACCCCTTAAAATATTATAAAGGGTGCAACAGCAGCAGGTACACTCCTGAAGAGCACAGGTGCCAGTCTGTCAGGCATGAATGCACACGCCCAGCCCTGACCGTAGCGTCTGTGCCCACCTCGCTAGACCTGGCATGGGACCTGAAACTGAAAGAAACGTCACCCTGGGCATAAGGCCCAAATGATACATCAGATGTCCCCTTACCCTTGGCTCTGTAATGGTGATGTGTGCCCACTTGCTGAAATGTTCCAGATGAAAAGCCCGCCTTCATTAAGTTCTGGTTGGACCAAGCAGTCCAGGGTCTGACCCAGCCTGACCCCCACTTTGGCCTTGCAAAGACCCCCAGGTGCTTCACATGCACCCTCGAGGTCTGACCCTGCCTGTGCCCGACAAGTGCCCCTGTTTGAGTGCAGAGCTGTTAATGGAGGATTCTGGGACGAAGGTGTTTGTGGAGTTCATGGGTGTGAATGGCTGAAGCCCCTTCAATAACTGGACCACCCGAGGGTCACAAGCCACCTAACAAGTGAATGAATACCTGAACGTGCAAGTGGGGGTGAAGGACTCCTCATGTACATCATACTTGTGTGAATGGATGGCATGTGTGGCATGGGAATTGAGAGAAGGGGTGGGGGGTGACCTGCTGGGGTCCGTTCATTAAGGGGGTCTTTTCAGAGGCTCGTCCGTTCAGGGTCTGTGCTGACGGTTTCGATGCTCGGGGGGCCGCAGGTGGGGTGGTGCAGGAGAGGTGCCGCTCCCCCAGTATGTTCTGTGTGTGCCAAGCCAAAGTAAAGGCTCAAGTGAGACGAGCCACCGCGGGAGTCCGCTGGACCGCGTGAGCGCCGAGCCTGCCGGCTGAGGCCCGTCCCACCGCCGACCCCACCGTTAAGTCACATTAGTCAGAAGTTGCTGGATGCTCCTTGGCTGGAGTCCTGGCACGGAGGGAAGTAAATTTAGGTCAATTAATTAAATCAAATCCATTGGAGACGTCAGAACAAATAAAAGGAAACACGGGGCTGGACTTCGGGGGGCTGGCACACGTGCGAGCTAACGGGATGGTGGGGGGCTGCCCGGAGAGCCGTGTGCCAGCCTGGCCATTGAGTGAAGCCAGTGACGAGCTTGTCACAATGTCCGATTGTCCCGGCGTGTCCTCGGTTTTGTAGGGCAGGCTGAAGATGTCGTCCTTGACCCCGGCCCTTTCTTTTGCCTCCTCGGCTGGCACCGTAACGTTTCTGTTTAGGAACCTCTAGCCGCTTATCGCTAATTGTCTTCCCAAAGTGAGTTGTTGCCAACAATGCAATATTCCGCTTTTTGAAGCGCACCAAGCTGGCACACGCCACTCCGGCGGCCTCACTAACAAATTCACACTTGCAGGATGAAAAAGAAAAAACCATTGCAAAGCTGGTGCCAACTCGGCTGACAAAGCCGTTGTGCCATTGTGTTCTGGCAGTCGCATGTGCCCGTGCGTCCCCTCGAACACGGGCTGGATGGCTGCGGTCCAGTGCACTGGCCTCATCCCAGGACCGCTGAGTAACCCTCTGCGAGTGGCCGGAGAAATTCACAGCCAGCTGACATCAGGAGAGAGGAGCAGAGCTGGCACACTGCACTGTACTGCCACCACTGGGCACCCGGAGTCACCATTGACTCCTACTGCCTATAACAGACGGGGTGCCTGGCTGGCAAAGATGACGTGGGAATAGGGCT
The DNA here is from genome assembly GCF_016835505.1 of Polypterus senegalus. Taxonomy (NCBI): domain Eukaryota; kingdom Metazoa; phylum Chordata; class Cladistia; order Polypteriformes; family Polypteridae; genus Polypterus; species Polypterus senegalus. Next base: position 163,221,982 of record NC_053163.1, read on the forward strand.
GGTGGGACCATGTGGCAAAAGACCACCAACAAGAAGACACCAGCGACACAAACGAGAAGAGAGCCACGCCCAATAGGGGCCACTGGCACAGGGGAGGGGGGCAGTCCACGCCATTCTGCACCCCCGAAACCTCGCAAAACGAATGCTGTGGTGGAGCCGGGACTGTAAAGGACAAGCCCCCATCTCAAAGAGCGAAAGGGCATAGGCTGAGCAGACGGTGGGTGGTATCAGCCTGGCACCGTCAGTCCGGAAGCTGCCTCTTGCATAGTGGCTTGGAATTCTCTGTGGAGGAGGGATGAGCACAGGGAGAACATAAAGCAAGTAGGGGCTGGGGACCGCTTGGCAGCCCATTCCCACTTGGGATTGTGTGCCAGGAGAGTATGGTGCCATCTCGGCTAACCCTAACATGGGTGGCCATGTACTGTCCTCTTGGCTGCCCACCCGGGCTTCACCCTCTACCTGACAGGAGGGTTACAAATTCCTGGCAACTGCCAAATCCTGTGCCCTCTGGCATTCAGAGGTGGCATCTCCCCCTCTGTCTCTCCTCTCTGTAGTGGCTCCCCTTCTGGGGCATCCAGCAAGCGTACAAGGTGTGCTGCCCCCTATTGGTGACCCTGTGTTCTAATGCTGTACCATGAAGAACTTTTGTTACTGCCAGTGTGCCCTAGAGTACTCCTCTTTAGGGCCAGCTGCTGGGACCCTTGTGCCAGCTGGGCGCCACTTTACACTAGTAAGAATGGCACTAGACAGTAGTCTATATGAACTTGTCTTAGTAGGAGCACTAATGCCCGCACCTGTATGCCCCCCAGTGGGCGACCTTCAGCGAGTTGGTGACGTGAAGAGATTCATTGTGTGTGAAACGTGAGAAGGGCAGAAATGGGAGAAGAGCAAAGCAGACCGAAAGAAAGACGGGAAAGGCGCTGTTGGGTACACAGCTGTGAAAGGTGCCACATAGTGGGTGTGAAAGGCTATGCAGCTGGAACACAGGTTATATAACAGACACCCTATGAGAATATAAAGGCGCTATATAGCAGACGGGCAGGATGGGGGACATAAAGGCCACTTGAGATGCGCTGAAGAGCAGAGCGTCAAGGCGATTCACACAGACACCATCGAGAGGTGTGAAAGGCGCTATATAGCTGATGGGCAGCTCAGAGCCTTCAGTGAACTCAGTGAAGACAAGAGTCCAGTCCAGAACCCCCCCGGTCCGAGACGGTAGACGATGAGGCCGAACCGCCGTCATCTTTGCTCCCCACACTCCCCCTTCACGTCGAGCGTCTTATTGTTCCTCGAACTTGAAAAGCGTGACACCTTTTTAGTGGCTCGTCTTCTCTGGCGCCATGCTGGACCACTCAGAATGTAGCGGGCAGCCCAAAAGTGACCAGCAGACAGAAGGCCATGTCTGTGCCCTGGTGGCGATCCCTTGGAAAAGTTTCCTGTGTAGATATGCAAATGAGCGGGGAAATGTCAAATTTGCATAGATTGCAAGTGAGCCCGTCTCCGTCTCCCTCGCAGCCACGTCTCATGTCGTGTGACAGCTTCGGCATTGTCCGGGCAGCAGGCCACCCTGCCCACGCGAGCACCGCCGTGTCACAAAGATTTACTTCAGAGCAGCTGGACGGATCGACAGGCCGCTGAGCGCCGAGTGACGTGATGCGATGTGACAAACGATGCTGGGCTTTTGGAGAGTGACTGCCTGTCAGCCGTGGCGCTCAGGGCCTCGTTGGAGCGCCGCACTCGATTATGCAAATGAAACGTCTGCCTTGTAAGACCATCGGGGTGACCCACAAAGGCAGAGGAGACCACCTGCTCAGAGGTCACCCTCTGCCAGGCCACAGCTCTGAATGTTAGCAACCCTGAGGGGACAACACTAATGCAAGGCCACCTTACCTGGGAGCACACGCAGGGCACAGGGTGGCCTCCTCTGACCTGCCTTTGCCTCCAAGTGCCAGTGACCGAGGGGGCAGCACCTGCCCCTACTTCAGGTCTAGTTCTGCTGGGTTTGTCCTCGTCATCAGCGCTCGGTCAGGGAGGTGACATGGTGGTGACACACAAGCAGCTCTTTTACAGCCCAGGCCTTGGAGAGCCACGGATCCAACAAGCGGATGGCACCCGCTGAGTGCGGCAAGGAACAGAAGGGCTGCTGGCCCAAGACAGAGACCTGGCTGAGAGAGCCACGTCCGGATGTCACATGTCACACAGGAGACGGGCCAAGCGGGGGCGCCGGAATGCCAACGGCAGCGGAGACGGAGGAGGTGGCCTCGGTTTGCAGCTCTCGTCCTGCCAATGACGCGTGGCAGCAGGCCATCACGGCTTCAGGCCTCCGCCCTGTGGCACTGCCACTCAAAGCCATCTTGGAGTCTGCTCACTGATGTGCAGTAGACTGAGTAGGCAAGGCGCTATATAAGCGTACAGTGGGCCACTGCGTTCTTGTTGGTGACCTCGTCATGTAGAGTTACATTTGCTGCTTTGCTGCTGGTGGACTCACAAGGTAAGGCGCCATACAGAAGGGAGTGCAGTGCTCTCTGTTACTGTACTGGTGGGATTTGGGCCTGTGGTCAGGTGACCTTCTCCATCCCTCAGACCCACCAGGTAAGGCGCTATATAAACAGAGTGCCATCTCCATTAAGAGTTGGTAAGGCGCCTATATAAACAGAGTGCCATCTGCACTAAAGGTTGGTAAGGTGCTATATAAAGAGTGCCATCTGCACTAAAGGTTCATAAGGTGCTATATAAAGAGTGCCATCTCCATTAAAGGTTGGTAAGGTGCCTATATAAACAGAGTACCATCTGCACTAAAGGTTGGTAAGGTGCTATATAAACAGTGCCATCTCCATTAATGGTTGGTAAGGTGCCTATATAAACAGAGTGCCATCTGCACTAAAGGTTGGTAAGGTGCTATATAAACAGAGTGCCATCTCCATTAAGAGTTGGTAAGGCGCCTATATAAACAGTGCCATCTCCATTAAAGGTTGGTAAGGCGCTATATAAAGAGTGCCATCTCCATTAAAGGTTGGTAAGGTGCTATATAAACAGTGCCATCTCAATTAAAGGTTGGTAAGGCGCTATATAAAGAGTGCCATCTGCACTAAAGGTTCATAAGGTGCTATATAAAGAGTGCAATCTCCATTAAAGGTTGGTAAGGCGCCTATATAAACAGTGCCATCTCAATTAAAGGTTGGTAAGGCGCTATATAAACAGAGTGCCATCTGCGCTAAAGGTTGGTAAGGTGCTATATAAACAGAGTGCCATCTCCATTAAAGGTTGGTAAGGCGCCTACATAAACAGTGCCATCTCAATTAATGGTTGGTAAGGTGCTATATAAACAGAGTGCCATCTGCGCTAAAGGTTGGTAAGGTGCCTATATAAACAGAGTGCCATCTCCATTAAAGGTTGGTAAGGCGCTATATAAACAGAGTGCCATCTCCATTAAGGGTTGGTAAGGCGCTATATAAACAGAGTGCCATCTGCGCTAAAGGTTGGTAAGGCACTATATACCACATGCCTTTGCCTTTCTCTTTGCTGACTCAGCCCCCTCTCCATCTCCTCACACCATGTTTGATGTGCCCCCTTTGCCTTTTCTTCGTCATCATCTTCCTCACATCTCTGTAGACCCCCCTGTGGTCGTCCCTGCCGGAGCTGGATGTAGAATTCAAGACGAGACGATTGACGTGTGTGAAGGGCGGTGGGCAAAACCACAGAGAAGAAACTCCAAAACACCGGCCAGGGGTCCTTGTCAGGGACTCATTCAGACCTGAAATGCCAGCCTCCATCTTCAGCAGTGGTGACTTGATGATGTCACCTATCACAAATTCCTATAGTGACATGACAGCAATGAGGAAACACAAAATGGCAGCACCGACCAAATGAAGCCTGGACCCCCAGACACTCAGTCCTGATCCCCTTGAACTTTGACACAGCGAGTCCGGAATGTTCTGCCTCGCCTGAGTTGAATGAGGGGGCACAGGAACGTGTGGCTTTAATGGCGAGTGGGGGGTACGTCACAGGCTTCTAGGTGAGTGACTGAGTGGGGCTTTGTAAGGCGCTATAATGTGTCGGGTGACTGACAGCTTCACATTAATGTCACACTGCAGACCCCAGTAAAGCTGAGGCTTAGGTGGGCATCCCGAGTTTTTTGGCTTGTGTGGGTTTGAGGCTGGAACTGCCGGGTGGGCTGCAGCCCCCCATAATTGGGTCACGTTATGTTATGTCAGAATCTGCCAGCCCAATCACAGAGGGTGGGTGCTATGGCTGCCTTGAACCCTTGTGACAGAGACGTGTTTCACCCTTCCCATTGGTGCGAGCGCCATCTGCTGTGTGCCGTCAGCGTTCACCCGAGTACGCGGGGAGCTGCTGTTCTCGGTGTCATCTTTAAACAGCTGTCACCACAGCATTCAGAAGGCGGCAGGCCTGGCATAAAGCTATTTTTAAAGACGACAACGGTGGCCTTAAAGGCGTCATGAGGCGTCTGCATGTGCGACTCACCTGTCATCACTCCTGTGAGTTTCACGTGCCCGTTTGATTAGTGCCAACAGAGGTGGAAACATCACGTCTTGCCACCCCTACCAGGTCTGTTCGCCTTTCATCTCACTTTGATATTTTATTGGTTTAAAAGGTCAGCATGTTGGAGTTTGCAGTGTGTGTTGCCCCCTAGTGGGCATCATGCAAAGTCACAGGCTGGGCATATCCTGGTGGCACTGGTCTCAAAGTAGAAACTCGGTATGAATAGGATAGGATGCCAGTCCATCACAGCGCCCCTCCCAAGTATTTCAACCCCCCGCCGACATTGGGGTCGGCCTGACATGGCCATAGAAGCTGACCAGCCAATCCTGGGGGACATGGAGGTGGCAAAACTAAACGGTGGTGTGTTTGAAAGGTCCATAGGACAACTTGGCAGTAGGGCTAAGTGCTGTGCCAACATGGCACCCACCTTCTGACTTGTCAACCTCCCAAATCTGTGAGTCCCGTCAGCCAAACGTAAAAAATAATCACATGGCACCCTGATGGGAGGTCACAGGTCAGATGGGTCCTGCCACTCAAGGACTGCTGCACTTTGGCTGTTTGGTGACTCCCCCCACAGCACAGCTCTCCATTGACGAGCAAGGGGCGCTATATACAGCATGGAGACGAGTGACCACCAGCCAACAGGGCAGAGGTGGACAGACAGAGGGAGCCTGGCATGGTGACAGGTCAGAGCACCCTGTCACTCACAAGCGTGGGGACGGTCATGGCTGGCATATCCGGGGGCACAGAGTGTTAGGGCAGTTGGCATTTCAGGGGACATGGGGAGGCTACCTGTATGTTGGTGGTCTTTTACAGCGCCACACCACCTCGTGACCCTGTGCCACTCAAGTCCTCTCTGAGCCTAAACTTGCATGAAGCGGCTCAAATGACAAATGAGTGATGAAACTGTGACTGCAGGCTGTGACACACTGCAGTGGCTCCCAGTGACCACCACAGTCCAGAGTGAACCCCATGATGCCTACCAGTCTGCCTGGGAGATCGCCCCCTACTGGTGATGGGGGGGGCATTGCTGACAGACAGATGGCTGGTATGCCTCTTAGGCTGAGTCTATTTCATGAGAGATGCTCTACCCATCCCATGCCCACTCCTGTCCACACTGGTGCCACTCTGCCTGACGTGCCCACCTGCTTCTGCCTGACCTGGTGTTTGGATGAGGTGGCCGAACGGCTGAAGCTTCGAGTCATTTGCCTGCTGCCTGTCACTCGCTCCCATGGCGTCCAGTGCAGTTTAATGGGGAGTGACACTGAGAGGCCAGCTCCGGGCATCCATATGTCCCCATTCTGGCTGTCTGAAGGTGGCACGCTGGTCCACACTGCTGTGGGTCATTCATCTGCATGTCCGCTTCTCTTCTCAGGCTTTATTGACCTTCAGCCAAGTCCTCGTAGAAGAAGACGCAAATTCTGAGGTGACCACTGCCATCGCCCGCCACGTAGGAGCCAGTAGCCAGTTGTCCTCGGCCTGCCCCAGTGGCCTCCAGCGAGGAGTTTAGTGGGCTGGACGCCACTCTGAAGAGAACAGCAGAGGAGGTGTGTGGGGGTCCGAATCGATGTGGACGTGCAGGATGGACAGACGGACGGATATCCGCATCAAGGCTGATCTGAGGTGGCCGACGTGAGTGAACCCAAATCCCGTCACCTGCCCCCAATTCTCATCAACGCCATCTTAATTTTTAATCAGCCAGCACATTAATAATGCAGAAGGGTGGTGAAAGAGAGCCCCCCGCGGCCCGGCCCACCAGCAGATGTGCCTTTCTGAAGCACCGCTTTGTAGGCCCGAGTCTGCTGAGTGGACACTTTTCACTTTCAGACCGCCTGCCCTCAGCGTCTGTCGTGATCTGAGTGACGGGGTCCACGCGGCTGAACTGCCACACTCGGTGGCTCAGGGGGACCCCTCGACAAGTTAGGGGTGCAGAAGGCGCTATATAACCTACACACGCTGACTGACCCATTTTGCCTCCGTCAGGGTCTTATAGCCCTTAATGGCACTATATAAAGCGCCAGCCTGACCCTCCACCCGCTGCCCTTATGAGTGTCTCGAGACAAGGCGCTATATAACCTAAACACGCTGACTGGCTGATGTCACCCACCCAGGTGTCACACATAGGCGGAGCTGACCTGAGCACCTTATAGACCCCCGAGCCCGTTTGCTTTCCGGCAGCTACTGCACCCCCTCCATCTCCTGACAGCTCCTCTCCCAGATGCCCGCCTTTGCTCGCTCGCGCCTCAGCAGATTGCCAGCCTCTTGTCCCGGCCACACTTGAGTGGCTGCGCCGCTGCCGCTCTCCCAGAGGACAGACCAACACCTGCTGCTGGCAGGCAGGCGGCTCCTTCCGGAAGCGAGCGGTGGTGCGCTGCGGGGCAGAGCGCGGGGGGACGCTCTCAGAATTTCAAGTGAACCGGCTGAAGCCGTCCCCGGGCTCGCTCTGTCCAGATGGCCGAGGCGCTGTGCGCTTGGGGGGTCGGTAGGGGGCGCCCCACTTACCTTTTCATCCCCTACATTAATTGTGTAAGCCACATTGGCAGTTCAGGGTGGCACTGACTTGCCAGCTACGAGAGCCTTCTGAGAATGGTGCTATATTAGATAAAAACCTGATGAGGAGTTTCTTTGGGTGGGCATGGTCCTTGTGATCTTTCGGTGATCCCCATGGCGTTGACCCCCCCCAATCTCGCTGATCTTCTTTATTAATTTCCTTGCAGGTAGAATTCCACCGTGAATAATTCATACTCGAGTTATTATTAAAGATTTCATTTTGATTTGATGTTACTGAGGGCACAGGCCTGCTTGTCAAGCCCAACTTCAGCTGACAGATGGCATGCTGACTGGCACTGAACATCTGCCACCATCTCTGTGTTTCCTGAACCCAAGGAGTCCCAGGAACAGCAGCAGGAATTGAACCCTGTGGGTGGCGCCAGTCAGCCTGACCTGCCCAACGCCGTGGCAGCCCAAGGTGTGTTTTTACTTAAACTCCTGAAGTTGGGGTCTCAGCTTGGCAGGCCACACAACCTCAAGAGTGTCCAGAAGCAGAAGGTAGGGATGATCACAGGGAGAGAATAGGAAACAAAGACAGGCTGGATGTCTTCTCAGTATTCATGCCACCCCCCATGCCCATCTCTTACCCTTCTGCAGACACATTTGCCATCCTCGGAACAGGGCAGCCCCCAAGGCTCACAAGGATATTTTAGCTGTTCCTCTCTGGTTGTCCCACAGGGTCACCGTGTGGCTCTGGCAGGCACTGCACCCCAGCTTTCTGCTGTGGGTCGCCAGGGGGTTAGTGTCCAGACTGGCATACCGTGCAGGGTTTTCTACTGGTATAAACTCTGTCACCCAGTGATCATGAAGGTGAGTAAGACACCAACAACTTCAAAGACGCCAACGCTGCCCCTCCATCTTGTGCCACTCGCCAGGGATGCGTCACACACAATTCAGTGAGGTGGCTCTACCTGGACGACTGGTGCCATGCGTGATCTGCTCAGCCATCTCTCAAGATCCGCGTGCATTAACACACACACCGACTCTCCATCCAGGCCTGGCACTGCGGGTGTTTTGGGGCAAGAATCACAGACACGTGCCCCGTGCCCGGGTGTGCCTTGACTTTGGACCTTCTCATGCTGCAGTGCCCACATCTGGGACTCTCCATGCCATCCTTCACTGTTGAATGCACTCGAGGGCACTGGATATGTGCCATGTCTCTGTGGGCATCAAAAATAGGATATATGTCCACCCTCAACCTGCTCCTCCACTCAGAGGCACACTGCCCAAATTATTTTGGAGGTGGACAGACCAGGAGATGAGGAGAGCCTTGAAGGGACTGGCGGGAGGTCGAAATTGAAAAACTGATTGAAAGTAAGCCCACCCAGTGACTTGTGGGCTGGCATGCCAAGACGAGGACAGCAGGCACCCGCATGGCCCCCTGAAACAGTCGCTAACATCTGGTGATGGCACACAACATGGCGGCCACCCCGGGGAAGTTTCACAAGGCGATGTGACTCGGGACAGCGTCACCATCATAACTGGCTCTCCCAGTCACCTCTTGAAGTCTCGATGTCATTTTCTGCTGGAGGGTCCGGTGATTTGGGGGGCTCATGTGTCTTTTTTTCGTTTGCTTTCCTTTTGTAAAACTTCTTTATATGCCTTTCCCTTTTATCTTGTATTTCACTTGTCACCGCCGTCATCAAGAACGTGCGTTCACCTACCGCCACCTCGCACCCCCGCCAGATGAGAGCGCCTATCTGTGGCCCTCTGGATGGGTTAAACGGGACCTCCAAAAGCCAAGCGGACCCCCGACTTACCCGTCTTTGATCTGCTCCACTCTTTGACAGCTCACGGCCTGCACTGAGGAGATTCTGCCACTTGTTAGGTTGTCGTCACAATGAAAGGCGCTATAAAACTGCCTGGCCACTGAGCTTCATGCCATTTAGTCAGCTAGGCTTCTCCTTGAGACTCTTTGTGCCAGCATACCTACCAGTGCTAATGCCAGCCTGAAGCACGTGATACCCATACCAGGGAGAGTGGCACATGGAGATCCTCTGTAGGCCACTGGGGGCAACACACCTCCTAAACAGCTGCCACCTCGATCAACCAGTGCCCCGGGTTCAAACCTGATGCCATCCATATGCAGTTCCCATATTCTACCAAGGGAGTGGGTGGGTAGCTGGCTGCCTGCCTGTCCAGGCCCGTTTTCTGCCCTATGCCCAGTGGTTTCAGTGGTAGGGCTGGGGTTGGCATTGCCCCACCACCCCTAATCTAGCAGGAGGCAGATTTGTGTCACAGGTGCCCCCTGCTGCGCACTGGAGACTTTGCTAGGGCTTCCAGTCCTTGAATGAGAAACCACAGGCACAGGAGTGGGCATGGGATGGGTAGGGCATCTCTCATGAAATGGCACTTTGACAAAGACCTCAGAGTGCAGGGTCCATGCCAGAGCTCAGCACCTGAGAGGTGAGTAAGGGGGCAGCTGCTGCAGGCAAGGCTTTGATATCTGAGTGCCTCCCCTTGTTAGCCCCCGGATGCCATGCTGGATCAAAGGGTGACCATCTTACTAAGATTAGGAGCACATTGGGGGCTTCCTAGCAAGATGAGCCGCTCCCCGCCCAGGTGGCATTTGATGTGTGATTTGTCCTCTGCTTAGGACTCTGAAGTCATCTGTAGTAGAGGAACAGACGTGTCACCACCCTAGGACCCCTCAATGGGAGGAGGGCTGGCACTGTACCCACATTGAGGGGACACAAAAGGCAGGGCCTTAATGATGCGGATGTCTTTTATGATTGGAGAGTCATGCGGCTCAGCTTATTTTCATATAGCGCCTTTCACTTAGGGTGGGCTCAGAGCTACACAATCTTTAATAATGGCTAAAGACGCAGAATAGACCACCGGAAGTCACAGATGGGGTCCGCCATAATGGGCGCAGTCAGGGTCCTGCAGACCCCCGCCAAACTGAAGTAGGGTCTGTCAATACTCTGAGAGCAAAATCTTTCCATCCATGAATTCCAGCACTCCCAGTATCTTGGGTGTCTTTCCCATCCCATTACGGGGTACGGCTGTGGCCTTCTGGGCCCCCTTAAGGGTAGTGGCCCTCTCGGGGTGAGGAGTGGACTGGCCAGTGTGGGCAGCGCAGACACGTACAGGTGAGACGCTTTATCAGACGAGTACCCACAGAGAAAGAGAGAGAGAGAGACGTGAAAGGCGCTATATAATAGTCATGAAAGTGGGGACCTGTCGCTGGCCTCATTTCTTCTCCAGTTTGTCTTGTCCATCTTGTCTGTCATTTTTGCAGTGTGTATCGTGAGAGGGCTCGCTGTGTAAGGCGCTATATGAGACCCCTGCGCCCCCCTGTTCATTGCACTTCCCTCTGGTTTTGCTCCCTTTTTTTTCTTCCCCAGTTGGCACCCGGACTTTATGCTGTGGCTGCGCCAAGTGACTGTCAGGGTTCCAAGGGAGGTGACAACGCCCTTATTCTATATAGCGCCCTGCACAGTGATCAGCAGCTGAATGCACTAACAGTGCCGGGCACCGCCTGGCTCAGAGACCTGGTGGCATCGGATAAAGCAGAGAGCATTTGGCTGGCAGCGGCCTGGAGGTCGGAGTGCCCGGTGCTAACGATGGCCTCCTTCGCTGACAGCCGACCCAGGCGTCGTTAATTGAGTCGACTCCGCTCACGAGACAGACGCCATTAATTATCTCATTTAAACACTTATTACACAGCAGCTGTTTGCAGATTGTCAGCGTCTCAGTGAAGCTCTGCTGGCACGCGTCTCCGGCGATGTTTGGGCATTGTGGCTCACGACGTGTGGGGGTTTGTGACTTTACCTGAGTAGAATGTTCCCGTCTCCCTTTACTTCGGATTGACATTCACTGCTGTGCTTGGGGCCACCAAACCTGTACTGTGCCCTACCCAGTCAGCCACCCCTAACGTGGGCCGTGGGCACCCGAGAGGGGCGCCAAACTGTAGCCCGCAATGCCCTCACAATGAGACAGACAACCCTCATCTGAACCAGAGTGTGCCTGGGCACGCAGAGGTTGTTTTGTGACTGACATTGAGGGCATTGCATGATGTTGGGGTGTGACGTGACTTGTGCCATCACATGCTGTCCACGCCCGGCCATCTACACTCTCACTGAATGGATAGAGCGGGGCGGGGCTGGATGTTGGTGATGCCAAATGCCAGTTGGTCCTTCAGTACTGGCACCATCCAAGTGGATGTTGCTGCACACTAGTGCAGAGGGCGCGTGAGGCGGCATAGTTCCAATCAGTTTCAGTGATGCCCACCAGAGGGGGTCACCCTGGCATGTAGTAAGGGTAAGCAGCGAATGTTAATTATATAAAAAGGTGGATCCCTCAAAAGCCTCTGTGAGCGATTGGCTGAAGTCGAATTTGATGGACAGTTGCTCGGCCCAGTCGGGCAAGGCCGAATGGGGCGGGGCTCAATCAGCAGGCTCGTGTGGTCATGTGATGCGGGTCGCCCCCTCCCCTTATCATATCACATGACAGGCCGTTCCTTTGCACAAAGCTCAGCGTTTTTTTAAACATTCACAACGAGGGTCTGACTTGGTGTTCTTGCTGCGTTTGCCTGGGTCAGAGGGTCCGTGTGTTGCCCCCATTTCTCCCACCATGTTTGCTCCTCCTGTGCTTTGTCTTTTTCCAGACTTCAGCCTGGGAGTTGGTCTTGTCCCTCAGAGTTGGCCACCTGGTGGCTTTTGGTTTTTGTCACCAAGTGCCAAACGCCATAAAAACGGATGGCCTTGTAAACGGAGTGCTGCAGACCCCCATGTCATGAGATGCCATGCATCCTGGAATCCTATGCGGGCTGCTTGGAAGCTGGCATGGTGAGGTGTAATAGGTTTTTGTCATGTGCTTTGAGCCCTAAACATAAGTAAAGTGCCACAATGCCACTGTTGGTGCCCACTTGTCATTACTAAAAGTTCTCCTCTCAACTTCTTTCTTCTTGTTACTTCACCGCTGTGCTTAATCACATTTCCCGTGTGCTCCTCCGGCGTGCCGCGACGTGCGTCAGCGGGCAGCCTGTTTGTTCTGTGCCCAGCAGAGTGCTGGCACTTGAGGAGGACGCCTGCTGCAGCTTTGGAGAGCAGTAAACTCACAACACCGGCCTTTGGACTGGTGCCAGGGTGAAAGTAATGTGTCGAGGAGCCGCCAAGAGACGAGGGCGCGAGGTGGGTGAAATCGCATCACACGTGTGAATGGCAAAGTGAGCAGGGCGGGTAGTCCTCCTGGCACCGTGCTACCTGCCACCCCATGCATTTTTAATGTGGTAGGTGTTGTTGCTTGATGAGTGGCACAGCGGGTAGAGCTGCTGCCTCCTAGCTCAGCGTCTGAGGGTTTGGGGCTCTTGTGCCCACGGTGCACATGGTGGTCAATGCTCGCTCCTCACCGTTGACTTTCTTTTGCTCTTTTTAATTTCTGGTGACATCTTGAAGAGCTGGCTTGTCCAGCCCAGGTGGTCTGATGCAGCTTCAAAGGTGGGCTTCATGTCCTCATGCCAATCCTGAATGCTTTCTCTCTTGTCAACAAGCTGCCCGTCCAGCTGCTGCACATCATGGCTGGTATAAAATGGAGGGCATGATGGCAGTCCACACTACCTGACTGGGATCCCACCTTAAGAGCAGTACTCCCCCAGACCACTAGTGGCCCCCCAGTGGGGGCTCCTTTGGAGGCTTCTGGGATTTGTGGTGTTTGTGGTGGAGTGGAGGTGACCCAGAAGAGCTACCAGGTGGACTGAAGCGAGCCCAGATGTGCCCCCTTGCCATGATGTCCTCCGGAGTACCGGGCCTGCTCAAGGGCGTCCCCTTCTGCTTACAGGCTCCTCATCTTCTCCCGTTAGACCTGCCTATGGCGCTGATGATGGGCACAGAGGACTGGCAGCGTATGTCATCTAAACATGAGAAAACGGGCTAAGATGCTGACCAACCTGAGGAAAGAAAATGGCACGGAGACTGAGAGGAGTTGTGGTGTTGTATGAGGACGTCGGGAGTGGCAGAGAAGTACGTAAGAGTGGCACAGGATATGAACGAGGGAAGTGTGACTGTGGTGAGGTCTGCGGTGGGAATGACGGAGGTGGGATGACATCAGGGATCGGCTCTGAGCCCCTTTCTTATTGGTAATGGTGATGGACAGGCTGACATACGAGATCAGACAGGAGTCCTCATGGACTGAGACGTCTGCTGATGACATTGTGATCTGTAGGGAGAGCAGGCTGAGGAGACCCTGAAGGACCACCAAGACAGAATCCATGTGTGTGAAGGAGAGGGAGGTTAGAGGAGTGCTGAGGATGAGGGAGGACAGTTGGCGAAGGTGGAGGAGATTAAATACTTGGGATCAACAGTACAGAGCGAGGAGGAGTGTGGAGGAGAAGTGAAGAAGAGAGTGCAGTCAGGGTGGAGAAGACTGTCAGGAGTGATTGGTGACAGACGGGTATCAGCAAGAGTGACAGGGAAGGTCTACAGGACGGCAGTGAGACCAGCTATGGTATATGGGCTGGCACAGGAGACAGAGCTGCCAGAGCTGGAGGTGGCAGAGTTCAAGAGTGGCATTGGGTGTGACGAGGATGGACAGGATTAGGAATGAGGACATTAGAGGGTCAGCTCAGCTGGGACGGGTGGGAGACAAAGTCAGAGAGGCGAGATTGTGTTGGTTTGGAGAGATACTGGGTATACTGGGATAAGGGTGCTAAGGATAGAGCTGCCAGGTATGAGGACAAGGCCTAAGAGAAGACATGAAGGTGACAGGTGTGGCAGACCAAGGTGACAAGGACAGGACAGTATGGAACAAGATGGTCTGCTGTGGTGACCCCTAACGTGAGCGGCTGAAAGATTTGAGATTTCTAACAGTCGTCATCTTCATTTTATTATTTGATTCCTCAAACAGGTGACACCCTCAGGCTACGCTCCTGCACTTCTTAAATGTAATTATTGATCTTTAATTGAAATGATTGACTTTGTGCTTCCTCTTCTTCCTGAACTCCTCGCTTTTCTCGCCGTCTGTTTTGAAATGTAACAATAGCCGCACTCTCGATTCTCTCTTTATTTTCAATTCTTCTTTTTTTTCATGAACTCATCTCTTTTCAATTTAACTTCACATGACAGCTGCAGGCCCGACTTCAGGCGCCGCTTCTTTAGTGTTTTTCTTTTTTTTAATTTGTATTTCTTATTTTGTTTTAAATGTAATCCTCCGGTTTTTTTAGTTCTGGACGCTCGGCCGTCTCGTCCTCAGGGGTCTCATTTCTCGCTCGCCAGGTGGATGGGCATGGCGGCGAATGGGATGGCAGGGCCAAAGGATCAAGGGATGGATGGAAGGAGACGAATAAGCGAGCTGACCGATGGCTGACCACCGGAGATCTGCATGGTGGCCGACGAGCTGCTGGGCGAGTAAGCAGGTGGTTGGCTGCTCATTGGCTGGACAGCTGGACGCGTGACTGGCTGTGATTGGCTGGGCTGTCAAAACTAAACGTGAATCTCCTGCCCCCGTGTACCCTGTTTGCCAGTGTGTGCCACAAAAGGCGCTATAAAACACCAAAGCACTCATTCCTGTTCTTCTGCACCCCCTTCAGCTCTGCCCACCCACTCCTAACCTCCAAACTCTGACGCCTTGTCTGCCCACTTGTCAGTGCCACTCTGCCAGTGCTGCCTCCTCTTCCATATGCATATTTGGGGTGAGACATGGCGGCCCATGAGTAAAAGCGGGGGGCCTCCGTGGGGCTCAGTGCCAGGGTAAGAAACTCTCACTACCTGCTATGCTGGCCAGTGCCCAGCTGAGTCCAAGTTTGTTGCGCTGGCCATTGTCATCAGTCAGAGGGCATGGGGACGGCAGCAGGAGCAAAGGTGCCATCTGGTTTGTCTGCCATCTCACACCATGAAGCCTGGCACAAGAGTGTAGGGGCATGGCAGTGCCCACACAAGCAGATCGGTGACTTGGGGGCATGTGAGGTATCTGAGACCTCCAATAATGCCACTAGAGAAGAAGCATGAAGGGGTCTTGGCAGACCCCAAGTGCCCCTAAATACTTAATACTTTAATTCAGTTCTGGGTTAGCTGATAAGAAGTCCTGGCACATTTAGTGAAATACTCAGCAATGGGCTGGGCACACCTGCCAACTGCCACTCTTCTTTAGCTCTGCCCACCCCAGTATGGCAGTGTGTGCCCATCAAGTTGTCCATACAAAGCCTTCTGCAAGGCGCTATACAGAAATCAATTGAAATGACATTTGGTAACATGCCCAGGTGGCACAGTGCTTACCTGACAGCTCAGTCCTCAGGACCCTTGGGTTCACTGCCTGATCCACCCCACTTGGTCCAGATGACTTCAATATAGCGCCTTTCACTGGCAACAGACTCAAATGACCAACCATCTGAGTGATAAGCCAAGACAACATACAGTGACAGGTGCCCATTTATGGGCTGGCATCGCTTCCACAAGTGGCACCTGTGTTGAGCAACACGCTGCCAGGAAAGACTTGGCAGGTTTGGGAAATAAACAGATGACAGCAGCGGCTGGCTTTAGGGTGTTGTCTGTTGTCATGGTGATGGCTCAGGTGGGCTGCACAATCGAAACGTTACTTAAAAAGGGCGGAGTCACTGGGCGGGCATTGTCCTACGTTGGCTTTCACATCTTGTTTGCCGAGAAGACAATGCAGGCAGGCGAGTGGTCCTTTAGGGGCTGGCACAGCAGCTGGCACTGCCACCCTACAGCTGGTGCAGCTCGAAGTTGCAGACAAGGCCAGGCCAGGCCAGACCAGCCTCAGAAACAGGCCTCACCCCTGGCAGCCTGGAGCGAAACTCAAACGGCAGGCCGCCTTTCAGGCCCAACACGGGGCTCTCGCTCTTCGGGCTCAAAATGCCGTAAACCATCAACCGTGTCCTTTAAGGGGCAGGGAAGGCCCCAGACCTCTGGCTGTAGGACCACCCGACTGGTGGCTGTCCGAGCTGTGAAAGACCCACAGCATCACCAGAAGGTCTCCTTATACTTTAAGAATTTATTAAAGAAAGGCGGAACAGTAACAAAAGAGAAACGGAGGATAAAGGGACTGAACAATGGCCAAAAACGAGAGCACGACTCACAAAGGAGGTGAGATGAAAGGAAACGCCCAGTGGGACCAGTGGGACCAGGCGCTAACTGGAAAACTCCACTGGCCACAGCTTCTCTCTTTCGACCTGTCGTGGTGCCTTCCACATCTTTGCTCGATGAACACTTTCTTTCCTGCACCCCCCCCCTTCACCAGCCCACCCAAGTGTTGCCCCCAATCTTCACAGGCAGCCCTATAATGGGCCTTTAAAGTGCAAAATCACTTCTAGTGTCCCAAAATGCCATTCAAAGGAGACGGACCGTCAAACGCCTGACTTGATAAGGAAAAAGAAAACCAAGAAAAGAATCGATGAAATATTTAAAACAAAAGAAAGAAAAAGAAGAAAAAAAATACGAGGAGGTTAAAGGGGTTTGAGTGAAAGGCCAACTGAGAAAGAAGCAAACAAGAAATTTGAGCAAAAACTCAGCGAACGTCAAAGGGGGAGGGGTTAGGGCGGTCCTTCAGCAGTGAGAGCAGGTGGCCCCGCCTCTTGGGGCTCCGCCCAGAAATACACCTGAATATTAAATAACAGAAATGAGACACCGCCACATGGCTCCACCCTCTCTGTCCCTCCGTGGTGACATCATGGTGGCGCCACATAAGACTTATAGAATATTTACATAAAGCAACATTAAGAAAAAAAATTACAACAAACAAAATACATGAAAGACAGGCGAGAGACCCCCGCCCAAAAACTGATGGCAGGGTCTTTTGCTGGATCAGCTGCATGGAGTAAATGGTTTAAAAAAAACAAAACTCGTCGCCAGGAGATGATTGTGCCTGGATGCCCACCGTGCCTGCCATGCCCTGTTCTTTGGCTTCAGGTTCTCATTCTGGACCACTGAAAAGCTGGCACAGGGTGGCACTGGGTATACACCATTGGAGCCCCTGCCAGTCAGCTCAAGGCTCCTGGCTTGCCACCTTATCATTGGTCCTTGTTTTGCAGCAGCAGGTTGGCATGGTGGCGCCGTGGTTCCCATCGTGGAGCCAGGTGTGAGTGTGTGTGACGGTCTGCAGGTGTCCTTTAAGTTGGGCCTGTTTGGCACCCAGTGGCTTAGAGGACACAAATGAGCCCCTGCGGGTCTGCCGAGTGAGGCCTGGGCACATCATACTCATCTTATATAGCGCCTTGGGCTGAGCTCAGAGGGCACTGCTCAGCTGTGCCCTGACTGATCCCACCGGCCCGCCGCTGGCAGGCGCCTTGTCGAGACGAATGAGCGCGGCTTGTGGACATCTGCTCAGGTCTGCCGCACATATGTTTCCGCAGAGGCCGGGAGTGAGGAATGAGTAATGCTCAAAACGCGACCCGGGACCCCGGAGAGGGGACCGCCGCACTCCTTAACATGTTTTTCATTTGGATCGGGCGCGCTGGCGGTTTGGCTGTGAGTGCCAGTGGCTTCTGGTTGCCCCTGATGAACCACAATTGAATTGTGACATTGCTGCAGTGCCATGTTGGGTTTTTAGTTCCTTATTCTGCTCCCTCCAAATGACGGGCTGTAATGAGGTGACATCTGCCAGGTGTCCCCACCATCACGGCTTCACTCTGAGAGACGTGAGAGAGTGCCAGGCTTGGCACTCAACAGGTGCCTTTAACTCTGTGTTGGACCCTGTACAGTGCCTTAAATGACATGAGGTGGGCCACATTTATGGCACCTGACACCTGCTGTCACATCCAGAGATGACACAGCTGAGCACGTGGAATCGACATGGTGGGCCACTTCCTCCCCAGCCTGGGCATCGCTCATCACCTCCCAGCCGAAGAACACTGGAGGGGGCGAGAGGGGATGTGAAGCCGAGTGGCACACTCAGGTGACCAGGACATGGGGTTCTGCCCTCAGCCGCTCTGGAGCTACAAGGACACGCCAGAGACTGGCATGGGAGAGTCATTGGTGGCCCCTCCATCCCAACGGCTCTGTGCCCGCTGTCGTGCTGGAGGTGCCTTTCGGTGCCCCTTCACGTGTCTATGAGGCCTCGCCTTCCCCGCGCGCCTGCCGCCCTTCTGCTGACAGAAGATTCCCAAGAATTTGCTCAACTGGTGTAACGATTTGTCGGCGGCGCGAGCAATTAGGGAGACAGATGTGATGCGTAATGGCAGAGGCAGAGTACCCAGCTAGGCTGGCGCTCGGCTGGCGCTCGGCTGATCAAATTAATTATGCTAAACAGCTGCAAACGGCCAGAGATGAAGCCGAGTGATTCCATCCATTAAAGGCTCAAGGAGGCGCCCGCGGTGGCCGAGCCGACCCAGTGATATTTACACGGCACAAGTGCTTCATATGGCTGCCGTCCCCTGGCCTGTGGCCTTTCACGGAATCTCAGTGACGGGATCCGGAGGTGCAGCTTCGCCCAGACAAGTCAAACTGGAAACAAGCGGCTTTTTGGGGGCCCCCCGCCTCGGTTCACACACTCCGCTCCCCACAGCGGCCTTTCGGTTTCCTGGAAGATTGGATTTAATTTGATCTATTAGCGGATTGCCTTCAAACGAGGAGGCCCAGGCCGAGAAAGAAGAACGCTTCAGAGGTATAATGCCATCTTTCAGGCTGTGCCCCCTTGGGAGCCCGCGCTCATGGAGATTCATTTCACCGCGCGCTTCCAGGCCACAACAACGGGGCCATTATGACCCGCGGCAGAGGAAATTCAAGCCTTGTTGGCAGAGCGCATTGTGGGCACATTCAGGTGGACCCTCGCTGCTCAGACTCTTCAGTGTCTACCTGCCCGGCTATGTCATCCACAGCACGACTCTGCCCTGCGTCGTCATGCCCGTGTGGCCGCCTTGTGTGAAAGGAACGGTGTGGGGGAGCAAAAAACAGCAACGACACAAACGAGGGGAGCTCGGCGTGTGCCACCGCCTGGACTGGCATGGCAGAGGGAATCAAATGAGGGGCAGAAAACCCTGCCCACGCGCCTTCATTTGCACAAACAACACGCCCGTTTGATTCCATCCTATCAGAGCGGACCTGAGGCCACAGCACCCTTAGGAGAGGACAACGTGTAAGAATGGCGTCCTGGAACGTCTCCTCGATGTTCTTCACCTGCCCACACTGGCACTCCTACAGCTGGTAGTAATGATACTGCAGATGGGACCGACCCGCGGGCGCTACTACTGATAGTAACACTAATAGTAATACTCAGACTGTTACTTCGACTAACACTACTGTCACGGAGAGTGACGTTAATACTCGCACCGTTACTACGACTACTAAAGCCCATGACGACTACGAGTACTAATGCCACTACTACTGGCACCACACGTACTAATACCTCTGCCAATCCTCGGTGTGTGGGGGGGTTCCCAGCCCTGATTGTTGCTATAGTAACAGCACCACCACTGTACTACTAGTAAGGCTACGTCCTTAACTCCAGCTGACGCTCCTAACGCTCCACGAGTATCAAGTGACGACTCCCGCTGGCAGCACCGCTAGTACTGATTGGATTGATTCCTTTGCCACGGCCAACACCAGGGTCACCACTCCTTCTAATGCGAGTGCCAGTATTGATACTTCTGCCAGTGCCACACTCTCACACCAATACTCATCCTAACGGCACTGGCTCCACTCAGAACCCCAATTTTAAAGCCACCTCCAGCTGATCTTTACCAGTCCCAGTATGGCCATCAACTAACTGGGAAGCACCTTGTCCTGTGGGTGGCCACAGATTCTTTTTTTCTTGCCCCCTTATCTTATCCGTTACCCCCATTCTGTTTCCTGGTGATCAGCTAGACTCGACTGGCCAGGTGGTCCCTGTATGTCACAAGGTGACCGGCTCTGTCCCCAACAGGGAGCGAGTGACCTTTGTCCCGTAGCACTGTGTGCCTTGAGTGGGGCTGGTGCCTCTTGGCCCGACTGCCCACCGTGCCCACAAATTGCTGCCCTTTCTTGCCCCTTCCTTTGCAGTTTCTCCCTCCTCGGTTGGGCCTCATGGATCGTTAGCACTAAGTGCAGTTGGCACTCTGGCTGCCCGCCCTGCCAGCACCCACACTCCCACATGGTAATCCATGCAGGGCCCAGTGAGGTGGCGCTGACCACCGCAGGCCCGTGTCTCACCAGTGGACAGACCCACTTTTACCCACGTCATCTCCTGACTGCGCGCCACTTAATTGCCAGTTTCGTGTTTAGAGATTCAGTGATTGGATTTCTCTTCAGCCCAGCAGATGCCGCTTGGCTTTTGTGGCCGTAATTGCTGCCCATTTGTGACCAGCGACTGCTGACTGACAAACTTTGCCTTGGTAACTTTAAACTTTAATTATTTCAGCGTGCCCGCTCTGCTTCTCGTCAAGGCACTTGCCAGTCTCCAGCCTCCTCTCTGCCAGTGCTGACTCGTCACCTCCTCATTCCAGTCTTACTGGCGATGAGCTGGCCGATGCCCAGAGGTGACCCACAGGACCCCAGCAGATGAGAGCACAGGTGGCAGAACTGAAGCAGACTGGGTCATGTGGGCCACTGGCGCAGGAGCCCATCAGGGGAGAAAGTGCACTGTGGTGCCATGAGCCTCAGACAGAAGTCGACCATGGAGCTCATTGTGGGCATGGACCCTGTGCCCGGTCAGCGTGTGCGTGTGTGTGTGTGTGTGTGTGTGTGTGTGAGTCCAGCAGTGTATGGACGTCTGCAGCAGCACCTAGTGACACAGAGAGGAACTGCATGGTGCTCATGGAGCCTTTAAATAGGAGTGAAAGGGTTCAAATGGATAGCCAAGTAAACTTTTGATGTTTCTGCGCACCTCCCCTGTAAATCGTAACAAAGTCAAGAAAAGGGGGCCATTTGTGCATGGCATGTTAAAACTGGCAAAGAAACTCGGGGACAGAAGAAAAAGTCGATGTAGCGCCTTTCATGGTGAGCTTGGTAAAGAAGCCAATTAACTACACAAGAAAAAGGAAAGAAATGAGGGAGAAACCAGAAAGGATGGGCATCAGTGACGGCAGTGCCTAGCGGGCACAGTGGGCAGACAGGACAAGAAGCATCAGCCCCACTCACTACGCTCTGTGAAGGCGCTATACAAGTGCAGAGCTATGGGGCAAAGCTCTTTCGATATGGAGCACAGGCAGGGTCACTCACTGGAGGGGACGGAGATGACCACCACAGTGACCTACAGTGACAGTCACCAGTAAGCAGAAAAAGTGGGGCTACAGAAGAGATATGGGGGAAGGATAAAAAAAGAAAAGAAAGCATACAGCATAGGCGTGAAAGGCGCTATATCACATAGAAAGAAAGAAAGAAAGAAAGAAAGAAAGAAAGAAAGCGTTTGCCTCTTAAATTCCCGTCGGCTCGTGTGTGACGGCAGATTTTTGTTACATTTTTATGAAATCCAATAACAGAATTAAATCTTCATTCAAACTTCCCTTTCATTGCGAGTCCGACCCTCCGCCTTCCTATACATGTACGTCACACACCCGCACTTTTGTTTTCCCTTTTCCGTTAAGTGTCCGGTGTCGCGCTGTCGCCGCTCGCTGTCACATCTCAGACTTCAAAAAAAAAAAGATCTAAAAAGTGACCCGAACTCCGGTAATTATCGAAGGCAGCCGTTAATGAAGCGCAGATCGCCAACCCCACCAAAAAAGCCGCTCGAGCGAGTGAAGCTGAACGTGAAGGCGCATGCGAGCACGGAGACGGGCACGGGGGCATGCAGGCTGGCACATCTTCGACGAGAGAGCCGAGCCCGCCACTCATCCTGGCTCTCTAAGAAATAGGAAACAGATGGTCCTTGCGGCTGGCTCCCCTGTTCCAGCCCCTGTGCTGCCAGCCTGTGGTTGTTGGCTGGTTGCTGCTGGCATAGTGCGTCTGCAACATGGCAGGACAGCAGCTAATACCAGAAAGCGGGCACAAATCTATTTGCAGGCCAGCAGGCTGTAATGCAATGTGACAGAGGTGACACGGCAGATCGGAACAATGTGGGCAACTTTTTATTGTCGTTCTTTCGAACTGTCAGTCTGCAGGTGGACGGCAGCAGCCCGAGCCGATCCCGGCAGTGGGGGGCGCGAGGCAGGAAAGAGACCGGGACGGGGTGTCGGTGCGCTTATGGGGGCGGGTTATGACGTCAGAGCCCGGAATTTGGCCGGATGGATCCCGGGGATTCCGTTAGGCGGGTGTGACGGGAACTGAACACTAAAAATACGGTATAGGAGGGCTACATCTTCTTCTTGTGATGAAGAATAATAATAGGAAGGGTGACAGAGGGGTCTTTCAGAGCGATGCCATGTGTGGTTCCCAAAAGAAAACCACCACAACAAAGTTCGGGAGCGACCCTCTTTATTCAGATCCGTCATGGCTTCCGGTGATGACAGATTCGCTAAAGCCCAGCGGGCCCCCTGAGTTGAAGGGACTCTCAGCCTGAAGTCACGCAGACACATTCAGACCCTTCCGAAAACCCAAAGAACCAACTTCGCACACAAAGCGGCCTTCCCAGGGTGGGCTTCTTTGTCACGCGCTGGTGGAAGTTCGCGACCAGTAAGGAGCCATTGAAGGTCCGGAATGTTCAGGAGCGAACAACAAGAAATCGACGCGCGCGTCCGGCTGCCTGTTCTCATGCACGCGCGTGCTTCCTGTTTACCATATAGCGCCTTTCAACAGGTTTTCATATATTTAGTGCCTCGTTAATTCATCAAGTAACGATGAGACTCCCAGCTCTATGAAACAGAGCAGTGAAGTCGTTTAAATGTAAATTTGAAAGCTCAAAAGCCGTTTAGTTTTGAGGTCATCTGAAAATGAGCTCTCCGCGTCTCCCGTTTCCTAAATTATGAACGTCCCAAATGTCACAAAAGGTCACTAAAATAGATACGTGGCGGTTATTGGACAAGTCTTCGAAATACAAAAGCAGTTCAATAATAAACACCGCGCGCTGCCCCGTCTTTTTATTTCTTGTCCGTTTTTCGGCTGCCCGTTTTCTTCGAAACTCTTAACACGGAAATCCTGCCTCAGGGTTTTGGGGCTCGGGCGCCCCTCGGCTGGTGCAGCACCTCGCATTTCGACTTCTTTCCTGCACGTGAAGACATTTCCAAGATCTCATCATCGTCATTATTATTATTATTAGTATTATTATTAGTATTATTAGAGGGATACGCGCGTTTAGCAATCGGCAGTGACAAACCCCCTGCAGCACGCGGCGGCCACCTCTGGTCTGACGTGTATGGCGCGTGCAGGTCCACCTTCGTTCGTTCGTTCGTTCGTTCGTTCGTTGGTTTGTTCTTTCGCTCGTACGTCTATTTTTAATAGCCACACGGGGCAGCAGAGCTGGCACACCCGAACTCGACTGACTGATTGATTTTTCAATGGATTGATTGATCGATTGACTGGTTGTTTTTTCGATTGATTGATTATTTTAGGGGCGCATGTTGTCGTTTATCCGCCCCACTTTGTTTTCACAAATGACGAAATTTCACAAATGCAAAGTCTATTCGTTTGATTCTTAAAAATCAAACATGATAAATTACCGCGATGGACCTACCGGGGTGTTGGCACGTCCTGTCTGTCCGTCGCTGTTCGTTTTCTTATTCGCCTGGCATTTTATAGCGCCCTTCACTGAGCGCCGCAGAGTTCTGTAACCAGATATTAACTTGTATTTGTATACAAATTGTATAACGAGGCCAATAAAGAAACTGATGAACATAACTGGAGCCTTCATTAATGTGGCGGAGACGAAAACAAAAAAAAATCGTATTATATTTATATTAATATTCATATTCACATTCATATTGGAATTTGTGTTCGTATACGTATTCATATGCAGATTATAGTCGATTTCATATTCGTGTTCCTATTGGTTATTTCCCCTTAACGCATCTAAACCGCAATCCTCACGTGATAACTCAGTGACCAATTAACGACAGGTCGCGTTTTTCAAAAACATTTCTTGCGCTCTTTTCACTTCACACCCGACCACTCCTGTCTCAGCTAAATCGACGGGGTCCATATGGACCCCCAAGTTCGACTCCCACACGGCCATCCAGAGTCCAATCGGTGCGCGGGGGCCTCGGGCGGCCTTTATTTCCATATAGCGCCATTCAGAGGGGATCAAATCACAGCAATGAACCGAACCTGAGGGGGTCACAAGGGCGACAACGAAATAGAAAGTTGAGAAAGTACCACTGATAACGGAGACCCTCGATAAGAAATAAAAATATTTGTTGAAGTTCTGCAGAAGCCTGGTGTTTGATTCATGCAGACTTTGGTCGGCTTATTCTTATTCGTATTCTTATGAACAGTTGCAGTCGCAGTGTCATGTGGCCGACGCCCTTATCTAACGGTGATCAGCTCCGTTTCTGTCGTACAGGCAGGTGGGTCCTCACATTGTGTCAGCAGTGGGCCCGCCTTTGATGCCTGAAGCCAGGATGCGCACACTGGTGCCAGTACTGTACCCACGTATCCTCAGGTGGGCTGCCGTGTGGCTCTGTTGGCCGGGCGCGCGACCCCCGAGGCCCCGTGGAGCTGAGTCCCCAAAGACCCCCCCGACCTGCACTCACCCGGCATGACACGCAGCTGTCCCTGCGTGCCCGGCATCACCGACGTTAGCGCCAAGGATGGCATCTGCCAGCAATCAAGAGGAAGAATGCGTGGAAACAAACGCTGGCTGCAAACTGCGGCGCTGTCCTCGGACACTTCGTTTACTTCTTCTGATGTTCGCGTTACGCGCGCCAGAACGTTTACTTCTGACTGACCGTCTGTGATGGGGTGGACACCGAGACCACCATAAGGAACTTATTATGGTCTGCGACCGCCGCGCTGAGGGGCTTTCGTCGCCCGCTTTGATTGGCACACAAGAAGTCCGTCCGTGCGCTCAACTGGGACTCACCGGCTGGACAGACCGGAGACGAGGCGCCTGCGAGTGACTCGAATAACCGGACGCTGCGATGACGACGAGCTGCCCCTCGGTGGACCTTCGGTGAATGACGTCGGTGGTCGGCCCGGTCCGTCTCTTATTGTCCCTCGTGGTGGTCGCACTACCGCTTTCAGAGCTTTAGGGATATTTCCAGAACTCCTGGGTTGCCCTTTCACGAGATGGCATTCTGTTCGCCTTCACCTCTGCCCAGTTTTTAGTGACCTCATTAAATAAGAACGCGTTCCGAGTCGATAGTGACGTCATCTCATCAGGCATGTCGACGCGTGTCCAGTGCCACCTGAGTGTCCCAGTCGTCACTGGGCGGCCTTGTTATTCAAATCTCACTAAGCGGACACTTTCTGAGCCCCCTTTGTGACTTCAGGTGTGTCACCAGCACTGTGCCCACAAATCTGTGCCTGTGATTTATCAGCCCTTCTTAGATGTCACTGCGACAGGCACAAGGCAGGAGCAGCGCCTGGACGGGGTGCCAGCCCACTAGGTGGCACACATACATGTCAGGGGCCAATGCAGATTCACCAGTTCACCTAACTGGCAGGTCAGTGGGAGGAATGGTTTTTCTTGCTGCTGCTCTTTATCTTCATCTTCCTCATTGATTTTTTTACCGCTTGCCCCATGCAGGCTGCACAGCCGACCTCAATGCCACCCCCGTTGTCATGTTGTTGCATGTCAAGGTGGCACCAAAGCCAATCAAACACTGACACAAATGTGACTTTGTTGTTTGAAGCCACAATGTCAAGTAGTGGGGATGCCCACTACAGCACTCAGTGGCATGCCCTTCACGTAAAGCTAGAAAGTGGGCATAGCAGAGCTTCAAGGTGTCCTTTTGAACTTTGGGGGGCATTTCACTGGCACTTTCAAGCCTTCCCAAGCTGAACTCCAGTTCTGGGATGGCACAGCACATGTCTATCAGCTACCCGTTTCTTGCCACCCATTTGTCTGAAGTCTGGCAGATAAACAAGGTGCAAAACACAACAAGGCGGCATCGCCTAGAAAAAGACTTCAGGGCTCAGGCCAGGGTGCAGGAGCTGATGGTGGGCTGCCATCAGACGGCTCTGGCTTATGATACGCTGAACCCCTTACCTACTCTATGAACTTCTTTGTACACTTAAAGGGTACCAGGACAGTCAGAGCCCACCGTTGCAGGAGTAAGCAGCTGTGGATGGGATGCCAGGACTTCACTGGGTCATCCCGGCCTGGCTGGTTGGTCTTTGGATCCCTGGAGTTGGGTTAGAAACACACAAAGAAAGAGAATTTGCCAGGGGTTGTGGGCATCCTTTCTCTTTTTATTGGCTAACTTTCATTCAAGTTTCCTTAAAAAAAAAAAATACCAAGGTCCCACCCTGGTGGGATGCATTTCATGAGAATGCCTGAAGATGGCACAATCAGGGTCTTTTCTGAAGCCTTCGTATTGCCCATGTTAATCTCTATGCATGGTTTGAAAACCTGGAAGGGTGGGGCACATATGTGAAGGTGAGGGTACATAAAGCTGGGCACACGTGTGTGGGTGAGGGCACAGAGAGCAGATTCACTGAATACCCTTGATGGTCAGTCCCCATCCTGGCAGACCCTCAGGTACTTAATCTCCTCTCCTAGGGGGTGTGCCAGTGGCTGATGGTTCAAGGTTGGTCTCCTCTCTCATCAAGAATGGCCAGTTATAACTCAAAGGAAGACAAGGACAGACCCAAGCCCCTGCCAGGTGTGCCCCCTCAATCCTGAGGTCTAAGAGATCCAAATAGGGAAACAAAAGGGCCAAAGCCTGATGAAGAAAGAGCTCTGAGGTCCCAACGGTGCCCAACTGGAAAAAGACCAAAGGCCTTGGGGGTCTGCAGGGGGTCAGCAGCGCACCCCTGGTCACCTGTGACTGAGCTGCTGGAGCTTAGAAGTGCAAAGCCTTAAGCTATGATGGCGCTGTGAGCCTTGGCATCAGAGCCTGAACAAGACGTGGAGGGTTCAAAGGGCCACCACTAAGGAGAAGGGCAGGGCACGGGTAACGTCTGGCACGTCAGTGTGAATCTGCACGAGGAGGGTGCCACCTGAGTGCGCGGCACAGTCCAGCACAGGCGGACGCCGGTGGAGCGTGGAAGGCTTCTATTTTCCATAAATCTCACATCCTTTCCTAAGTCTTTATTGTCATAACACAAACCAGATGTTTAATATCGGATGTAATCTGTTCCACCGCAGTGCCCTGGAAGTGGAAAAAAAAACAGGGCGAAAAAAGGCAATTTCCTCTGCGCTTCGAGGTTAAGGGAAGGGAGCCATTCTGGGAAAAAGACGAAGACGAAGAGGAAGAAGAAGATTTTAAAACGAAAAGCAAGGAACTGAAGACGGGAGCTCAGAGGCCCAGGCAGCTCAGCGATTTGGGGTGGCATGGAGTGGCACACTTGAGAAGATGAGGGGTCTATCTGTACCTGCTTTATACTCAGAAAGCAGAAACCCACCCTGGACGGGATGCCAAGCCATCACAGAAGTGAAGCTGTGACATTCGTGTCGGTGTCCGGCGTCTTACTCTGCCTTGTGCACCATGAGGGCACACAGAGCTGGAACCCACCGCAGCAAGAAAGAAGCAGCTCTGGCCGGGGCTGTCACCGGGCACATCCACGTGGAGCCCGCTGCTGTCCCCTCATCTGTCCCACTTTGTGACTCGGAAGAGTCTGTCCTGGAGGAGTCGCAACCTCGGAGAACGCGGGCAAAATCAGAGTTGGGTAGGATGTGTGTGTGTGTGTGTGTGTGTGTGTGCCACACCACTGGATAGGCACTCTGTGACACTGACGGCTGGGATAAATCACACAGAATGTCTGTGATGTCCTCGACTGGGGCTTCCAGTCACCGTGACTCAGGCCTGAGGGTCGAGCCATTTTATAATATAAAACACATTCTCAGTCCTGCGGAATTCAGGTCAGATTAGGTCAATAAAGTCCAAATGACCACGAAAGGTACGGGACAGATAGAATAGAATAGAATAGAATAGAATAGAATATAATAGAATATAATATAATATAATATAATATAATATAATATAATATAATAAATAGAATAGAATAGAATAAATAGAATAGAATGCAATATAATATAATATAATATAATATAATAAATAGAATAGAATAAATAGAATAGAATGCAATATAATAGAATAGAATAGAATATAATAGAATAGAATATTTAATGCCCATGACTTTGGCTCCTGTGACCATCAATTTGATTCAGAGGGTTTCAGTTTGGTGTGTCATCTTTTATATTATATTATATTATATTATATTATATAACTGGCCACGCCCCTCGATCCATTCGTCTGCGTCACCTGCTGGACGTTTGCGGGTTCAGATCTCCGAAGTCGCCACGCACGGCTTTTCTTGTCGTTAGCTGCAGGCCCACCTGAGGCTGAATGGCCCCCCTTTTCTCCTGCAGACCCCGATGCACCCGGCGGTGAATCAAATTGCCGAGTCGGTGACAATGGAGAGTCTGTTGGTGGCTGTCCCCCTGTCCCCGGTAACCTGAGCACTGTGCGCTGCCTTGCTGCGCCTGCGGCCTCGCCCTCTTATATAGCGCCCCTGCACACAGGATCCCCCGCACAACTCCATGCCTGCCGTGGGCTCGCCCGTCTCTGGAGTGTCGCAGAGCGTGTCGCTGTCGTTGTGCCCGAGCGCAGTGGCGCAGGGTGTCGATTCGCAAAGCCGGTAACATGGATGAGCGGTGGCACAGAAGCGTGGCGGCCTGGTGTGCCCACGCAGCTCTGCCACTTTCTTGTGCCACACACTGGCAGCGGCCATCGTGGCGGGTGAGCCTGTCCACGACGTCTTGCTCTCGTGTGCGTTACTGGATCAGCTCAGCGGGGTCATCTGTGGTGTGGGGCGCCATATCCGAGTGACCCGCTGTGACGAGCGCCCGAGTCCCCCGCCGGCGCCGATCCAAGCCAAGCACAACGCAATGAAATTCGAAGCCAACGTTTTTGGGAAGGCGAGGTGTCGTCCAGGGGGTCGCGGCGCGACTTTCTGATTCTATTTGGAAATCTGCGGCGATCTGAACGAAGGTTCAAGAGTTCCTTTTTAAACTCCGCCGTCTGCCAAAATTCTCCTTCTCGGAGCGATTCCTTTATCTATTTTAAGATAACAAAAGTAAAAACTACTGCCAATAATTATTAACAAAGAGTGCCCCCAAGTGACCTCCCTCCACTCTCAGAGCTTCCCATTCGGGACGTTTCCTCTTCCAGAGTGGAGAAGGCCGAGTTCATTGGGAATGTGACGGTGTGAACCGAGCTGTCCGCGCAGATTCACTTCAGGCCACGAGGGGGAAGGAAAGGAAAAAAGAAGAAGAAAAAAAAAAAGATAGAAAAATAAAAGAAAAAGAAAAGCGAGGCGAGGCTGTGCTGTCCTGAGCGGCGCTAAGCAGTTCCATCTGTCAGCCCGAATCTCAGGCTAATAGCCCGTGGCATCGACGACAGCCCTCCGTCCACTCACTACCTGCCTTTGTCCAATTACATCGCGGTGAGCCCACCTCCAAAAAAAAACACACACATCAGGCAGCAAATGGAAGCGATGAGCAAATAAAATGAAAGAAATGGAAACATCAGGAGGACGCCCGCCATGGAGCCCCAAAGTTTTATCCCGCACTTTGAAGTGGAAGAGCGGTGGCGGCTCGGCGCGCTGGTGACTCTTCGGCTCGGCTCGGCTCGGCTCATCTCCACTTCAGCACTTCACCTTGCCACGGGCTCTGCCGCCACAGATTGGTTCATTGTCAAGGAGATTTTTTTTTTTTTACCCATGATTCCATATGGTATGGACTGGGCTACATGTTGCCCAACATGCCAGTGCAAATGTTTTCTCAATTAGGTGTCTTATCTCCCGTGAGTTAGCATCAGATGAAGCTTGCTGACAGCGTAATGGCAGGGAAAACCTCGGACGGCTCCATCAAATGGCAGCTCTGCTATGACATCTCGGCCAGGACTTGGTGGATGGTAAGTTGGCAGGGAGGCCGCCGGGTTGGTTGTTTTTTTTTTTTTTTTTTGTTTGTTTCCCGTCCCCTCTCACTTCTCGTCCCAGGGCTTCAACGCTTACTCGTTTGTTGTGCTGCTGACTTGACACTTGCTAATTGAGGAGCCTCCATTCTTGTCCTGACGAAGAGGAGCGAAGTGGGCACCTTAATTAGCGCACTTGTTACTTTAGCGGGGCGGCTTTTTTATATATAATATAATGTATATATTTAGACAGGGGGCTGCCTTGGAAGGGACCCTGAAGTGGGCTTCGGCGTGGACGGCCGCTTCTGTTGTTAGTATGCTCGGTGGTCGTGATACTGGCGGTATCTGAGTTTGCTTTGGACTAAGACCCCCCGGGGGGCTCCGCATGTTTGGCAGATCGATTTGATACATTTCAGCTTTTTGTTTTGGTCCCATGAGCCCTCGTTGGCACTGTCAAAAATGCCAGGCTGTGCCACACGCATTAGATGCCATTTCAAAACTTTGAGTGTGTGTGTGTGTGTTTTTTTTCCTATATGGAAGTTTTACAGAAACGAAGCGCTCGCGTTGTCGCGCTGCTCTGCATCTGCTTAATAAAAATCGAAAAGGACTTTGTGACAAAGGGGTGCCAGTGGGCCTGGGCGACCCCCAAAGCACATCCTGTTTGTTTCATTTCTTAACAGAACAATAAAAAGGACGACAAACGAACAACGGCGGCAGGTCGGCCCTTGTACTTCACGCTTTAGTGCGGACCCCCGATGGACCCCCGCGCCCGGACGTGGGTTCTACTCACGCAAGCTGCAGCGCGGGGTCCGCCCGGAGTCCTCGGCTGTTTGATTGCATTTTCTGTGTTGCTGCCGTCCCCCTCGCCGACCCCCGACACTGTCTGTGCGTGCCTGCCGCTCTCCTGTCCTTATTGATTCAAGTTATTTGGGGATTTTCCAGGCTCTCGCGCTGTTTGTTTGGTTTCTTGCAGTCAAATCTTCTGCACCATTTTCTCATTCTCTCCGAAAGTGAATTGTGGGCTTAGTGAATGGAGCGACAGAATGCGGAGAGAAGGTAAAGGCGAAGGTGGTCTCCACGCGGAAGAGGACAGCCGAATTAGAGACCGCGGTCCGCCGGGTGTGCCTGCGAATATTCGCTCATTTTCGGTTGATTGATGGCACTTCCGTTTACAATACACTGACGGCCTTTATTTATGGGATTCTTCCATTTAGGATTTTATTTTAACTCGCTGAAATGGGCGACGATTTTCTGCGGCGAATTAACAAACTGCAGCCATTATACATCCACATATAGCATTTTTATTTTTTTATGTATCTTGCCATTTTGGTGGCGCCCGAGTGTCCATCGCCCTAACCCTAAGTTCGCCTCATCCGCCCCACTGCTATATAGCGCCTTCCGTGTGGCGTTTTGTGCTTTTCACGCTTTTCTGGGTTCCTTTGCCCTCCAGAGGTTTCTTTTTTGTTATTTCGCTGACCGCTTTATCCATAGGGTGACTTTTTTTTATTTTTGTTCGAGCGCTGGCAGGTGAAGTGACCTGCTCAGGGTCACACCATGTCGACCGCAGGATTTGAACCCAAAGTCTTAACCGCTCCGCCACGCTGCCCACTTTTTAGGCCCTTCGTCTTTTTTGGGGGGGCTCATTTTTGCCCAATTCGGCGGCTCGCGTTTCGAAGCCTGTCAGGCTGACCGGGGCACTGCCCGAGGGTGGTCGTACGCAGCTCTTCCAGTTTCTACCCCCCGCCACAAACTGCGTACTGCCAGTGATTAAACTGTACTGCCAGCCTCGGGGACGCCGTTAAATGAAAGCCCGAACGTGGGGGTCCCGCGTTTGCCGATGCGCGTCCATGCCCCCCTAAAACCCCCTCGCCTCTCTTACTTGGCTGCCCGTGGCACCGCTCGACTCGGTGGCTCTTACCGATTCGGCCCGCTTTTAGCCACCAAACACGCGCTAGAAGTAAAGACGGCGAAGTGAAACGGAGTGTTGTGGCCGCCGAGGTCGAAATAGCAAAGATTAAAAAAGAGAGAGAAACCGAAAAAGAAAAGAGCGCAGCGATCAAATGAAGTGGAGGGCGAAAGAGAGACGAGTTGGGGGCGGAAAGGGGTGGGGGTGTCACACAATAGGCCATTGTCGACAGGAGACGGGAACTGCTCTGCGCGGCGCTTCACAAAGTTCGGAACGAGCGCTCGCAGCCTTTAATGAACCTTTCGCCGTTAAAAAAAAGAAAAAAGAAAGGTGCTTGAGGTCGGGGGGTATTTGGAGGAAGAGGATGAAATTTGGGATTGATCTCCGGGAAGAAGCCCCGCAAAGCGCCCAGCCTCTCCAGCCTTCCGTTCTCACCGGGCCCGAAAACTTGGTGCGCGTCCCCGAGAACTGCAGAAGACGCAGGAAGGAAAACGCAAAGACCCGGGGAGAGCTGGGTGGCCGAACCTGCCCGCCAGAAACCGACCCACGAGAAGGAGGCCGAGTCAGGGGTCAGCCGGAGAGCCCGAAGGTCCCTGTCGCTTTGCCTTTGAGCTGGACGGACGCGCGCGGTGACTTTTGGACGTTTCAGTTCATTGCACAGTTCTGTCCGGTCGCAAGGTGAGGGTCTGAGAGCAAAAGGTGCGCGCGTGACGTGACGGAGCTGCACGTGGGAGGCGGGGGGTCACGTGGCCACTGGCAGGTGCGGGCCGCGCTCACCTCCCTCACCTCTCTGTGCGTTTTCTGCACTCTGGGGGTATACAGCGACCCTTAGGAGGCTGGGGGTATACAGCGACCCTTAGGCGGAGGCCATTCAGCTCAGAGCGCAGTGTGACCGAGAAGAGGTGCAACGTGACGAGCATCACAGTACGGACCTACGAGGGAACGCATCGTCACGTGACGGGAGGAACACAACGGGATGTGACGTAACAACGTAGCCGCCAGAGAACGGAAAAAGGGAAAGAACAGAACGTTACCTCCTCCTGATCAATTTGGGGGCTCGTAGAGGTGGAGAAGACCCCTGCAGGGTCGCGACAACATACTGAAAACATAAATGCATAGTTAAGGGCACACCCTTCTTCTTCTTGTTCTTCTTCTTCTCTCGGGTGCTCTCGTTAGGGGTCGCCACAGCAGATCCTTTTGTTCCATCTCTTCCTGTCCTCGCCATCTTGTTTTGTCACACCTGTCACCTGCATGTCCTCTCTCGCCACATCCATAAACCTCCTCTTAGGCCTTCATCTTCTCCTCTTCACTTAAGTGAAAGACATTTTAAAAAGAAAGAGACGACACTAAAAGCTGCCGAAATGCAATTTAGTTCATTTGCTTGGTCTATCTGTCATATAGTGCCTTTCACTATCTATCTATCTATCTATCTATCTATCTATCTATCTATCTATCTATCTATCTATCTATCTATCTATCTATCTATCATATAGCGCCTTTCACTCTATCTATTCATCTGTTCCTTCCATTGTCTGCCCTATTAAATCGATGATAGACGATAAAAGGCACCAGAAAATTGATTGACGGATAACGAAAATGAAAAAAAAAATATACACGTGATCGATAAGTAGATAGACAATAAAATGTGCCATGTAACTGATAGATAATGAAAGGCAGACTGACACTGACATGTACTACACAACAGATACATAAATTAGAGATTATATTGTATTTCTTATCAAGGGCAAAGTAAGATTTTTCAAAAGCTCTCTCACTCTCACTCTCACTCCCACTCTCACTTTATATAATTAAATAGCACAATAAATAATATAATAACAAAACAAAAAAAACATCCCTAATACAAAAGAACTTCTGGTTTGGACAATACGAGCTGCTGCTGTCAGTAAGAGATTACCAGATAATGACGTGCACTATAAGAGATGACCCCGCATGACAGACAGATGTGTCGATTTATTATATAGCGTCTTTCGTTGTCTTCGTATCCTTTATATGGTGTCTTTCGCTATCTCTCTCTCTATTCCATAACGCCCTTCGTTTTCTGGTTGTTAATCGATTATATAGTGCCTTTCACGCCGTCATGTCGGCCTGGTCTGTCCTGTTGCCCACCCGTCTTTTCCTGCTCTCCATTTTCGGGGGTGCAGGATCCCATTCCGACCGGATGGCTGGCTGCTCCTTTGTGTTAAGAACCTCGAATTGTTTTCTGAGATCATTTTAAGGGATTTTCGCCAACTTGTGAAATTCTGTCCCATTCAGTAAATCCAAAGTGATTTTTATTTGCGTATTAAATGAATAAAATGGCAGCTACCCGAAAGGAGTCTTTGTAAAAGAGAAACGAAATGACGTTTCAGTGCCTCGATTTGTGATCGATTCCCCAAACCCCCTCAATCACACCCCCACCTCGTCGCCCCCTACTTTAAGGGGACAGGTGCGCCCAGCCGCCCCACTTAAGTCCACACGCGCCGCTCACTAAAGTTTGGGGCAGCTGACTGGACTGCCAGCGCGCCCCCGGGTGAGCCTTTGAATTACTTAATTCCCCCCGGGGGCTCCACTAACAGCCCCCCAGGTTTCTTGCATTTACTTCCATGCAGTTTTCTGCCCCTGCTCCGTCGTGCTGGTTTTAGCTGACCCTCTCCAGTATGGACTCAGATGGAAGTGTAATGGCCGAGTCGGCTAATAAAGGCGGGTATCGTTATTAGTGCCAATGGCCGCAATTCCCCAGTAACGCGTGTCTGAGTGCGGGGCTGCTGGGCGGCAGGGACCACCGATTTGGGGCTGGCTAGGGGTTGGGGGGACTTAGTCCATTGGCATTTTGGAACAGAAATATTAGGGCATTAAAAAGTTCGATCCTCGGTCCGCCTTTAGTGGTGCGCGAGGCTAAACGGGGCTGCGACCCCATGGAGACAATCGAGCGAGTCCCAGCTGACAAATGCGTGTCAAGGACGAGCACGCCGCGCCCCCGGTGCTCCCCAGGTGCGCATGCCATGGCCGCGGGTACGCGCAGCGCATTTTCCATTACCAGCCTGCCTGCCGGCGGCGCGCCACGCAAGTTTAGCTTTTAATGAATCGGAAACATTTCTGTGCCGGGCGGCCTTTTGTTTCTAATTTGCTTTGCTCGTCCCTGCCTTCTTATGTCTGCCATTTTCTATTTCTTTCTAAAGCCCACATTCCTATTGCGATTTTCCAAGCGGACGCAGCAGGCCCGCATTTGGAGGACTGAACGCTCTGTTGCCGCCCGGTGCTTTACTGGCTGTTGGGATGTCAGACGAGGATGCGTTTAATCAGCGCTCAGAGTGGGGGGCCTCGCAGACCACCTCATGGGTATTGTCAGCTGGTGAGCTCGGTGGGCACGTCAGTGTCAAATGAAAACCAGAAGAAGTTGAAGGGCTGGGAAAACAAGCGGACCTCCACATACACCTCAGACTCTCTCCGACACACATTTGACAGAGCTGGCACTTCTGTGTCCGGGCACGGAGTGCCAAAGGGGAACAGCAGTTGACTGGCGCGTACGTCCAGAAGGCGTTTGACATTTTAGGCGATCTCAGGCCAGCTGTTCTGTGGACGACAAGGCAGGGGCTTCGGCGACAGAGACCCTCAGGAGCAGTGCGGTGTGTTCTGATGTGCCCCCAGTCGCACAAATGACTCGTGCGAAGACACTTTGACATTGACGTGACAAAAGCGCGTGAATTCACCGCACGAGTGTCAGGGTTCAGGATGCGGTGAAGTGGGTGAATGGCGCTGTGGGAAGGCAAATAGGAAGGAAGGGCTGGGCATGGGAAAGGCACTATATGGGAAAGAAAGGCTTTGGTCAACGAAACACGCTACCTAACAAATAGACAAGAGAAGAAACGCGCACTGTATATAAGAGATGGATAGATGTGCAAGGCACTATATAGAGAAAAGAGATAATAGGTATACATGAAAGGCGCTATATAACAGATACACACATGTGAAAGGCGCTCTAAGTTCTGAACAGACGGTGTATTTGGACTGACTTGGCTGTAATCCTTCGAACCAAAGTCTCTTCTCGGACCCCGACGAGCCCCTCGCAGGACGTCCGCCTCGTTAGAAGGTCAGCCGGTGTCGGACGTGTGAATGCAGCCGCCGAGATGACAGATCGGCTTAGAAGGGGAGGGGGGCGAGGACGCGCGCGGTGCCAAGCGCAAATGAAGACATTTGTTCTAAAGTGCCCACAGTGACTCGACATCCTGTTACACAGCAGGAGTGTGTGTGTGTGTGTGTCCGAGTGCGCGTGCCCGTGGTTGTGGGTGTGTCCGAGTGCGCGTTCCCGCGCGTGCGCGTGTCCGTCCGTCTTTAGCTTCATTTGACTTGTCTAGCAGTGGCCGGAGCGCAGTGCCACTTCTTCACTCAAACGCTTCTTGTCGCTCGATGAACTCATGAAATGACTTTCTCCGTCTGTCGCCCTCGATATTTCTGATCAACACGAAGGACGGCTCTGTGGTGGTCGATTCCTGCCTTCTGCTCAGTGCTGCCTGGGATGTCCTCGGTCCGCTCTGACGCTCTACATTAGATTAGGTGGCTTTAAAAATATGTCTTGTCGTGTCATCACTGCTCGTCATTGTCATGTCAAACGCTGTACCCAAGGAGTAGAAAAAGATTAATAAAGATGAAAGTCACTGGATTACAGAGAGACAGATGTGAAAGGTGCTATAAATTAGATTGATGCGAAATATACTGCATGTGACAAATCGATACACAGATAAAAATATTAAAGCGACTGCATTATAAGAAATAGACGGCAGAGGTATAATCATATACTACAGACAGTGTGAAAGCTTTAAACGTCAGACCCCGAGGCTGCTTTCAAACCCCACCGCTGACACCAGTGACCCTCAGCAGGTCACTTCACCTGCCTGCGCTCCAATTGGGAGCACAAACCAAATGGGTGCCAGTCACATCTCAGATGCTGTATGTCACCTTGGACGAAGTAGTCAGCCCAGCAACAAACAGGTAAAGATACCACAGGTAGATAGGAAGAGCATAAAGACAGAAGAAGGTAAGAAATGTGCAATATCACAGAAAGACGGGTAGAAAAAGGCGCTATATAATAGAAAGAGAAGTAATAGAATAGGTAGAAAAGAACACTAAATTATAAATAGGTAAGAAAGGCGCTATATAGCAAAATGAGCACATATAACAGAAAGGTAAGAAAAGCTCGCTATAATATCGACAAGGTGCTCTGCAGCCTATAGGTAAGAAAGGCGCTATATAACAGAAAGCAGCCTTCTTTGGTGGTCGTCTCCTTCCTTGGTTTGCTCGAGTGCCCCTTCCATTCACTGCACCCGGTGCCCCGTGCCAGTTTATTTATTTATTTGTTTCTTTCTTTATGTATTCGTTAATCTGTTCACTCGTTTCTTCAATCATTCACTCGTGCGTTCATGCAGTCGCTTGTTCATTCATTCATTTCTGAAGGTTCTCACAAACAAATGTCGTCCTTTGTGGCTTATTGACATTCAGAAAATGGACGGTGCCGTCCGTTGTGTGGGACTTGGGGGCTTCCCTATAAAACGTTGCACGTGTGGGGTGACATGTGGGCACTAAAGGACGGCAGTCACGACCTGTGGTGTTACCCACCTGGCGGATGTCGGTTCTTATCGAGGCGTGCCAAAGTGCGTGGCGACTCGTCCGAGAGGTCCTGAAGTACGAAGAAGCGCAGACGTCGCCGATTGTCCTGGCTTGGCTTGTCACACCGATACGGGGAGCGGGCGGTCACGTGCCATATCGTGCGCTGGTGTTGCAGTCTGCTGCGGCACGTGGTGCCACACGGTCTCCTCCATTACGACTGGCACAGAAGACGGAGCGGCACCCCCGAGCTGGCCGTGCCTTCTGCTTGGCAGACTGGCACCGCAGAAGATTGACAGGCCGACTGTGGTGACACGCGAGAGCCAGAGACATGGCACATTGAGACAAATGGATGCTCGGGAGGTGGCGGTGGCGTTGTGCGAGCTGTCAGGGCGCAGCTGGCGATGTGACATGTCGGGTGGAAGAGCTCACTTAGCGGTCTGGAGACGGAGAGGCTCAACAGTTGGGTGCCGCGGTGCCAGCGCGCGACAGTTACAGTGGGCAGTGGGTATGGTGACACTGACGGTGGTCTGATGGGACAGCAGTGCATGGTTGCCCACAGGGCTCCCCGTTTTTTAGTTTTCATCTAAAGTGATATTTTTAGTTGGTTGCTTGTCACAATCTTTAACTCATTGGCGCGTGGCCGGCCAGTCTGAGCTGATAAGAAAAGTGACGCGAGAAAAAGAAAAACAGCAACTCATTTTATATAGCGCCTTTCATCGAGCGTGCCCACAGGATGGTCAAAACGTGGCCATTTGCATTTGTGGTGACAACAAACGTGGCGTGTGGAGCCTGGAGCCCAGTCATCGGCGGTCACCTTCATTGTGCATGTGCCTTGCGTGACAGGCGGCTCTGTGAAAGGCGCTATATCATGTTGATTGGTTGACTCATTGTACACCGCATAACACACGAGTGGTCCTCGAAGGAGGAAGTAGATTGTCTGAGGGAGAAGCTAAAGATGGACAGAATGAAAAGGAAAAATGAGGTGTCGGCCACTGCCAGACGTCCTCCTAGTGTCGTGTGTTCTACTGTGACATCGGCAGTCGCCATCCTTCTGTCTGCTTTCTGATGTGCAGCAGTGCCAACAGCAAAGCACACCAAACTGGGACCCTCACGGGCCACTTTAGGGCCTCACCTGCTTGACTCGGGGATTCGGAGGACAGGAAGTCGTTTTAGGTGGCCAATCTGTCTTGGACCCTCAATGCACGCGGTCACGGGGTTCAGTCCCACTGCCGACCCCTGAACAGCTCACTTCATCTGCCTGGGCACCAGTTGTCAAAGAGGGACTGGGGCAGCAGTATCGCATCCTGAGCTTATAAGTCCCTTATGGGGACATAAAAGTGACAGACCTAGAAGTCGGACGGAGACCCTCGTTTACGAAAGTGATATGGCATGGCAAGAAAAAAAAATCCGTCTGCGTCACATCACAATGGCCTTTAGTCGGCCGAGCTCCTGCCACTCGCTAGAAGGACATGCCATCCCAGCAGTGGCCACTGCCAGCCCTTGTAGTGGCGTTTCAATGCTGTCGCCTCCTCCCAAAGCAATTGCGGTGTCTGCAGAAGGGCCGGTATGCTCCGGACACGATGGGGGGCCGTCACAAGTGACAGTCCCGCTGATGATGGGCACGGGGCACATGGGGCACCAGAGGCACGCGGTCTGCCCACAGGGAACACTCCTTTAGCACGGGCAACTTGCAGCGAGCCGAGAGTCGATTAAAGGGCCGGCCGTGCAGTTACGCGCTTGACTGGCTCCCCTCGGGCTGTTGTTGTTCCCCGCAGTTGGAGCCTTTCCACCATTGATGGGGGCTACTTGAGGAAATTTGGATCTTGGCAGTAGCCGGCCGGCCAAAGTCACATCTGTGCTAAAGCAGCCGTCTGGGGAGAAGTTAATTTGTTAGGGTTTGGAGGTGGAGGTTTGGGCTGCGGGCATCCAGGAAATGGGGCCGTGGGGGTGCCACCTCATACCCGGGCGCTGAAGGAAAAGCAAATGCAAAAAGGCCAGGGGTCCAAGGTATGGAAGGTGACTTCTCAAAGAGAGATGTACGACACTATATAACATATATAGATAGATGTAGGGTGAAAGGCACTATATAAGACAGATAAACAGATACTTTACAGAATAAATGCACTGAATAAGATCAGATTTGGTAGATTAAAGTTAGTAGTACCACATAAAATATAGACGGGGCAAAGGACAGAGACATACGAATAGTGCTGTGTAACGGATAGACAGACAAGGCGCTATATGAACTACATAGACAAGGGAAAGGGACATATAAGAAGGACACATGACACGTGCTACATAATTCATAGGCATAACAGAGGACAAAAGGCACTATATGATATAGAGAGCCATGAAAACTGGAGTGTAACAGATGGATATGAAAGGCGCTATATATACAGTAGCTGTCACAAAGTCAGAGTGCACCAGACTTGAGACCCAGAAATGCCCATCCAACATTATAATAGGGATGTGATGATTTCCCCGTGCCAAGTCTGCACTGTTACAAATGGGCGAAGTCAGGCAGGATAGCAGTGCCACATTGTGGTGTGACGTCTGCAGGGTCCCTCTTTGATGTGAAGTTTATTTCATCTGGTCGTGGCATTTGAATGTCGTTATGCCCTTTTTGATGGGCACCGCCATTGCTCATTGGTCCACTGATGGCTCTCTCTGTGTTGGCATCCATTAAAAGCGGCTCTCCTGATTATTTCTTGATTTTTTCATTTTTCTGTGTCCACTGCAATATGAAAGGCACTGCCAATGACTGCCTGGGTATTCTCATGGATTCTCATCTGGCTGACCCAACATTAGAGGTGCCAGTGCTTGGCATTATCCTTGTCATAGACAGTAAACTAGAAGACCTGTTCATGTGTTGATGCCCACCTCTCTTTGACCTTGTCATGTGATCAGAATCTTTGTGTTTACTTTGAAAGGCGCTATATCCCATTCCATAAAGCTTTCCCCAGTCTGCTGTCCTCATACATGAAACGGTCAGCAGGCACTCTCCTCATGAAAAATAAGACCCACCACTTGTAGGGGTGCACAGGTGGCCCCCACACTGACCCTTCAGGGCGAGAGCATCCAGACTGACCGGTGGCCGAGCCGGCATGTCAATCAGCTGAGGCCCTGCAAAAGCAGTCATCAGAGGCGGCGAGGCTGGCATGAGCAGCGAGGAGCACCTGGGAGTGATTGGCGCAGTGGCACTGAGCGCACCTGGGTTGCCAAGTGGATTTTTATGGAAGATGGTTTCCATGCTTGCTGGAAAGAGAAACTGGCTCTGCTGATTTGGTGGATTTGGGGCCGAAACGCGCCTTTGTGTCTCTTCTTTTACTTTTTTATTTGAAACACATTGCTTTCTTCTTTCTTACTTCATTTTTATAAGAGACGTCAAAGAGACGTCTATCTATCTATCTATCTATCTATCTGTCTATCTATCTATCTATCATATAGCGCCTTTCACTCTATCTATCTATCTGTCTGTCTATCTATCTATCTATCTATCTATCTATCTATCATATAGCGCCTTTCACTCTATCTATCTATCTATCTATCTATCTATCTATCTATCTATCTATCTATCATATAGCGCCTTTCACTCTATCTATCTATCTAACATATAGTGCCTTTCACTCTATCTATCTATCTATCTATCTATCTATTATATAGCGCCTTTCACTCTATCTATCTATCTATCTATCTATCTATCTATCTATCTATCTATCTATCATATAGCGCCTTTCACTCTATCTATCTATCTATCTATCTATCTATCTATCTATCTATCTATCTATCTATCATATAGCGCCTTTCATATGTGCCCATTGTACAGCACCTCCCACATCTCCCTGTCAGTTCATCCATGCCATATGTCTCACAGCCGCCTGGTAAAACTCTTTCAGATGGTGATGCCCATCGTCTGGCATTGAAACATTCTGATATGCACAGGCTGCATCTTCATGCCTGGGTGCCATCACGGTGCCTGCTGCCAGTCGTGTGACACACAATGCCCCCTGCCTCTGTGAGATGGCAGCGCAGGTTTGCTCCATTGTTGTCTTGTGTGCAGTTTTGATTTGTGCCCCTTTCTGTTTTTGCCACTTTTGATTCTCTTTTTCTTTCATTTGTGGCATTGTTCCCTTTGTCACCCTGTCATTTTTGCCTTGGACTTCTTGTTAGGAGTGCCACTGTTTTGAGTGTTTTGTTGTCATGAGATGCCCGCTATCAGGCAATATGGCAGATGGTGGTGCACAAGCGTTAGAGTGCCACATTGGCGGACAGACAAGTCCACCTGGGCACCCGGGAGTTTTACACATTCTTATCGACTTTCCATTTTAGATTGTTTCCCACCTTTGGACTTTGTCTTCTGCCCCACTTGGCCGTCACCTTGTGCTCCTCGCCGCTGTGTCCTGTCCTGTCTGTATTCCTGTGCCCCTCTGCTCTGCCAGTTTCTTCTTTAGAGAAGAGCCTTTTTCAGGAGTTGTCTGTGCCTGATGAGGGTCCTGATGTGCTGCTTGTGTTTGCCCCTCAGTGACGTTGGCACAACTCTTGCCAACAAAACTCCCACTTCAAAGAGCAGTCAGCTGTGACGTCTGTGGGGTCCGAAAAGAAAAACCAAAAAAGTGAAAACGTTCAACACGCAGGAAGTTAATGGCCGCCTGAGCCCCAAGTGGCAGGGAATTCGGCCTTGAAGATTTCTGTGGCGTCGCCATCTTGAACCAGGAAATGACCGCAGCGTCTCCGTGACAACCGCAAACAAGATGTCCAAAACAGAAGGACACTCGAGGTTCAAAGCGGCGGCGAGATGGCGGCAGGTGACATTTGGGAATCCCCAGAAGAAAATGCAGGGCTGCCATCGGGCCTAACGTGACCGCACCTGACCGCACCTGACCGCACCTGAGTGATTAGCAGCCAAGAAGAGGAAATGTGCAGGGGAGCCGGGAGGTGTTGGACACTGCGGGCGCACGGGGGGCCGTCGGGAGAGGCGGGGCGGGCGTCACTCGTCGTCTCGTTTGTTTCTTTGCCCCTCTTTGTTTCTCGGATTCCCTTCGTGCCGCATCTTTAAATTGTTTCCACTCCCGTTCCTGCTCACCTGCCTCGGCTCTTTGGAGAAATGTTTCTAATTTGGAGCCAAAGGAGTCGAGGGCTGATTAGAGGGGAGGAAACGGGGGGATTAAAATTGTCTGCTCGGACTTCCTCTCGCGTGAGCCCCAGGCAGGGAGGCCCCGAGCCGAGAGGCCCGCCGTCCCACCGAGTCAAAGATGGACGCCCTGACGGACGGGGAGCGACCCTGGTGCCCACGGAGTGAGAAGTCTCAGTTAGGACACAGTCGTGGTGGGCCGGGGGGCTGCAAGAGTGGGTGGGATAAAAGGGGGGCTTGTGCTCGGAGCCTCCTTAATTGGCTGCCATGTCCTTGTCCTAATTCTCGTGTTTCTCTTGGTGGTTACTCGGCGTATTGCTGGGGTCCTCGAGGGTCCTTTCCGCTTCTTCACAGTGCCTCCATTTTGTTCTCACACCGCAGACGTCAGTCAGGAGCTTAGGGCTCAGCACCGGGCCGAGGCCTGGCACTGCAGGATTAGACCACCGCGTGGGGTGCTTTGGGGTCTCGACACATGACGGGGTTCGTGCGACACGTGCAGTTGGTTTTGTTCTGGTTTGTACTTGTGCAGTGCCAGCTTGAAATGCCACTGTGATGGTTGGCATTCTTGAGTCCTGACATCTTGGTGACTTTCTTGTTAGTCTTTTAGTGACGAGCATCGTGAAACTCTCCAAATGCATCCCACAATGCACCAGGCCAGGGCCCGACGAGTGTTGAAAGCTGAGATTTGCCGTCATGCCCTCCGTCACTGTGTGCGACTTTCTTTGACACTTTCGGCCTTTGCGTCTCTGCTTGTTTCTTTGGTTGTGGTTTCGTCGGTCGACTTCGGGTTCTGGTCGGACGTGGCGTCGTCTTTCATCTTCTCCTTCTGTCTGCCAGGTGTTCACAGTCATGGCATCGGATATAAATATGGCAGAAAGTGCACCCTGAGTGCGAATTCTCCGTCTTGACCTTCCCTGAGGGTCCCCTTACTGAGCTTTTCCTTCAGGTGGGACGGTGGCTTCGCTTGTGACGTCCCTCTGCCTTTCTTGTCCCCTCTCTTCAGTTTGCTTATCACAGTTTTGACCCTTTTGGCTCAGCTCTGTCTTCGTTCCTCATCTCCCGATTTTTTGGTCCTCACAATACCCCTCGCCACTCGAAGTTGGCCTCATCGTATCCCCACCCACCGCCCCGTCCCCTCGGGCTCGTCATGTCAAACACCAGGCAGACCCTTCACAGGATTAGCGTAAAATTAGTGTGGTGGTCTGCAGGTCACACCTGGATGTTGCTGTGGACGATCCAGGTGGGCAACGGTGGCTTTGTTGGGCTGAACGGCGATCATAACAAACGCACGGGTCGGACCCTCGACCTGCCATACAGAGTTAAGTGAACAGAATTGAATAAGTGGTCTCTTCTCCTGGGGGCTTCCTTGAATTGTCCGGTGGGCAGTGGTGCCATGGCGACTGTGTGGTTGCTGGTAGCCGCGCTCCTTCCTGACTCCATGGTCCTTTAACGTGGCTCCACGTGTCTCATTGACTGACGGCTGCCATTTTCAAAACTGGCCTTCATTTCAGTTTTTGCCGAAGGACCCTTGAAATTCCAGTCAGACCCCCACTTGTGGCTTTGATCCTCCGATGTCTGTGTGTTTCCCAGCATTCCTTGAGTTTTAGCTCCCGTTGTACTTTACTCAGAGGCCGACAGGGAGCCCGTCATCACCGCCATGGCGTGGCCTGGCACTTCAGCTGTCAGTCAGGGCCTTGGCAGTAACAAGGGGGACGTTGTGGTTTTGGGACCCTTTAACTCCTGTGGCCTCAGACCTTTGGCAAGTTTTCTTTTGTCCTGTCATCTCCGGGTCTCTGGCTGGTCTGGTTTCTATCTCAGGTAGGCACTTTTCACCTTCAGCTTCCCCAAAATGGGGAGGGTGTAGGATTTGAACCGATGCCCCCCCACAGATGGCACTACTGAAAGCTGGCCTGGCATGTCCAGAGTTATCCTCTGATTTTAATGAGACTCTCTCTGACCTGAAGTGACGCAGTCCCCAAAATGGCAGCACCTAAGGATGTCAGATATTTTTAATTTGAATCAAGTGAAGGTGTTAAATATAACT
Source organism: Polypterus senegalus (assembly GCF_016835505.1). Lineage (NCBI taxonomy): Eukaryota > Metazoa > Chordata > Cladistia > Polypteriformes > Polypteridae > Polypterus > Polypterus senegalus. The sequence continues at coordinate 163,266,536 of NC_053163.1, forward strand.
CAATAACTTTTATTAAAAAACGAATATGACCCTTGGGTGTAAGCGGTCGTGGTCTTCTACCCTTTAAGGGCGTCACGTGAGAGCCTGGCGAAGGTGCAGCCGCGTTCTGATGAAGTGCCACGCCGTGACGTTTTGAAGGAACTCCAAATCCCAAGAGCCAATGCGGCCCTCATCACATGATGCGGGCGGGAAGTCAGAAGGCACAATTGTGTCATTTGTGACCTCCGCGCCTTCGTGCCCGCCAAGACGGGAGGTAAACACGGATGCCCACGTGAAGGCTGGCACTCCAGCGACAGACTTTAATTAACAGTTCAAAGGAATAAAACAATGAAGGCCAAGAACAAAGTACGCTGCGGTGCCGACTTTGGCGCTCGTTTGGAAGGCGTGCGGAGAGCGGCGCGGATCGGGCGGACGTCGGTGAGCCGCTGCACTGCTCCTGGTGTTGGCACCGCTCACGCTGACCTTCTGTCCGTAACGAGTAACGTAACGAGGACTTACTGTCCATGTTGGATTGGGTGACGTCACTTTCTATTTCAAACCCGTGAGTGACGTGAGAGGTCAGCCTTACGTCACAACGTCCAGCATTCGGGCAGTTCGTTTTCTGCCATTTGCCCACCGCGAGTTTGCAGGGCAGGGGGTCCCGGAGGGCCGCAGTGGCTGCAGGTTTTCATTCTAACTTCACTTCTGAATTAGGGGCCTGTCTTGGTGCTAATTGTAGTTGGCATTAAGATTTGTCCCCCTGAATTGCTTCGTTTCTTTCCTTTAATGGCACCCAAAGAGAAGTGCAATGTGAAGTGAGTGAGGCAACAGAAGGCCAGCCTGGGCAGACCCCTGGACCCCAAGTGGCTGCTCGATGAGGCGCCCATTCTCGGTGCCAGTTAACGCTTGTTGCAGCTCTCGTGGTGCAACAGCAGGCATTTCTGAGACCCCTTAAGGGCTTTTGGGGACCTGAGCAGACGGACATTCTCGTTACTGTCAGATGTTGTATGATTGACAGACTCACATTAAGGGGTCTGAGTCTTCAAGAGCAAATCAGTTCAAATGAATTCAAAAAACGGGTGACTAGTTAAAAAGAGGGTCAGCATGAAAGTCTGTGGCCACCGCCGCCCTCCAGGACCCCTGATGTATTGGGGACCCCTGCTGGAGGGCGTTCAGTGCAGTTTGGGACTGTCTGATAGCACGTGAGTGCAGGTCGCCCACCCACCGTCCGCCACGAAATGTGCACAACGCACGTCCATGTATGTTAGAATGTTATGTGATCAGATCTTTATAGAAAAGTCCGATGAAGAGCCGGGGGTCGCGTCTTTACGGTTAGTCAGCCCCGAATGGCGTCGACAGCCGTGTTAGGGCCAGCGCGTGGGGTGAGGTGACAGCTCAGGTGGCACTTTGCTTCGGCATGCGACAGTATCGCAGAAACATTAAGCCATAAAAACGCGCAAAATGAGAGTTAGTTAGGACCCTTAAAACGCGCGCGCGCACACAGAGACACACGCGCGCTCAGAGACACACGTGCGCACACAGAGACGCACACGCGCACATAGAGACACGAGAGCGCGCACAGAGACACGCGCACACAGAGACACTTCTTCATTAACGTCCTGCACTCCCTTAAAACTGTGCAACGACACTTGATTTTGAAAATCTCAAACTGTGACACAACCCCTGCGGTGACAAAAGTGACATTGTGTGTGGACGCCAGGCGACATTCCCTGTCGTCATTCTAGAAGCCTGCTGTGGCGGCAGAACGTGTCCCCGGCCGTTTCCAATAAGCGCTTCTAAAACGTTCGTCTCGCTTGTCATCGTCCGTCGTGTTACGGCGACTCGCTGCGCTAACGGAGCTCCGCTTTTAGGTGGTCCTTCCTGTGTGAAAGACCACCGGTGACTGAGCTCAAGCTGTTAGGTCATACATGCCCGCTGAGGAGCACTAGGACTGTCATCGTCACTGTGACCTCCTGTGTTATTTTATGATTCTGATTTACGTTTTTCTAATTGTTAACAGTAAGTGCGCTTCTCTGCACCGTTGAACGATCCCGCAGTTTGTCATCCGCTCTTTTCTTCTTTGATTGACGGCGGATTCCTCCAAACGGCACGTCACTCTGTTGTTACGATGACAGCAGCACTGAAACTGAGAAGCTTCGTCAATGGAGGAGTTTGTGTTTTCTCGACTTCTGAGGGCCGTCAAGCCGCCTTTTCACTCACGAGAACCGAAATAAGAAATGTGACAAACGAGGGGAGGCAAACGATCAATGGATGGCCTGCCGTTCTCACGCCCACTTGATCCAATTGCCCCCTGAGCCCACCCTGGCAGCCCAGGACAGGACGCCAGTACGCCACGCGGGCACACGGAGAAGATGCAAAGCGAACAGCAGGTGCGCGGGTGGCAGGATTTGAACCCGGGGCTCTGGATGTGTAAGGCAGTGAGCCACCCGGTGATTCTTATGCATCATTACACCATCTTGCTGAAGCGGTGCATGCTGGGCTAATGTGGACTGCGAAGGGGGCACCAGCGAGGAGGCAGCTGGAGACGGCGGTGGCGACGGTGTGGCATGGGCTCCGTTCGAGCCACCGTTGGGGAGTCTGCTTACAATTAGGAAATCTCCGGCACGGAGTTACACGCAGTTTCCAGCGCACGCTCATTTATTAGCAACAAGAGAGAGGAGCTTTGTGCCTTCCTGCTTTAATTGTCTGGAACAGATTCGCCTTCCCGAAATTAAACGTTACCAGGCCTGGCGATGGTGGAAGCGGTGGGCTGTCCGTTCTACAAATCGGGATGGCACTGCAGCGGGCAGAGCGGGGCAGCCACTTGTGATGGCACCCTGTCAGGCGCTAAGGCCACCCTGCTCAGACTGCGGAGGGGTCAGCTGAGTGACGGGGTTGGGGCTCTGGGGACGCCGGCCAAACCGCAGCTATGAAGGTGGGCTGTGACACGGGCATCTTTGCCCTTCTTTATTCACAATCCACTGACCTCACAGCTCTGAGTGGACGGTCACTCCTGGAGGGGAGGCCGAAGCAAACCCTCCACGCTGGCCACCAAGCCGTGGACTGGCTGGGTCTGCCCCAGGCGGACATCTCGATTCCCCAGCTGACCCTGCCGAGGGTCTCGACGTCTCAGAGCTTCCACTGGGGGGCAAGCAGAGTTAGCCAGTTCAGGCTGTGCAGCAGAAATGCCTCCCAGTCCCCTACACTTCACGTTATATAGCGCCTTTCGCAGCAGACACTTTCTTAATAATTTACTTGAAGCCCCCTTGAGGCATGCTGCGGTTACAGGGCCACATGTCAGCATCCCCCCCTGTGACTGGGGTCCTGGCCTGTGGGGTTTAGTGGCTCTGAGGTGGACCTGGTGCCAGAGCTGAGCATTGGCTCGTGGACTTTATCCTGCCCTAATGTTAGCTGGGCACACGGTGTGACCCGCTGCTCAGACGTGACACTCACGCTGTAGACCGAGGCAAACTGGTAGCTGCAGTCGATGGTTCATTCTTGTGGCCAGAAGGGGGCGCTCCTAGGTCCAGAAATATGAAGAAAAGAAAGGCTTTATTAGAACTGAAAAGTGAGGGCACAGGGTGGCATGGATAATAGAGAGCAGTGTCTCCCCATCCACTCCTTCCACTCTTCTTCATGCACTTTTCTTCCTCATGCCAGCTGAACTCCCACCCAAAGGTCATTTAAGTCGGCACCTGACACAACTATGGGGGACATCCTGCAGTCGTCTGGGTGATGCTCCCCCTAGTGGCCCCAAGTGGCCCTGCATTCCCAAAGGACTGCCCAGCCTGGCCTCACCTGGACTCTTGTCCACCATACTGGGGAGCAGAGGAGCAAAAAGACTCCTTGCTGCCACCAAGTGGCACAAACGTGCATCAGCACTCTGCGGTTCCACACAGCGTTGGGTCCACTTTCCTTGGCACTGCCAGTGTATGTGCCCATTGGCATCCTTAGCCCGACTCCTGTCCTGCATTAGGAAAGGAAGCACTGCTGCATGTTTGTCCCTGTCGGACCCCCTTTTGCTGGAGACACTTGTTGAAAATCGCTCCAGTATGGCTTAATGAAAGGCACAATCAGAGGGAAGGGGACTGAAGGTGACAGACAGAAGGAGAGGCTGGCAGCCACCACTCCGAGCTGCACTCCCACCGAGGTGCCCACAAGCGTGTCCTTAACAGGCTAGCAGACCCCTCGCTGGGGGGCGATTAACCAGTAGACCAGCAGCAAGTCCCAGTAACGCCTTTAAGAGGATCACATGCCATATTAGGAGCGGGGCGGCCTTCATTTTTTAATCTTGAAATTGATTTCAGGGAAATTAACCAAAGCTCCCGTAACTGCGCCAGCCCCCCCAGCCACTCTGCCTTATTTGCATAACCCAAGGAGAGAGCCAATCACAGGCCTCACATGGCTTCTGTTATCCAAAACCCAATTTCAGAATTCCAGATGTTGTGAATCCTGTAAGCCACATTCCCAAGGTTTGCCGTTTCCACTCTAAAAAAAGAGGAACGTGATGTGACGGGACGTTAGGTTGAGCGAGGTGCCAAGTGGGCCGTCGGTGGCCATCAGGAACAGTTTCAAGTAAGTGCCAAGCCTAAGCCCCTCCAAAATAGCTCCTGATGCCCATCACCCTTGGCCAGCTTTGCTCTTTGCCCAGATGTCTGTGCCACTCAGGGTGAACTTGCATGTGCCCACTGTTTGTGGACCCCCAAGTAAGATGGCACAGTTATGGAGAGCACTTGAAGGGACACCTGGGACATTTACAAAGCAGGGCTGGCTGCTCTGGGTCAGTCATCAAGTTAGCACCACCCTGGGACATGGCAGGGAGTTTTTAGTGATGCCAACCCACCTCACAGTGCGTGAGAGCGGTGGTCACACTGGGGGTCTGACCGTCGTGTCCATCCTCAGCCGCTGTATTAACAGATGCTTCGCTGCCTGTGAAGGGTATAACCGTCGTAATCTCGCGCTCAGCGAAGCCCTCATAATCTGTGCCAGGGCGACCTAAAGCAGTGCATTACAAGGCGCACAGCTGTGCCAATCCGAGAACTCATCTACTAATGGCGAATTAGCCAAATTTGATAAAAGTGAAAAACACGATTACTGCGGGACAGCCGGCGGCTCCCAGAAGGCCTCAAGGACAAAACCCGCAGCACGAAAAGGTCACAGCCTGGGAGAAGGCGCTATATAAGACACGTGGGCCTGTCACGTGAGGCCACCACATTAATAAAGAAATACATCCGTCAATAAAGAGGAATGGAGAGGGACGTTACATAAAATAGAAAGAAAGAAAGAAAGAAAGAAAGAAAGAAAAGTCAAATGAAATAAACCTCTGACTATCCGACTGAAAACTACAAAAGAACAAAAGCTGAAACAATTAAACGAAATTCTACAACAACAAGTCACGAACACCGAAACGTCACGAGAAGTCGCCGAACGCGCCAACAGCCAGCATGTGAAGCCGGGCAGCTCACTCACGGGAGCCTCGACCACCGTGCCACCCGCTGATGGCCCTCCGATTGAGGCGCTATATGGGCCCGTGCTCGCTCACTTCGGCTCCTTTACCGGACATCCATTGACCGTGACCGTGACCGTGACACCCCGGGGCTCTGAGCCACCTCCGAAGGCGGTCCGCCGCGTTCTGACACGGCAGGGCAAAGCGACAATTCACGGTGTGGGCTTCGGTCCGAGAGGGCGGCAGGCACTAAAGGGGTCTCGTGATGGAGATCGGCGTCTCTGTTTTAGGGCCAGCCGGTGAGCGGCAGTGGCAGGAAAGACGGTGTGTGTGTGTCGGTGTGTGTGTGTCGGTGGTCAGGAACGACCAGAACTGGAAAAGAGACCGAGGGGCACGCCGACACTTACCGAGCTCAGCACTCCGACCACTCGGTGACATCGACGGCGACACGCGGCTCTGGCATCAGGACTTCCTGGCCAGCTTTAGCATCGGGGAAAAAAAAAGTCCAAACGTTCACATTAATGTTAAATGTCAGGGACGGAAAGCAACAATTCATTCATCCATTTTACCAATTCGTCGATTCTCTGACAGCAGTGGGCACAAAAAACAACCCTGCAGTCTGCCGTCCTGCCACAGGGCACCGTGCCAATCAGCCTGTTCTGCCAGCGGGACACGCGATGGAGACGAAGACGAGGAAGGAGTGGAAGATGAACGTCTTATTAAGAGGGGCATAAAAGTGGCATTGTGAAGACCACCACTGAAAAAAAAAATATATATATATATATATAAAGGAGAAGAAATAATACCATGATACATTAAAATAATAATAAAAATAATAGTAATAATAAGAGGAAAAATATCTCTAAACGAAAAAGAAATGATTAAAACGGTGTTACATCAAGTTATAGTAATGACTGAATGACTTCTATACGTGTACAATATTCTACTTCTTCTTGTGTATTTGCTATTTTTATTGTTACTATTTTATATCAGAATAAATAAAAATGATAGGAATATGATGTGGAGTTGAACAGAAAAGCAGAAATAATAATAATAATAATAATAACAGAGGAATCATTTATTTAGTGTGTATTACATAAAGTACTACAATAAATAATTACTTGTGGCCTCTTTTGAAAGTGTTAAAACTATTTTTCCTTTTCTTTGATGTTTGGTAATATTAATATTTTTATTGATACTGAGTTATTTTAAAATCATGAATATAATGATGACGATGATGATTGTTATTGCTATTATTATATGAATGATAGTAGTATTGACAATACCATTTTAATAATGTACAGAAACTACCACTGCTATTATTATTATTACTATTAATATTATTCTTATTATTGTTGTTAATTGTAGCAGAAGTAGCTTTATTACAGTTTTCTAAGATTTGTATATAGGGAGAAAAAAATAAAATCTATATTACATCAAATATTGTAACAAATAATTGTTTGCAGCTGTTGAACATTTTCAAAAAGATTGATTGTCCTGTTTATTACGTGTATTTAATAATAATAATAATAATAATAATAAACTAACGTAAAGATATTACAAGGCACTTTGGGATGGATTAGCTGGTTCTGTTTACTACAGCGGTAACGTCACATTAGTAATTTAAAGAACAAAAAATAAAAACTGTTTACCTACTACTGCTATTATGTATGATAACATTAAAACAGTATTATTATTAGTATTATTAGTATTATTAGTATTAGTATTGTAGTCTGTGCAAAACAAGAAATAGTAATGCAGCCTTGAGACTTAAACTAATACTAATATTATTAACATTATAACTGTGTTAATTATTTGTGATTATCGGTGTTATATTACTGTTATAATTATTGGTTATTAGCCGTTGTTTTATAGTATAATAATAATAATAATGGTGATGGCGTTACAACTCTGTTTTCTCTCAGCGTGATGTCTGCTGTTTGTATTAATTGTTATAATAATACTAATACTACTACTAATAATAATAATAGCAGCGTTTATAATTCTTCATTATTATCGTTGTATTGCTGCGCTTGTTGCTGTTGTAGATCACAGAGAAGGGCAGGCGGCCGTCTTGAAGTCGCGCTCGTCGCCGCTCTAAGTGACCGCTAAAGGTGGCGGACACGTCACTAGCCGCTGACTGTCCGACGCTACAATAAGACGCTCTTTATGTTGTTGTCTTTTTATTCATATTTAGAGATTTCTTCCGAGAACACGAGGCTCAGTAATAATTCTGCTTGCTACTCATATTAAGAGTAATTAATAAATGCTTTCTGCCAGAACGGCCGCACGCCCCAGTTTCTTTTTGATCCTTAAAGTGGTCCGCTCGGTGGGCTTATTCTTGTGTGTGATTTGTAGCGTCTTCTTCTGTATACAGTACAGTATATATTATATTCTTTTACATATATATATATTCTATAATTCTTTGTATCTTCTTTTTGGTTCATTTCTCCGACCGTCCCTTTCCCTTTCCTACTGTCTGGCTCGCTCGTGTGTCGTCGTTTCGGTGACCCCACTGGTAGCCCCCCACGGCCACAGCTCCGCCGCGGCGCCTATTTGGTTTTTCCGTCTCCGTGCCAGTCCTGTCGCTGTGGCTCACAATGCCGGCCGCGCTGAATGTTTGATAGCAATTATTGTCGCAGCGGCAGCAACACGGGGGGCATCGGCTGGTGTCGAGGGCTGCCTTGAGCTGTCCGGCAGTCGAGGTGCCCTGCGCTGTGCTGCGCGTATTCAGAACCCGCGGCGGGTGGGCCAGCCTGGTTTGACTTCCCATTCCAACTCAATAATGAGGTGCGCTTTGTCCCCTCAAAATAAAACAAATCGCCTGTGAGCTGGGGCTCTGAAAGGCGCTATATAAGAGAGGGAGCAGGGCCTCACGCGGGGCACGTGACGCAGCTCGGCCAGTCGGGCCCCCTTTGTGCCCACGGACTGGCACGTTCTTCGGCTTCATGCACCGCACGTCCGCCTCGGAGTAGACGGCGCTGGCGCTCGCAGCCTCCGATACAGAAAGCAGGAAGACATCGCAAGATGATTTATTATTTATTATTTTGTTTTTGTTCTTGATTTTAAGTAGCGGGATCTCAGAGAACATGAAAAGAACTCCAAAAACGCCATCTGGTATTTGGTAGGGTGTGCGGGGAGCAGGGAACGTGAGAAGTGATCTTCTTTCTGTCACTCCACTTGGTCGCCAGCCATCCGCAGCGTGACTGCCAAGAAAAGGTGGCAGTCGTCAGGAGGAGAGGCAGTCGGCTGCTGGAGCTGGACACAGTCCATGGAAGTTAACTCTTGAGGGCCTCACTAGGCGCACCAGTGCCCGGTGGATGCGGGCATTCAGGAGGGTATCGGGAATGCAGTCTCGGTTTGTCACCCAGGGAGATGAAGAGGCTCTGAGTTTAGTGCAGACAGTGAGGTGTGGACATGCTGAGGTGACCGGCACGTGACAAAGCTGCAGGTGACTCGGAGAGGGGCAGAGACTGGCCAGATGTGGCAACTGGGCTGTGCCAGGGGACACCCGCTTCATGGAATCAGAGTCTTGGGAATAAGAGTCAAAGCAAGACCATCAAGTCAAGGCCATCGTTATCCAGTCTAAGACTGCAGATGCCAGCTAATGTCTGTCTTACTTGGGGTACACCTGCCCCAGGACCCCCTTGAAGGCCTTCTGCCATTGTGCCCAAGTCTCCTCCAAAGGGACACTGCTAAATGGGTCGTGATTGTCACGATGGGGACCAGCGCCCCCTGTTGGTGGTCATCTTCCCACAGAACCCTTTGAGCCCTCTGTTTGGGCACCACCATGGGTTTCGTTATCATGGCCTTCTGTGCCATGGCAGTGCCCACATACCCCCTTCAGGGCACAGCTGATTAGCACTCAGACAGTGCTGCTTATCCAGAGGCTGATCGTCTCCATGCTTGAATAGCTGATCCAAGCCAGGATCCTCCCTGAGACTCCTGAGAACCTCACGCCAAGACGGATGGATTTTAATGGCAGAGAGGGGCCACCCCAGTGCTTGTAGCCCACAGGCTGGTGCCCTCCACGCTCTGCACAGGACGCTGGTGAAGGTCCACAGACGCTGAGCTGTGTGCTAAACACCCAAAATCCACTCCTGACCCCGACATCCCATAGTCCCGAGAGAAGATGAGATGACATCCCATAATTGGTTCAGCCTAGCTAGGCCTGGCCACATCGATGTGCCAGTCCCCTGGACGGTGCCCCTTGAGAGTTGAAGGCCAGGCGTGTGACGGTCAGCATGCTGAGCCCCACTGAGAGACGAGTGGCAAAGAGCAACCTGCCAACTCCGTTCAAGCGTATAGGGCATGGCATGGCATGGCATGGCATGGCAGGTGTGCACAGCATGCCAACTGCTAGGAAGGACCGCCCTTCAGCCTTGAGTCTAGGTGCGGCACCCCCAAGCCTCTAGGTGGCACACACACTGGCAGGGAGGGGATGAAAGTGCGCGGGCAGCTCCTTCTCAACGTGAACGGCGGGCACTGAGGCTGATCCCAATTTCAAGATAACATTAAGATGAAAATTTAATTAGGTTTGCTTGTGGCAGCGGTGCGCGTTGGTGATTGATGTCCTGAGCCGGCTGCGTGGCGCACGTGCCAGGGAGCCCTCGCTTTTTGATGCAATGTGACAGTGCTGCTGAAGGAGGTGACCTGCCCACCCGAGGGGCTTATTAATCGGCCTGTAGTGCCTGATGTTCTGCTTTTGCCCCTCAACTAATCGCCTGGTCTCAGTGTGCAGCCGAAAACCAATTACGCAAATGAACCCTGGCACGTTCCAGATAAACACGTAAATACGGCAGAGATTGCTACTTTTCCAGTGAAAATGAGGATTACGTTAGATTATCAGGGTACTGTGATGCTATCCAGTGGCTGAATCAATAACCCCAGCAGCAGGAGGACAACTCCACAGATGTTCACATTAAACAGAATCAGATGAAAAGCAAAGGACGGAGATAATCGTGTCTGCCACACCTTCTGCTTCCCCCGTTCGTAATACTGAATCAGCCTACTTTCGGAGGGGATCCTGTCCTGCGGGCATCCTTCTGCGTGCCAGCCTTCTGCGTTCTGCTCGGCCTTGTCACTCTCCGCGGAGCCTCATCTCCAATGACCTCCTGAGACACAAAGTCCCAAGGGAAAGGTGATGAGATTGGAGACGGGTGCTGCCATGCTCTAGGGGTGGCACAGCCATCCGCCCCTCTGTCCGTCCATTTTCTGCTGCTGTTCCAAAGACATCCCTTTTCCCTGCCACCTCCTCTGCGGGGTCGGCGAGGTGTCACCAGGCCAGCCGAGACATCTAGCATCTCTGGCGTGTCCTTCTGGGTCCCCAGGGAGGCAATCCAATGAGCTCCTATCGAATGTCCGCACTGCTCCCCCCCCCGTCTCTGACACTGGTGGTCTCGTTCTTTTGCTTACAACTCAAAGCTCCTGACCATGGATGAAGACCACTGCAGGTCGAGACCCCCTCCCCACTTGTGAATGAGACCCCCTAGATACTTAAAGTCCTCCACGGCACAAGATGAGACGACATGTCACGTCACCTCCGTCTCACATGTGGACAGTCAGTAGAGACCACCAGAGGTCTGCCCTGTTGAGAAGCCAATCAAACGGCTGACATCCCATGATGTCACACCCGGTCAGTCGCTTCTTCGTTCTCACAAAGTGGGAGGAGTTCTCTGACTCATGACTGGTGAGTGGGCGTGTCTGCCTCAGGTAGCCACAGTGAGATAACCGTGCAATCCGATTGGCTGTTCGGCAGAGCTCCTGAATGGCCGAGCTGCGGTGGTCTGCAGCCGGACGTCAAACAACGAGAGCACATTAAGAGCAATACGCCAAAAGACCCTCCAGGCCGTCACTTAACGTCCTCCTCAACCTACGAGCAGCGATGAGGCTCAGACGGTGCCCCCTTGGGCACTCCAAGAGCACCTCAGTGCAGCCTCTGGGCTGGCTGGATGTCTGGGGCGGGGCTGGATGTCTGGGGCGGGGCTGGATGTATGGGCCCTTATTCAAGGGTTTGCTTTGATGTCCTCATTAAAGCACTTCAGTCAGGTCTGGTTGGTTTGTTTGGGACCAGCGACTGCTTCTAGTTTTTTCCGTTTAAATTAACGCTAATTATGTTTTCAAACTGCAAAATATTAATTAATAATGAAAAGGTGGCATGACCCAATAGTGCCAGAGTGGCAGGCCTGTATAGAAACACAACACCATGGGCACTGCCATGTACCCGATACCAGAGTGGTGTTGTGCAGCAGCCTTCTGGCCTGGTCTTGGAGCCGTCTGGCACAGGGAGCAGCTGTGGGTGGCGGGGTGTTCAGTGCCCACTCAAGTAAAACTAGTACGAGTAAAGCTTATTTTGGCATTTAGTTGCCCTCCCTACATATCAAGATGCCCACTCCGGGATGTCCTTCCTGGCATGGATCACTGGGGTCCTCGATCATTTTCTGGGCTCTCTGGAGGGAGAGCAGCTCACCACTGACAATGCCCGGGGCTGTTTGCACGGCTTTCTGCCAAGCTTTATGATTGAGGGTGGTGCCATTTCTGTGCCAGCTGGAGAATACGCTTTCAGTGGTGCAGCTGTCAAAAGACCTGAGGCCTCTCCTTGAGTCACCTGAGAGTGGAGAGACGCTGTTGTGGCTTCTTCACGACGACATGCGTCGATTCAAAAATGGCATTTAAAGGACTGCCACCTCCTGTCACGTAACAACGCCAGCACTGAGGCCCGTGCCCTTGTCTCCTTCACCTGGTTCACGTTCAGCCATTCATCAAAATGGCAAAAAGTCAAACCAAAAGCCTGTTTTGCAGGCCTCATCCCAGGCAGCTGAGCCCCAAACTTTAAAGGCAGGTTTTCAGCCTGCAAACGTCCTAAAATGGCACTAAGCTTTCTAAACATCGAAATGACCATAAAAAAGGAGGAGAGGAAAACCGCAAAACATCTAAAGTCCTCCAGTATACGACCACATCAATAGACAATGGCGGGGGTCCGAACCGGGGCACCAAAGAAACCAAGTCAAGTAAAACGGAAAAGCAGAATGCAACTTAGAGCAACGCGTCTGAAATACAGCAGGGGGCAGCACCGAGCTGCACAATCAGGTGGCCCGACCTCCTTAGGCTCACATTAAAGGGGATAAGGCAATAAACAGTCAAAGGAACAAAAAACAATAGACAAAAAAATCAAGTGAAGAAGACTGGCGGGACCCTGAGGGTTAGGCTTAGGGTTAGGGGTAACAACACAGAGCTGTGAGCTGTGAAATACGACCGAGCGTCCAGTGACTACCTGTGTATTGTTCTGATATAAAAGTCCAGTGCCCCTCGCAGATTTGTGCACGGTGGTCATCGAGGAGCGCCAATGTGGCCGAACAAGCTGGCCGGAGGCGTCCCGAAGTACCCGGAATGGCAGGCGGAGTGAGGAGATGTGGCGCGTGTGGTGCGCATGGCGCATGTGATGGTGGAGAGTGTCTCTGAGAGGCCGCTCTCTCCATCTGCCTCGCCGGCGCCCGGGCCCACACAGTGTCTGTCTGTTTGACTGTTGTTTCTTATAATTAGCCAATTAGCACCCATTACAGCACACGGCAGCAAGCCGAGCTGACCTCTCGTGGGCACCTTTCACCCGACAGCTAAATGAAGCCATCTGGATGAGCCAGTTGAGTGTGCCTCGGATAAACCGCACAGCCTGGATATGAAATGTGTGTGTGTGTGTGTGTGTGTGTGTGTCACACAGATATAAATATTTACAACTGTATTCATACATTTGACACTCGTAATCATCAGATGGCAGTGCAGAGTACCCAGTGTGCGCATACAGACAATTCATAAGGTGTCCACTAGGGGGCCATCTGCATATAAATGAGTCCACAACACCTCAGTCTCCGCTGTGTCCGGCTGGGCTCCACAATTCCCGCTTGATGCCTGCTGTGATGCCAGCGTCCTTCATCCTGCTGATCCAGAAGTGAACTGGCAGGCCTCTGTGCGGCTCCTTCTTTATTGGTGGGTCCTGCTCACATGTGACCACAGGGGGCGGGGCTTCAGTGTTGACAGCTGAACTCACTTGGTGGTCTCCACCCCAGGCTCCCTCACTGGGCGGGTCCTTCTTTGACAACTTTTAGTCTTCCCCTGAGAATTGAGCAGAACAAACGTGGAGGTGTCTGGAGTCTCGTGTCTGCTTTTATCTCCAATTTGTTGGATGAACAGGAAAAATACAAGAAGTTAGTTCACAGGATCAAAAAAGTAACCCAAAGGACTGAGGGGCAATCCCAATGTGAAATCCACAAGAAGATCCAAGTGACAGATGCAAAGAAAATCCACCAGGGCACATCCAGAGGGAACGGTCCTGGACTTCCACTCCCAGCAGTCCTGATACTGGGGCGGGCCATTAACAGTGATGGACAGGTAGCCCCACCCACAACATACAAGGACCATGAAGGAACTGCAAAGCACACAGAGATAATAAGTAAAGAGGCGGTAGATGAGGCGTAATTAGACAAATAAGAAATGAATACAACAATACAATGAAAAGACAAAGGAATACGCTGAGCGACTAGGAACAAAGAAGACAAACAAGAGGTCAGAGGACAGTGTCACCACCGGGACGGCTACAGGAGATGCCATCAGGGTGCCCTCCCCTATGCATGCACAGATGTGTCTTATATAGCGCCATGCACTGCGCCCTTAGCTTGTGAATATGAGGACATTCACCCTCACTGCCTCAGCGAATTCTGTGACAAGTGGCATAGAGGCTAAGACGAGACCCTCGCTGGGGTCAGCAGTGGGATGGCAGCGTAGCAGCGGGGGGAGGCTTTCCATCTTTAATAAAACTCAGGATATCAGTCAAGGAACTTCATGAACATTTCACACCAATTTCATTTAAATATTTTATTACCGTTAAAAATCAGTAGGCCACACGGGACTGGTAGTGAGGCTTTGTGTCTTTGTGACAATGGCAGGGGGACTCCTACTCTACAGCGCCACCTAGTGTGACTAGTCATGAGGTTGGCATTGCCCCATTAAGCCTGACATCACCAGTGACCTTCTGACTTCTGAGAATTGGAGGGTCTTACAGAAGGCTCGACAGTCTGAGGATGTATTTGCAGCATGGGGGGCCGCCTGCATACCTGTCAGGGTCCCGTGTGGCCTTTAACTGCATGTAAGCCTGGCTCCATGCCAGTGTGCTGCCCGCTGGAGAACTCCTTCGGGGGCCAGTACTGGAGATCCCTTGGGTGGGATTGGGACTGAAGACCAGAACAGTCAGACACTTAACAAAGGCAGTGGTCGTCATCGTCACCACCACCACTAACAAGGCAGCACATCTGTGTGCCACCACGCTTGCAGACCACCGGGCTCCTACGTGACAAGGATGGCCTGCCCGGTCTGCATGAGCCCACTTGTGGGACACGACTGGCATCAGCGCAATTAACGATGGAGGGGGAAGTAAATGGCCAAAGGCTGTGCCCACAGTGTATTTAAAGGTCACCAGCAGGTGGCGCTGCACCATCTCTGTAGAAATCTGTTTGATTGTCACATGGTGTCCCCTTTAACTCGAGAGGTTTTAAAGGAAGGACCACATAGGCGCGTCTCGTTTGGTGAGGCAGCAGGCAATGCCGGATGATAATGATGATGATGATGAGGTTTCTGGGTTCTCCTGGCATCTCCTCCAGGTCCAGTTCTCTCCTTGTGCCCAATGCCACTGATGTTTGTCTCCATGGAAGACTTTAGGTGGGCAGTGCTGTGCCTCCCACCAGGACCCTCTGAAGGCTCTCATTTTCCATTTCTGATTCTTCAGTTTCTTCTGACGAGTTTTCACTTTTCATTTGGATTTTTTTTGGCTTGTGCGCCCGCAGTGTCCCGTGAGCCCCATGACATGTGATGGTGACGTGATGATGTGGCACATGATGTTGGCACATCTACTCTCCAAAACAAAACTCAGAGCTGTGACTCAGTGTGCTCAATACACTTTGACGTGCCCACTTGCCAATTCAAAACCGCAAAGGGGTCTGAAAGGACCAGCCGAGCTGAGCTTGACCAAGTGGGCAACTTGTCCAGTTTTCAGTTTGAGCCCTGTGAAAGATGCGCCTAGGCCCTCGCCAGTCTGTGTTTGCAGACCCCCCTTAACTGTCAGGCTAGGACCCCAACTTTATGGCAGGGCTGGGCCCAGGTGGGCGGGGGCAGCTGCTTTACTTTTGATCTTAAAGGGTGGGACTCCTTTGGCCTTCCCTCCCACCCTAAGGTTTCAGAAGCGCGTTGGGACAAAAGAGGGACAAAAGGAAGGTGACAAAGAGCGCGTTGTGTCCTAACAGATGAGGAGTGACATCCGCTCTGTGCCACCAGCCATCTCTTGCCAACCCCACAATCGTATTGTCTACCTTCGTTCACCGGGACCTCCTGCACGCCCTGCCTAGTGGGTCACCACACTGAGGGTGGTCCGGCTGCCCAGTTCTTCCATTTCTCAATGTTGGGGTTGGGTTTTTTTTTCTGTATTTGACCCCATTGCCTGTCCATGCCCCCACCTCCCATCCCCCCATGTGGAATTTTTCATTTGTTCCCAAGTCTATGGTGTGTCCAATCAGATCCATGCCCCTCAGCCCCCCACTGCCTGCCTGTGCTTTGTAATCAGTTGAGCTGCTTTGGCCTCCATTGGTGCCCCCTGCTGGACTCACCATGAATGGCGGCTTTCTCTGCCATCTGACTCTCACCAGTCGACTTGTTTGTACTGTAAGTCACACATTCATTTTTATTGACTGGCTGTGCTTTTGCACCCACAGAATCACAAAGACACTGGGGGACCGACGTGAAGAGGCTGAGACCCCCAGAGGAGCGTGAAACCCCCCGCGGTGTCCCCTGCGTGTTGAAATGTGAAACCCTGCATCGGAGGAGTGCAGAGGAGCGGAGTGCAGAGGAGCGGAGCGCGGCCCTCTGTTACCTTCTGTCCTTTCCCTTTCTTTTTGTTTTAATAATTGTAATTCCGCCCCTTGGCCACTCACGCAAAGAAATGCCTTTCGACTTAAACACACATCGGCTAATTAATTTATCCCATCTGTTGCTTCCTCTGGAACGCTACCATGACACAAAAGTTTCCGAAACAGATTTGTTTCATATTGTATTGATAAGTAGGACAAAATAAAGCATTAGCAGGGAGCTCGCATTGTACACACACACCCACACACACACACACACACAGGCAGGCAGAGCCCCTCCGAAAGGGGGGGGGGTGCTGAAAGAAAGAAAGAAAGAAAGAAAGAAAGAAAGAAAGAAAGAAAGAATGTCAACCCCAGGAGGTCACCTGCAGCCCATCCTAGTAACATTGGTGCCATGCAACCTGGACAGGGCATCAGACATACAAGAGAAGTGAAATGAAAATAGAGATGGGCATGTGGGCGAATGAGGGGGAAATCCACCTACGAAAACCTAAAAAAAGGGAGTTGCGTCAAACGGGACATATAAGCGTTGATGCCAATTGTCGTGTGCTCTGCATCACTTATAAAGTGCCTTTCAGGCTTGTCAACAGTCTATCAGCAATATAGCGCCTTTCATGCACACCTATGTATTATATAGCGCCTTTCACCCTATCTGTCTGCTATATAGTGCCTTTCATGCACACCTATGTATTATATAGCGCCATTCACCCTATCTGTCTGCTATATAGTGCCTTTCATGCACACCTATGTATTATATAGCGCCTTTCACCCTATCTGTCTGCTATATAGTGCCTTTCATGCACACCTATGTATTATATAGCGCCTTTCACCCTATCTGTCTGCTATATAGTGCCTATCGTTATGCCTGTTCCTCTTCCCACATGCTTATCTGCCCTCTAGTGTTTGTTCTTCATAATTGTCTTCTAATGTTTTTTTTCTCATAATTTAATAATAAGTCTAATTCAAGTCCAAGCAGCTTTCTGTCCTGCCGTGCACTTTAAATGAGTCAAAATTTGGAGGGGACACCGGGGCCTTTCACGGTGGCTTTGGGCAGATGGCGGGGACCAGCTTTGGATGGGTCACCACACACACGTCTGTCTTTTTTGTGTCACGTCACAGACTCCACGAAGGGCAGACATCATGCCACTGATAGGTTGTCGTGTAGGATGATGGCCCGTGCTTGTATAGCGCCACTCCGTGGACGACGCCTGTGCTGCCGACTCCAGTTAGCTCCGCTGTGTGCCACAAGTGTGACGTCGTGTCTCTCAAGTACTTGGGCTGCCTTGAACCGGGGCTCTCCTCGGCGTGCATCTCTCTGCTATCACGGTGGGCTCTCAGGGCTCAGGTCTGCCGCCTGTCACTTCCCCTTCTGGTGCTTTCAATGTGGCCCGTCGCCTCCGCCCGTCGTGATGTCCCCATCAATTTTTAGTTCTGCTCCATGTTCATTGATTCTGTGCGGGACCCTCGGCAGACATAAAGTCTCATGGGTTTGGGGACTCTGAGGCGGCACCGACCTGCTGTCTGTCCCCACCTGCGTTGGCATTGGCGGATGAAGCCATGGCGCGCTCAAACCGAAGACAGACTGGTGGTGACCAACAGGAGTCACACATTCCACTGGGCATGACTTAGGATCAAACCGGGGTCACGGGGGCTGGCGAGGTTCATCAGGTGGAGAGTTGGAAAAGCACTGATGGGCAGTCCACGTTTAACTGGCCACGGTGCCACCTAATGGGCACTGGCTGCTAGTGCCCTTCATTTCTCACACACTCACCGCTTCGTTTCGCTTTGCCTTTGCCAGGCTGTGTGTCACGTTTTGCTTTGTCACGTGCCAAAGGCGCTATACGACATAAAGGTCACACTCCACTCTCCACTTGCTGGTCTGAGATCCCTGAAGTGACGTCGAGTCTTTGACCGCTTCCTTATATAGTGCTGGGTGACGCAGTGTGGGGTGGCTGTCTTGTGTTTCATCCTCAGAGTTGGGGGGCCGGCTGAGGGTCCTCACAGCAGTTTTCTACACTTTGTGTTCTTTCAACTGACCAGCAGCTCAGGCTGATTTCTTTTCTAAAGTCCCAGAGAGTGTCCAGTTCTCAGTTGTCCAGCTCGTCCCTTCAGGCCGCGTTCGTGATTTGATATCCTGTGGTTTTCTTGTGTCCAAAGCACTCATGTGACATCAGCTCTGTGCTGCCATTTTTGTTGGGGACAAAGAGGGAGAAGACAAATGGAAGGAGATGACCGCTGCCTCCCAAGCAAACAGAACAAGGACAACATGAGGCCCGGGGTCAAACGTGACCCCTTAAGCCTTTTGTCCCTGCCGGTCCGCAGCTCTCGGTGGTCTTTGGCTGACTTTCTCCCAGCAGCAGGTTTCACTTGAGCTTTGCTCAGTTGTTGAGTGGCTCATGCAGAGTTGATTGGCCAGCCCCCCATAGGTGACCCTGTGTGTCCTGCCAGTTGAAGTCCTCTCTCGGTCAGTCCACACCTGTAGGTGGTGCCATGCTGGACAATGTGGGCCACTTGCTGGCCAGGAGCATGAACCTGAGACACAGTGCCAAGGTCCATGCCATGTGAGACCTCTGGTCAGACGTCTTGGCCACATCTCCTTATGGTGATTATACAGACCCCTTAAACAATTGGCCATTGCCCCCTGCAAGACTTGATTCCTAAATGCTTCTCATTTACATTTCAGGGCACGAGGGCAAGGAGATAAAAAGCTGGCAGGGCACGAGGGCAAGGAGAAGGGGTCGGTAGATAAGAGCTTGACAAGAACACCCCAAAAGGTCAGAGTTGGCCGAAAGTTGGAAGTTTGCAATTCGTAACACTTTGGTTGTTTTGGCCTATGTGGTGAGGCCACACCCACTCGAACAGGCCCACCATCCCTGACAAGGTGGTCACGGCCCTGGGGGGGGGCATGGGCGGGGAGTGTCAGACTGCTGTCTAGGCTCAATGGCATGAAGAAGGGAAAAAACGAATAGAAACAGCAAAGGGATGAGGACAGGAGTGACATGGGCAGGGAGTGACAGGGAGTGACATGGGCAAGGAGTGACAGGGAGTGACAGAGAGTGACAGGGAGTGACAGGGAGTGACAGAGAGTGGCACAGGTAGGGAGTGACAGGGAGTGACAGCGAGTGACATGGGCAGGGAGTGACATGGGCAGGGAGTGACAGGGAGTGATAGAGAGTGACATGGGCAGGGAGTGACAGGGAGTGACATGGGCAAGGAGTGACAGGGAGTGACAGAGAGTGACATGGGCAGGGAGTGACAGGGAGTGACATGGGCAAGGAGTGACAGGGAGTGACAGAGAGTGACATGGGCAGGGAGTGACAGGGAGTGACATGGGCAGGGAGTGACATGGACCATGGGCGCCGGCAGGGGGGTGCAAGTAGGTGCACGTGCACCCCCCTAGCTTTTGGAAAAAAAAGGAAATGGAGAAAAAAAATAAATCTTTCAATAATAAGAAAAAAGGCGAAAAAATGGTTTTTATTTTAAATTTTTAAATTACAATTAGACGTTTACATTTTACAACTATACATAAACAATCATTCACTTTGTTTCTAAAAGAGCATCTCAAGCCTTCTTTTTTGTTGTCCAAACTTGTTTACAACTTTGTCGATTAATTTTGGACAATTATTTATTCTTTTTTTTGTGTACACTAAGCATACATAATCCACTTAATCTATCGTCACTCATTGTAGATCGGTTCCAAGTTTTGACGCGCCGTAATGTGCTAAAAGATCTTTCAATACTGCAGGTTGTTGCAGGAAGTGTCATGCCAATCTTGAGTGCCTCGGAAACAGCCGGATAAAACTTCGTAGCCTCTTATAGTGTACAGCTAGATCTCTTTTTACGCCGGTGTAGTTCCGATTTCTGGGAGAACAGTACGCTTTAGAGAAAAATATTTATCATAAAAGTTGTAGAACTTATCAATGTCTACAATTTTTATTTGAAATATTGTTCTCTAAAGTGTACTGTTCTCCCAGAAATCGGAACTATACACCGGCGTAAAAAGAGGTCTAGCTGTATGTAAGTGCTTACAAAATTACATTAAAAACTTAAGGAAAAAAGCACTACCTATGCCACTGAATACATCAATAACATTTTTAACTATATTCCAGTGATCATATGATAACAAAAAAAAGTCGATGATTTTTTGTCAGAAAATTAAAAATTAGGTCATGCCTTAAGTGGTTAATCTATCTATCTATGCAAAAACTGACTGCTCTGTACTGTTCAGAGATAGCGACTGTATTGGCAGGTATTTAATGGGCAATAGTTTTTGTTGCGGGGGGGAGCGTAGAAAGAAAAAACTCTCTTTATGCACCCCCCTGAATTAAATCCTGGCGGCGGTAATGACATGGACAGGAAGTGGCAGGAAGTGACAGGGTCAGCCTTGGCAAGTCATTTTTAGCTGAAGTGTTGAAATATGTCATTGTGTCCCTGATCAATGCTGGCCTTCACTTTGTTATTTTTCTTTGACGTTATGTTCTGAATTCTCCATTTTGTTGACTTGCGGGTGCCACCATTTTGTTGAGCTGTTGCTAAGACACACCGTTACTAGGGGGTGTGGTCTTGGAAGTCCCATGCATATAAAGATTGCTGGTCAGGAGACGCTTTGTCCGAGGTTGTGGATTCTCTCTGAAGTGTAACTGGTGTTGCTTTAGGAGTTTGTGGTCACATTGACTTTGCTGACTTTGCTGACTTCGCTGACTTCGCTGACTTTGGACTCGGCTCGTTGGTCTTTTCGCTTTTTGATCATTACAAGTTAAAGTCGCTCAGTTTCACGTAACTCTCGGCCTGACATCTGCACATGTAGCGATGCCACCAATCATGAGGTGTCAGAACTCTAAAATGCAGGACCACCTTCACAACTGAGGCCGCACAAAATAGCAGCCTCCGCAGTACTGCATATCACCACAGGGTGGCGCTGAGTAACTGTCATGAGGAAAACAGCAGGAGGAAGAAGTGCAAAGCAAAGAGCATTGAAACCCCCTAGAAAACAAACCCCATATCACCAGAGCAGGGGTCCGGGCTTAGCATAACGAGAAAGGGGGACAAAAAACAAGAGCAGAACAGGGAGGCAACACTCAAAGGGTCACAAAAAAGTGGACAAAACCAGAAGATGCTGGTCGGTGATGAGGCTTGATGATGATAGCGACTGGGGCCAGAAGCAGCCAAGTCAGAAAAGCTCAGAGCCGAGGTGATCAACAGAGGAGCAAGAAAAGGTGGCCAAAGGGAGAAAGTGACAACCCGGGTGACCACAAAGACTCATGGCATGACTAAGGAGACGGAAAGTGACCTTAATAGAAGGAAGTGGAGCAGGCGAGAGAAATGGAACCAAGTGGGGGAAGAAGGTCAATGAGCAGGCCATGGGTGGACTGGGAGCTGAAAGGACAAACAGCCCAGGTGACGTTGAGCCAATGATGTCAAAGCCACCGCTCAAGAAGGTGCAGACAGAAGAGCTGAGCAAAGGACCGGGACAGGAGGACATCGGTCCAAGCCAAGAAAGCCCACCACCTATCATGGAAACCAAGGGTGACTGACCAGAAGTAACCAATCAGAAGGAGCGGACACGCGGCGAGCGTCTGGATGACACGATTCAGTCTGACATGTGACCTCGTGTCTAAGCTCAAAATGGCGTCACAGGAAAATAACACAAGGAAGAAGAAGACATGTCCCTGTGCAGAGAGCGTCACACTTGGGATCTCTGAGGCCCGAGAAATACAAACACGAAATGCAGGAAATGAAGAAAGAAGAGCGCAGAATGGTGGTGGGCTCACCTGCTCAGTGAAGAGGGGGCCGTTGTTGTCATGGAGGAGTGGAGACAAAATGAAAACAGCGAAGAAGCAAAACAGGACTGCGGCTTGAAAGATGAACCTGAAATGGAGAAGACGAAGAAGAGCCAGAACATGAGAGTCCACCCCACACTTAGGGGGTCTCCTTGAGCTCCACCAACCGAAAATCTGCCACTGGACTCCATGGCTCAAATTCTACTGCTGGCTTCTCTTTCTTCTGCCTTCCATTCCATTTCCCTGACTTTATCCACAACTGAAGCCCCTATTGTGTCATGTGCCCATCGGGGGGACATTAAGGAGGTGGTAGAGGCTTACACGTATGAGCAGTGCCCACCTTGGAGGTCCGGTCAGTCACCGAAAGGGGCCGCAGCAGATGAGAAATGAGCGAGGTCTCTGAAAGACTCACAGCCTGCAGTCTTCAGTGACGGTCTGTGCCCTGAGACCCCAAACGTGCAGAGCCATGCCAATGTCCTCACGGCACCGTGATAGTGACATCAATGCCCACACACCAATGTGGATGTGAATTAACGTGACTCTACAGATTGCCAGATACCCCCACCTCCCCCCAATTCAGCCCAGGGTGGCAGAGTTCGGGTTCAGTTGTGGCATGGGGGTTGATTGCAGGACCTTCACACCCACCATCCACACTCTGGAGTTCTGTAGCCAAGGGTGGGCTTCAAACCCTGGATGATGGGCTTGAGAGTTGTGTGCCACCGGGATTCCCATGCAGGCAACCTAGAAATCAGCGTGGCACCACTTCTAAAACAATGATAATCACACTAATGATGAAGATGGTGGCGGGCATCCTCAGCAGCGGTGGGCCGGCTGGAGCTGGCATGCATCATCTGGGCCCCAGAAGGCCTCACTAAGCCCTCCACAACTGTTAGGCCGTTTATTCGATTAACAGCTGTTCCTCGCCTGAATATTCATGATCTCCCAATTCCCAGGGCTCCGGCCGAGCAGCTGTTTCGAAATCCTCAGCAAATGTTCAGAATAGCTCCGTAAACTCGAGCGACCCTGCGAGGAGGCAAAACAGGCGCCCAACGGCGCCACGCATGACGCCGCGCTTACGCTGCCTGGCCGACTCTCTGCCTCGATCCTGAAAGGACAGGTTGGAGTTGCCCACCACGAGAGCATTTGGCTCAGAGGGTGCAGAGAGACCAAAAAGGCTTCTTCATGGAATGTGCAAAACTCGTATGCCAACATGCCACCCGTTGCCAGGTCCCTCTATATTTGAAAACAGGGGGCCATCACTCCTTTAGTTGGCCTTTTAACAAAGTCAGCCCGTCTCTTAGTCAACTTTTTGAATATGCCAACATCTGTGCCACATATATATGCTAAACCAGGAGCACAGGGGGACTTCAGGCAGGAAAGGGTGGCACAGGGTCGGTGCCCAGAAAGACCCAAGAAAAGAGAAGGAAGGACACCCTGGCAGGAATCATGTGTGTCATCATGCCATTGCACAACAGTGGGCCCTACAATGGGGGCAACATACACAGACAGAAGGGTGGAAATGGGAAAGGAGATGCCAGGCAAACTAGAAAAGGCCATTAGGACAGAGAAGAGGGCACGAGGAATTAAAGGCTCAGGGGTGCAGAGACACTAGGGGCCACTAGAGGTCACTATTGGGAGTCTTTGTTGCAGAAGTACTGGGGCACTGGTCAGGGTCCTTATGTCTCACCTTGTCTAATTTAGGAAGGTGAGGGGGCAAAGGCTCAACTGGCAAGAAGGTGGAGCAGAAGGAGTTGAGGGAGAACGTGGGAGGAACGCTGTGTGGGTCCAGACCTGTGTGGCTAGGACAGGAGAGGCCAGCACCTCGTTCTTTTACTCTGCTTATTGGCTGCTCCCTTTGCTCATCCCTCACTCTTTGCTTTTATTTTTGATTTTTGTGCCATCATACTGGGGGGGCAGGTCACTGTAATGTGCCCCCCAGTACTGACCGTCCATTCAGACCAGACATGGCCCCCCTGACTCAAGTCTCTTCTCTCCGCCCGGCTGAGACTCCACACCCCTATATGTGGCATTGGCTGATGCCACCGTATTCAACCTGACGGCTTTGCCAAAGCAATGGGAGCTCCTGCCTTAGGCCTGAAGGTGGCAGTAGTGAGGCACTGGTGTGGCGTCTCATCCGGAGTCCGTACAGCAAAGTTGGTTTTGATTTGATTTCATTCCGAGTTCTTTGGGTTTGTTGATCCTGCGTTTTTCCCACCATGTTTCTGATGCCAGCTTGCCACCATTTTGGGTTTGTCAGCTCTTGAGGTGTCCTTTGGTCTCTGGGGGGTTTGATTTCAAAGGCTCATTTCAAGCTTTACTGTGAATTCACCAACTGGGTTTTTTGTATTTACGTGAATTGGTCACATGACCACGAGCGCCATGCTGATGACATCACGGGAAGTGGCGGTATAAATATGGCGCTGGTCTCCATGGCTTTAAACCAGCAGGGCCTGGCAGTATGACTCGTCTCTCATTATCGATTTGTTCCCTTTCTTTGTTACTCCATTTCATTTGGGACCCTCAATGATTTGCTCCTTAATCTGCTCCTCTTTTCCCTGTCCTCACAATAATCCCTATTTAAGATGGTGGCCTGGTGGAACTCGCCGAGATCTCAGCTTTGACTGGCGAGTTCTTCGAGTGCCTGACTTTCTTTGTGTTTTTGTGGTTGACCTCCTGACGTGTTTGCCTGTTCGCTGTTCGTGTTCTTCCAGTCTCCTTCTTTGAGGAGGGCACTGTGCCCTGGTTGTCCCAGGATGCCAAGTACATGACGCGCGGGGAGGCCTCTAGTAGTCACCAGTCTTAGGTGGTGCAGCAGGGGAGGCGAGGCGCTATATAAAGTAAATGGCGGTTTTTAGGAGGTGGCAGCAGTGGGTTAGGAGTGAGGAGAAGCGAGGGGTGAGGCGGGTCACATGTGTCCGTGCTGGCAGGCTGGGAATGCCAACTGCGTGCTGGGGTTTTAAACCTTCTTGCGGTGCCCCTTGTCAGGCTCGGCCAGTTCTTCAGGGGTAAAGTGTTTCCCTCCTAAGTGGCAACTCCCCCCCGCCACCTGCCCACCGCTTCTCCAGTTTAAAAAGAAAAACACTTTGCTGGATGCCATGAAAATAATCGGATTATGGTCAGTTTTGGCAGATGGTCCTGCTGGTGGAATCTGACTTTGTCAGCCTGATTTTTTATTTCTCTCTGGAGGGCTGGTGAGAGGTGGGTTTTGTGCCCACCCTCCCCAACCTATGAGCCTGGCAAAATAGGAAGTGAAAATGCTGGGAATGTCCTCACCACTTGTTCATGAAGAAATGGGCATCAGAGAGCAAATGAAAAGGACAGAGGAGAGGCTGGCACGAAAAATGAGATGGCGGGTCACCCACAAGAGACCTACTGGTAGTGCAGGGCCAGAAAGGCTCATGTCAATGCCAATGCCAATACAAGACACCCCCACAAATGTCAGAGTCACCTAAGAAACCCTTTGGACCCCAAAGGGTCATGGCTGCCACCCCATCCTGGGTGGTAATGTGTGCCCAGCTGGCATATGAAGCAGCCATTCACTTGGTGACCCTGCTCAGGGTTGTGTGGCCAGGTGCCCATTCAGGTAGCCCTGGGCACACGAAAGGATTCCACTGTCGGCCCATTAGGAGGCACCCTTGCGATCACACCAGGCCAGAGAAGGACTGCCAGCTGTGCCCCGGCAGTGCCCAGGCAGCGGCCCTTTCATATAGCGCCTTTCATAGCTGCAGTTCTGACTAACTGTCTAGTCAGTGTCCTCAGAATGGCTGACAAAATGCAAACAGCAACACAAAGACCCCCAGGAAGTACAAATATGTAATGACAACTACAAATGTATGGACTCTGCTTACATCACTAGTGACTAACACACCTTAAATATTCACGCCTCCAATTTCCAAAAGGGAAATATTTGCTGTGTGACTCTACTCTGTAACATCTGGAGGAACACAGCCCTGGGTGATGCATTTGTTAAAAACTACTAAAGAAAAAACAGACAGGAAATATAATAAAAAGAACAAAAAAGGTTTAAAATATGAGATTCAAGGGGGCCTTCAGACAGGAGACGGAGGGAAGGAGGCGTCGTGACATTTATCAGATAGGAAAGGCACTATATAACAGAGAGTCTCTATATAGCGCCTTTCATATTCATCTGTCTGCTGTAAAGTGGCTTGAATAATGGCTCTCTGTTTGTCTGCTATGTAGCGCCTTTCATAGCTGTCCACCTCATCAGTCATGTGACCTGCAGTTGCTATAGCAATGCGAACATAATATGACATTTATAATGGATACATTCAAAATGGCTTTGCCAAATTAATAAAAAGACCCAAAATAGTAAACGGGGGCTGCCACTCAACCATCCAGATACAGGTGCACTGGCAGAGCTGGCAGACCACCAGGGCGGGGAAGGTGAAATCCAAAAAACTGACAAATGTCAAAACACCGACACCGTAGGTGGTCTAAAGTCCCAGGTCAAAGGTCAGCCTTTAGAACTGGACAAAGAGGGACCAAAATACCATGTGACCACGCCCCCAGTCCTCTAGGCCACACCCCGGAGATTAGATGACCCAGCCTATTCGCTCCAGGGTCCACGCCCTCAGCCACTCCCAACCTTTGATGGCCCCGCCCTAAAACTCAGTGTCCACGCCCCCTGACCATCTGACAGAAAGATCCTAAATGTGGGAATGCCAAAGGGCAGTGCCCAACGGGACAAAAGTATGGCACCAAGGTATAAGAAAGAAAGGAAGAAAAGAGAGATCATGAAATCAAATGAAAGCTAACAAACATGAAGGCTCCAAAGGGTCCAACGGGTCCAAAGGGTCCGGCTGGCCTGCTGATATTTTATCTTTCTGATCCTTTTTGTATTTTGGTTTTGCACTGCAGTGTTGTGACTCCTCATGATATTCTTATTTACTGTCATTACTGTTCATTTTTATAAAAGCCGTCATTAATTTGGACTTCCAATAATTGTCCCCGGGATCAAATCAGTTTTTCTGTCTTGTGGCACATTTACTTTCACTACAGTTTGGATCTTATATTATTTTTTTAGGAACAGTTTTGTGCCATACGATGTTCTTACCCACTTAATCCTGGGCATGGAAGTGTGGGGATGGAGCCCATCCAGTAAGCACAGGGCACAAGGTAGGATGAAACCCAGGAGAGGGCACCAGTCCATTGCTGGGCAAACACACACACACAGCCCACCCAATCTGCATGTCCTTGGACTGTGGAGCACCCAAAGAAAACGCACGTGGACACCAAGAGAACATGCAAAGTCCACGCTGGTCTGGTCCCCTTACTGTGAGGCAGCAGTGCCACTGTGCCATCCCAGATATTTTGCTTGACTGGTGAATATTTTGGCGGCTTTGTCCTCTGGTAGTGTATCTCGGTTACCGTGATGCGTCAGCAGGTTGCCTGAATCAAATTCCATCCCCGACAGGACATACATAAATCCAAGGGGGGCTTCAAGCCCACAAGCCCCTCTTTGTATGCCCATGGCCAGAAGCAGTGCGTGGAAGGCACTCGTCCGAGATTGTGGATCCTGTCAGTCATCTTCCAAGGCGTTTGTGTTTGATTGAGACCACACGAATGTCCCATTATTGGGTGAGTCGATCCCCCAGCTTGTCCCCTCGCTGTGTTCCTGTAATGCCCGGCATTTCCTTCCTGGCAGCTCACTGCGACCCGTTGCTAGGGGGCGCAGTCCTGAAAGTCACCTCACTTGATGTCACCAGTGTGGTGACACTAAAGTCAGTGCTGTGTGTAATTCTGAGCCCAGAAATGGATGCAGAACTTCAGGGTTAAAATATAAATAAACTCATAACATCGCAGAAACGATTTTCACAAAAAATGTAGGCTATATGTCGTACTGGGGGGAGGGGCAACTGGAAAACAGCTTCGACGTGGGGACTACAAATCCCATGAGGCAGCAGGTGGGCGCTAGGGCGAGGATCTCGACATCAGAATGTACCAAGATCATGGAAGACCTCAGGTCCTGCGTTTTCTTCTCACTTCATTTGGCGTTGTCTCACAGAATTATAGCTTTTGTCTTTTTGTCTCACTGTGAGTTGTGTTTAGCAATTCTGATTTTCCAAAAGATGGTTTTCCTGTTTTGTTTATTTATACCCAGGCAGTGGCGGGTACTTCAGCTATTACACAAAAAAGAAAAACGCAAAAAGGAGGCCCACTCCTCCATACGGAGCCTCAGGCTTTCCTACTTGCAATTCCCAAACTCGAGGCTTTGCCTCTTAAATCCAGCCTCAGGCTTCTTTGAGGCCTAATTTCCAAAGTGGGCCTTGTACCAAACTGGTGGTGCTGTTAAGGGGGGCTTCTGTGGCTTTACTTCCTGATCTCAGGTGTTTGAGAGCCCAGCCCTTCTTCCTGCTTTTGTGAAAGAATCCATGGGGGTCCCCATCTATCACACATGTAGAAGTAATACTATTAATGGGGAGGGGGGTGTCTAAGCCCCTAACAAGTGCTGAAGTGAGGACCAAACCACAAAATGAAGACCTTGACAATCTTTAAGAAATATTCCACTGAGAAATGAAAAAATAACAAATTTGGAAAAGTTATTAGAAAAAATCAAAAATATCAAAAACAGGGACAGCCAAAAAAAACCCTGAACCCCCCAAAAAAAATGAAAAAGCAGAAAGTCCACCAAGAGGCGATTGTCCTCCGCAGGGGTGCCAATCTGCAGGGTCTGAACCTGCACTTGGGCTGGCAAGGGTCACCGTGCCCCGCCCCCTGCACATCAATAATAACTAGGACCGCCCACATCATCAACGACATCAGGAATAGACACGATAATATAAACTCGGCACCTGACCCCACCAGGTGGTCTTCTTGCTGCCGCTCGACTATTTTGACTCCTGGCCTCGCTTGTCGTCTCTGATTTCAGCTGCTAGTGTGACGCCCGATTGGGTCACTGACGTCCGCTGGCCGTTTCCCATAACCCCATTTTCCAAGTCTGTCGGTCCCGCTGCCTGATCGTGTGGCACCAGAGCTGCACTAAGGGCCCGTCGATTTGTGGGCTTGGGAGGTGTCGTCACGTGGCAGATGTCAGCGTTCGAGGCCGTAATTCGCCGCTTCACACGCCGGGATGTGAGCAGATAAAGCCACTCGCTGGAGGACGGCCAATCTTTCTCCTCCCGTTCAGATCAACATGCCAGCCTTTTTCTCCTGCAATGCTTTACTACCATCTGTTGGCTCATTAGAATTCGGTTTGAACTTCTGTTTTTAGCAAATCCACCAGAGATGTGCCCGTCTTACAAATCGCAGCAGTGGACCTTGTGGAGCTGGGCTTCTGCAGCGGCGCTGGGTCATCTGGCCAGCAAAGCCATCGGGGATTTTCAGATTCAACCAAATGCAGGCTGAGAGCGCCAAGGGGGTGGGCCTGGCGAGTGGGGGGCTGCTGAGCGTGGCGTGAGTTGTGGTGGGCATGGCTGTTACGCTTTGTTAGTGCCGATTCGTGTCTTTGTCAGACATCTCTTGAGGGTTTTGAATGTCTGGACACCTCCTGGAATTCTGCTTTGCGTGTTACGTTTTGGTGTGTAGTCCACAACGGCCTTTATGATTTTTAATGGGGCCGCCTTTTTATTGTCCTCCTGGTGCTGCCATTTTGACTAGCTGTTGTTATGACATGATGACCCGTCACTAGGGGGTGTGGTCATGTGTGATGATGTCATCAGCACCGGCTAATGAGGGTGAAGCTGTTGTTATGACGCGATGACCCGTCACTAGGGGGTGTGGTCATGTGTGATGATGTCATCAGCACCGGCATATGAGGGTGAAGCTGTTGTTATGACGCGATGACCCGTCACTAGGGGGTGTGGTCATGTGTGATGATGTCATCAGCACCAGCTAATGAGGGTGAAGCTGTTGCTATGACGCGATGACCCATCACTAGGGGGTGTGGTCATGTGTGATGATGTCATCAGCACCAGCTAATGAGGGTGAAGCTGTTGTTATGACGCGATGACCCGTCACTAGGGGGTGTGGTCATGTGTGATGATGTCATCAGCACCAGCTAATGAGGGTGAAGCTGTTGCTATGACGCGATGACCCATCACTAGGGGGTGTGGTCATGTGTGATGATGTCATCAGCACCGGCTAATGAGGGTGAAGCTGTTGCTATGACGCGATGACCCGTCACTAGGGGGTGTGGTCACGTGTGATGATGTCATCAGCAGCAGCATATAAAAGTGAAGCCGTTGCTATGACGCGATGCCCATCACTAGGGGGTGTGGTCACGTGTGATGATGTCATCAGCGCCAGCATATAAACATGAAGCCATTGCTATGATGCGATGACCTGTCACTAGGGGGTGTGGTCACGTGTGATGATGTCATCAGCAGCAGCATATAAAAGTGAAGCCGTTGCTATGATGCGATGACCTGTCACTAGGGGGTGTGGTCACGTGTGATGATGTCATCAGCACCAGCATATGAGGGTGAAGCCGTTGCTATGACGCTCTGACCTGTCAGTAGGGGGTGTGGCACGTGTGATGATGTCATCAGCGCCAGCATATAAAAGTGAAGCCGTTGCTATGATGCGATGACCTGTCACTAGGGGGTGTGGCACGTGTGATGATGTCATCAGCGCCGGCATATGAAGGTGGACGTCGTTGCTATGACGCGATGACCTGTCACTAGGGGGTGTGGCACGTGTGATGATGTCATCAGCGCCGGCATATGAAGGTGGAGGTCGTTGCTATGACGCGATGACCCGTCACTAGGGGTGTGTTCACGTGTGATGATGTCATCAGCGCCGGCATATGAAGGTGGAGGTCGTTGCTATGACGCGATGACCTGTCACTAGGGGGTGTGTTCACGCGTGATGATGTCATCAGCACCAGCATATGAGGGTGAAGCCGTTGCTATGACGCTCTGACCTGTCAGTAGGGGGTGTGGCACGTGTGATGATGTCATCATCGCCAGCATATGAAGGTGGAGGTCGTTGCTATGACACGATGACCTGTCACTAGGGGGTGTGGTCACGTGTGATGATGTCATCAGCGCCGGCATATGAAGGTGGACGCCGTACACAACACTTTCATGGCCTCAGCATTTGTCACCAGTGATCCTTTGTGGCGACGACTTTTGTCTTTTGTTGCAGACACAAACGCGATGTCCGAGGGTCACAAAACAGGAGTTGATCCCAAAAACTCAGAGACGTGGTCAGGCAGAGCAGGGGGCCGAAACCAAACTAGGAGATCCAGAATGGAAAGGAGGAGAGAAGAACACAAGCCAAAGTCAAGGGGAGCTCACAGCCAGAAATCCTGACATGGGGGGCCGACTTGAAGAAGAAGCTGAGGGACACAAAGAACTGCGGTGTCTGCCGAGGGATGAGGAGAAGCTACGTGTGCGGTCACATGACCAAAATCAAAATGGCGTCGTGTTACGGGAATGCTAATTCAAAGACTCACCCCAAAGAAGGAAACGTCTTCGTGTAATCGTCTGATTTGCACTTGGCTTTGATTGGCCGATTCGTTTCGCATGCCCACCGACTGACTTTGCTTCTCTGTCTGCGGCCCCTCAAACCCTTTTGGCCAGAAGAGTGGTGGCTCTGCCATTGGGGACTAGCTGCATGACCTGACCAGTAGGATGGCATCGGCCCACCTAGTCAGCGGCTACCTCGGGGGGACGTAAGCGGACTTTAGTGATAAATTGGGACCCCACATGTGAAATAAAAGAAAACGACCACCAATGACATTGAAGCACAGCACTTGTAGGTGACAAGTGACACAGACGAGTTGAAATTGGCGTTAAACTTGGTGACGCTGCCCCACGGCACTTCCTTCTGCCACCACAGCTCCTTCCTCTGCCCCCATCTGCCTCGTCCACCACCTGCGCAATCACACCACACGTTTTGGGGTCTCCGGGGGCTTTGGCTGCTTTGCCCGGGCCATCAAACACCATTGACAGGTTTGTAGCTTCGAGGCTTCAGTTTCACTGCCACTTGAGTTTGTCGTTTCACTCCTCGCTAGTCAGGGTTGAGTTGAATGGCGTCCTGGGATGTGAAGAGCCTCATCACTCTGACGTCAAGCCTCCAGCATGTTTGTTGCCTGTCACGCGGCATTGTGCCCACCCCTGCCATCTTCAGAAGTCGACCTCAGGGATTCCCAAGTGCCCGTCGTTTCCTTCGGCGGTGGCCACTGCTTACTTTTCATTCAGTTACGTCCGCTGTGTCCGTGTTTGTTTTCCATGGGTGCCGCTGTTTTGTGTCCCTGTCACTGTGGCATAACGTTTGGCAGAGGGGCTTGTGCTGCACTGGTGACGTCACCCAAGACATCCCTCTTGATTTGTGTTGCTGCTGCAGAGTCGTGGAGAGTCGCGTTGTGCCGCTTTGCTCCAGAAAGCTTCACAGGACTGGCCAGGCTGGCAAGGGGGTAGCGTCAAATGCCAAGTAGTCTGCTGCCCCCTAGAGGCGACGGGCTGCTTATTTTGATGTTTGTGTTTACTTTTAGGGGCGTCATTGTCACCTGTTCAGGGTACATTAATGGCTACAGCTATTGGCTTAGCCGACGCTTTTATCCAAAGTGCCTTACAAAGGAGCTTAGCTTAATGGAGTAACGTTCACTCTGGGGGACTGTTTGGGGATAAGTGTGGCAGGACAAGGTGACAAATTTAGAACAAAATTGGGTCTTCAAAGGTGCCAGATTTTCAAGTGGAGGTGGGCAGCTCGTAGTAGCCAGTAGCTAACCACGGGTTCATGAACAACGGATAAAGATGGCAACTGGGAACGAGCATCGGTGACGAGGTGCTGGTGACGTGTCACCTGCTTGAGATCTGTGACGTCACAATGACAAAACCCCAAAAAGAGCAGAGCCTGTGATGACCTCGCGCCCGTCCAGTGGGGTCACCCCACCACTTACTGTGCCCAATGATGACCCGGCGTCCTCTCTGCATCGGCCTCTTCTTTGTGGACCCCATGTCACCTCCCAGTGGTTTGGGGTACCCCACCTGTTACATCGGCGGCGCCCTGCCCTCCCTTATGTAGCGCCTTTCCAAGCAGCAGTGTCACCTCAACTTTATTTTAGTGTTCCTTTCTGTGTTTGTCACCTGTTTAAGACGCGTGACATTGGCTGTGGGGACATGGAGGGTGTGGCACTTGGGGTCTTTGTAGAGACCTGACTGGAGCAGCGTGAGCTTTAAAAATGTCGATTTTATCAGATTGAAGTCCTAAACGCTCCGAATGCCATCACTCGGGTCCGGTGTCACTGACACCGATGGCAGGCAGGCAGACAGCAGCCATTGGGGCGCAAATTCATCTGCACGTGTCACCAGTGTCCTGCTGGAAAATGAAATAATAATAATAATAATAATAATAATAATGTGCAGTCGATGAATATTACACTGTATATACTGCATGTTTTATATTATATTTTATATTCAATGTATCAGAAAGGACAGCGTGAGCCGCAGAGATGGAGGCAGCGTCACTACGAGTATTAATAATAATACTAATAATAGTCCAATACATTCAAAGAGCTGTGACCTCTAGAGGGCGCACTGACCACCGGCCCATTACGTTACAACAGTCGGTCATATAGCGCCTTTCGCCTCTGGTAGAGCAATTCAAAGACTCTTTGTGAAGGGAACTTTCACTTTTCCTCCCAGTGTCTGCCATCATGTGGTGGCCTGTGACCAGATAAAGGCGGCTGTCATCTCTTTTTACAGGAGCCTCTCTGGTCATGTGACCAGAAAAGGCGGGCCCAGATTGTGCTCCTCTTGACCAATAGGGGCGTGTCCTGCCCTCATCTGGACCTTCCTGGGCGTGGCCTAGCTGCTCTTGTACTATTGGTGGGTTTGTCCCCTTGTCCTGGCCAGACCTGTCACCCCATTTGCTGTGTCTGTACGTAACACTAATACTGCCAGCCGGTGTCCCGGTGGCTCTTTGTCAGTCGTTTGTAGCCTTGATCCAGGGGGGCTCCCACACATTCTCAGGTCTGTTACATGAAGCCCCCGCTCTTCACATCCCTGACAATAATTAAAGGATGGATGGAGGATGTGAATCATGATGGCTGCACACGTGAGGTGGACGACAATCTAATCCAAGTCCTTAAGTTGCGCTCAGCGAGAACATCAAAGAGTGTGAGATCAAGTGAGACACGCAAAAAGCAAAATGTCAGTGGCAGCCCCCCGTAGCCATGCTGTGCTTCCTGCTGGCAGAAGGTTAAAAGCAAGGAGAGCTGTCAGGGGGACAAATGGACGGGCTGGAGGTTGGTCAGGTGGCATCAGGGCCCACAGTCACAGCTTGAGTGCAGTGGTTTTTGTAAGATGGATGTGCCATCCGGGCCACCAACTCACCAGCTGTTGACTTTGAGAGGAGCCTAGAGACCGGAGTGACCAGGACACCAGGAGATGTATGTGGTCATCAGCACAGCACAGGGGCTCAGGAAGGGGACAGGGAGCTGTCATCGAGACGTTACACATGAAGACACTGGCGTCAGACACACGGGAAAGGCAGGGACAAGAAAAGGCGCCAAGTGGCAGAGACCCTCTGACCAGTGTGTACAGACGGGGACTCGGAGGAAGTAAGGGACACGTGTGACATCAGAGTCATGGAGACCAACTGGGAAAGGAGGGAGGAGAGGACCAGGAAGGGGGGCTGACAGAGAAAACAGCCAGTGTGGTGTGGACAGGCACATGAAAGGCACTATATATAAAAAAGAGGGCCAGAAAGGGAGAAAGACAATGAAAGGCGCTATATGATAGATAGATAGATAGATAGATAGATAGATAGATAGATAGATAGATAGATAGATAGATAGAGTGAAAGGCGCTATATAATAGATAGATAGATAGATAGAGTGAAAGGCACTATATTATAGATAGATAGATAGAAAGGCGCTATATGATAGATAGATAGATATGAAAGGCACTATATAACAGATAGATAGATAGATAGATAGATAGAAAGGCGCTATATAATAGATAGATAGATAGAGTGAAAGGCGCTATATGATAGATAGATAGATGTGAAAGGCACTATAGGATAGATAGTTAAGCCGGTCTGTTATATAGCGCCTTTCATCTCTCGGTCGCTATCTCTGTCCTTTGATTCTTTGATTTTTGTCAATCAGAACTACAAACGCAGTCCAATAAAAATCCCAGCGACATCAACACGAGCCCACATTACCGTCCGGTGACGCCGCTGGGTGGGCTGGCAGTAGAGGTTACCGGCCACGAGAGGGCGCCATTTGCTCGCTCGCTCGCTCGCTCTCTTTAAGACGGGGGCTGCCTGTGGGACTTTCGGGTCTTTCTATCTCTCCGTTCTTGTCCGTTGCTTTTTGTTCCGCTGACTTTTTCTTTTTTTTTTTTTTCTCGTTTAAATTCGGCATATAAAACGGGAAAAACAAATCGGTAAAACGTGGCCAGTAATGAAAGCGGAGAGGACGAATGGTGTCAAATATTTCCAATACATAAAAACTCACATTGTGGAGCTGGGCCGTGAAAGTCTGGACTACCAAAGGGTCGCCGCCGGGGATGGAATTAAAAAAACAAATTGATTTAATGGACAGAAGAAGACGAGTAGATAAACATCCAGATATGAAAGGCACTATAGAGTGCAGTCGTTGGATAGACAGGTAGATGAAAGGCACTCTGCGGTGGGCTGGCGCCATGCCCGGGGTTTGTTTCCTGCCTTGTGCCCTGGGTTGGCTGGGATTGGCTCCAGCAGACCCCCGTGACCCTGTAGTTAGGATATAGTAGGTTGGATAATAGATGGTTGGGTGAAAGGCACTATATAACATCAGTTATATATAACTAGACTGGTTTGATTTTTTTCAATACTTTTCACTTTTTACAGGCTCATGCCCACTAGTGTTTATGGAGGCCCAGTCCAATTTATTTTTGTTCCCATTGCCTCCATCACTAGGCATAGATATCGTAGGCCCCTCACCCACTTGGCATTGCCAACTGCCATCCTGACTGGCACTGCCCCCCTTTGTTAGTTCCTCTTATCTTCACAGGCGGTTTCCAAGGGCAGTGCCAGACTTGCCAGGATGATGCCTTTACGGTGCGATGCCCGCTCCGTCTGTCCTTTGCATTCCCTGAGATGAATTGCCCATCCTTCTCTTTCATGCCATGGCCGCCCTGTGTCTCTGCTGTCTCCACCAGAACGTGCTCACTGGTCTGTTCTGGTAAATCTCTGACGCCCCTGCTAACCTTGTAGCCTGATTAGTCGTCCGGCATCGCCCCCCACGTTAGGTGTTTTGCGGAGAATTGCTCTGAATTTCCCTTCAGAGAGATGCCAGGACTGAGAGTTCTGCTGGCGCCAGTGGTAGGTGCCCGCTTGGGGCTGCATGTCTCACTGTGGCCATGTGTAGGTGGTGCCAGCGATGTGATGCTGGGGTGGGCATCTTAACAAGTCCTTGCCCACTCAGTTGCTCCCCCCTTCGTTCATTCATTCGATTTGCGCTGTAATTCTCTCTTTCCTCCACAAGGTGGAGCTCTTTACTAAAGGCTTTTTTATTTCACGTGGACTCTAACGGCCCGCCAGCGTCATTCAGAGTCACCTGTGACAAACCAAGACCAGGACCCCCCAAGTTAAGCACAGCCTTATGTTCTCGACATGCGATTTTATCTCAGCCCCATGGAGACCCCCACAGCTCTGGCCAGACTGTCCGAGAATGGACAGAATGAGCGTCTGACTTTTTAATGGATATAATAATGATGTAAATGGACGAACACAAGCAGCTTAAGGGGGCACAGTGTAGAATCTAAACCCATCTGTGGACCCCCTTTGACGGGTCAGCAGTGAGATTTTCTGTTGCAGCTGTACACCTCCATTACGAAAAGTGAAAATGAGAGCAGAGACATTGGTGAAGTGGGGAGCCGAGTATACCGGGGGGCCAGCAGACAGCGTGATGACACTTTTGGTGGGCTGTGTCTCCGTCCTTATTATGAGGCCTCGCGGCCGGGCTTGGGTCCTGCGCAGGGATTAGGAAGCGAGTGGAGACCACCGTCTTTATGAGACCTGCGGCTTTGGGTTTTACTTCCTTGAGAGAGCAACATGTGATAATAATAATAATAATAATAATAATAATTGCAAAAGGTTTTTATGTGAACATAAAGACCCCCGCGCGGGGATTCTCTTCAGAGTTTACATTTTTAATTTGCCTCATCCAAGTTGGTCGCAAAAAGAACATCGGAGGGTT
This sequence comes from Polypterus senegalus, assembly GCF_016835505.1. Classification (NCBI taxonomy): domain Eukaryota; kingdom Metazoa; phylum Chordata; class Cladistia; order Polypteriformes; family Polypteridae; genus Polypterus; species Polypterus senegalus. The sequence continues at coordinate 163,303,799 of NC_053163.1, forward strand.
CGCGGACAGCGGACTGCAGTTCAGGTGAGTTCAATGGCGTCGGCTGACGTGCTGCTCTTGGTTTGTGGCGTCTGATGGTCCGGAGAGTTCAAATTCCGGGGTCATGGAGAGCCGCCGTGCCGCTTAACGGCATCCTGAATTGTTAGAACGTGCAGGTCGCTCCGAAGGGTCCATCTTCTTACTGATTGAACCCCTTTGCTCTCCCATTCATTATGAAGGTTTCACTTTTCACGCTAAACTCACCTGAAGCAGCTGGACGGGCGCGCAGGGGTTCAAGAGGCTTGTGCGCATGCGCGCGCCTCTCCCGGCGGTTCACGATTTGCGATGCGGATCCGCTTTAACGTCTGAGGGGCGGCCGTTCGGCGAATACAAGATGCAAATCTACAAAAACGATAAGCGAACGGAAGACGCACAAAATGTTTGTATGTTTTAAGGGATGAAATTTCACAAACGTGCTCTGCGCGCTCCATTCGAGATCTCTTAACGAAAATGGACGTTTTCTCAACAAACGAATTTGAGGAAGAAGTAAGCCGATAGACAGACATGGCGACTTAAACGCGTTCAGTATTGGCCCAAAAAAGGCGGCGCTGTCTGAGTTGTAAATTGTACTTGTTTTATGGTGGCCAGTGGATGACATTGCTGATGCCTTACAGTGCCATCACCTGAGGTCAGAGTCCCAACCCTGGTCATTGCGCTTGGCCTTTGCGTGTTCTTCTTGTGTCTCTGTGGGCTTTCTCAGGTGATTTGGTTTCCACCCCTCGTCACCAAAGCAGCGCTGGTTCTAAAGTGGCATGAGTGGGTGTGTGGGTGTGCGCTCAGACACGGACTGGCATCTCATCTCAACGCCCCTGCGACAGTGAACGACACTCAGCGAGTTTGATAACCAGCGCTGTCAATTGTGAGCATGACGACTGCTTTAATGGATGACATTCTCAGCCACAAGGTGGCGCTGCACACTCCATACCCTCTGTAGGATTTCAATTGGGACTTCAGATAAAACGAAATCGGCGACCACCTCTGTGTGGACACAATGTGGGACATAGAATCGAAATTCTCTGAGCAGCACAGCCGCCAGCCTGGAGGGTCACGTGCTCATTCACTAAGGCACTATATAATAGATAGATAGAGTGAAAGGCACTATATAATAGATAGATAGATAGATAGATAGACATTATATAATAAAACATATAAACAGCAAACATAAGTGATATATATATATATAGATATGAAAGGCACTATATACAATCAATGGATATTAAAGGTGCTACATAGTAGAACATTTGAACCATCTGGACGAGAACGGACCACACAGCCCCACACAACTCGCCAGTCCTGCCACTGAATTCTTCCAAAATACAATCAGATCGATTAATATTCAGATACATGTTAAAGGCACAATAGATGCATAGGTGCAAGGCAAGGCACTATATAGTAAATGGTGGACTCACTGCACACTTTCCGTCTTTCACACAGTTAAGGCCTTCCTTCTTGCGCTGGCCTAAGCGGTGTGTTGCTTAGCTGGCGTCACCTTTGGCCACGAGGTGGCACTGTCTGCTACTAAAACGCCTGCTCTTTCCTCTGACCGCTCGGCGTTTTCAAGCGCGCTTTCCCGGCGAGCTCTCGTCCCGTTTTTCTTTCCCGCCTTGCGCCCAGTGTTTCCTGTGTAGTTTGTGGGGCTCTTCCATGGATCAAATGAGATCAGAAAATAAAGGCATATTTCCGTCTATCTTTCTATTACTGAACCTGCTTGTTCCAGTTCGGGGTCACAGGGAGTTGGAGCCTGTGCCAGCAGCACTGTGCAAAAAGCAGGAGATGGACATCCGTTACTCCATTTTTCTAGGGTGCTGATTAGCAGGTCGATTCAGCAGGCATTACGCACGGTGGTCGGTCTCCCCTTAGGCAGCGCACAGATTTCTCTTCTCTCCCATCGACTCTCCAGTTCCCCAGGATGGCAGCTGTGGTCTCAGCTCTTCTGTAGTTTCCCTTTGCGCGCCCACATCAACGGCGCACCTTTCCATCCTTGACACGGCGGTGCCATATAGCGCCTTTAATCAACACCAGGACCCCCGAGTCTTCGCCTTCCTCTTTCCTTCTTTCAGACCCCGGGACTGCGAGGGAATCCCGAGTGCGCCCCCTGGTGGCTGATAGGTGGGGGAGTGCTGAAGGAATTCCTGGCATGTGCACGCTGGGTTTAAAGTTCTGAAATTTCTAATTTCCTTTATTGCCGATTAAAATAAATTGCATACTTTATGCAAATAGCAGCGCGGCCGGTGTCGCACAAGGGATTAGTCGTTCCGTTGGAGAGGGTGTTCAGGGGCGCCATGAATATCGTGGATTACCCCGCATTAAGTGGATCAAGGATTAGGGAGCGAATGTGCTCATCCGGCTAGGACACGGAGCAGATGGATCATTAAAATCATATCTAATTAAAAGGCAGGAGCGCGGCGGCGGCGCACGCCTCTCTGCTCGGTATCGATTCGTTTTTCCGCCGGGCGACGCTTGAGGTATTTCGGATTACGAGAGCGCTGCCTGCCTACCTAAAAATCTCATCCTGAAAAAATGAAAAGCCCACTGCAGCCCACTGGTGACCTCTCTGCTGGCTGAACGCGCGTCTTCAGGCTGCCTCTTTAAAACGTATTGATTTGCAAATCTTCCCCTAAAACGGGCTCGAGTCCCCGGAGCGCGGCGCCGGTTTGATGCGCTGACAGAGAAGCTGCTGCCTACAACAAAGCCGCGCGCCTCCTCCTCCTCCTCCTCCTCCGCCGCCGAACGGGGGTCCCCGCCAGAGAGCCGCCAGCCCCGGCCAGTAGAGGGCAGCACTGCCACTGCGCACGGAGAGGACGGATGGGCTGCAGTTCTGGCTGAGGACAGCAGGGGGCAGCACTGGTTCAACGGCACCGAATTTTCAGGTGAAGGGAGACGGGTCAAAGTGCAGCGTGTGACACGCATGACGTCAGCCACAAAATGCCCTCAATGCCAGTCTCGATGACAAGGGTCAAGCTGCAGATTGAAGAGCTCTGCTAAGCAGCCAATCGGATTGTACGTTTATGTCAGCTGGTTTACTTATTTGAGTCAGATAAGCCGCCCACAACCCTAACCTTAACCACAGCGTAACCAGATGGACTCTTGGTGGCATAGATGGAGAGATACAAACTGGCACCTGACATTACCCTAGCTGGCAGATTGGGCTGCAGTTCTGGAAGAAGGCAGCAGGTGGCAGCACCGGTCAAAAGATGCAGGAGTTTTCAGATGGCACCTTTATTTTAAGATCTCCAAGGTTCAACCCTGCAGCCCAGAAGTCCAAGAGGTGACAGGAAGTGAACCTGAATGAAGACTAAATGTGCCAACCCCCCCAACCCACCCCCCACTGTCCTCTCAGAAGGCGAGTTCACCGGTAATAAGACGTCAATCATAGGTCTATCCCAGCAGCACTGGGTGGGAGGCAGGGACCCACCCTCGATAAGATGCCAGTCCACCAGTGGACAAGACCTCAAATTTAATAGATGACAACCAGATGAAGAAGGAAGTGACATAAGGGAGAGGTGAGGCAGTTCAGGACAAGCACAAGTCCGGCTGATATTTAAGGCTCCGCTGAGGCCACCTGGCCATCACCTGCACAGACATGCTGGTCTGATGCCATCTCTGCTGACCACTTGGGCATTGGCGCAAGAGTGTAACATCTAAGCAGAAAGTGGGCAGGGGCTCTGGACAAGGACCCATGGTGGAAAGGAGGGGCCACTTGTCATGGCCATTACATCAGATCAAAGGGGCCAGTGGGACCCCGTCATGTCCCCAAGGCTGCAGGTTCGATCACCAGGTGACCCGTCTGACGTCTGGGAGCCCCTCTTGAGTTTTAGTCACCTCCCATTTGACTTCCAGTCCCGGACACGAATTCTCCATCACTAAAGGGACCCACAAAATGTCAAACTTGACGTCGTAACTTTGAGTTTCTTCCATGTTTGCTCTGAAAGGCGCTATATAAACCTCAGACTGGTCCCTGGCTGGCCGACTCGAGCCTTCCCTCTGCAGTCTGCTGCCTTGTGGGTTTCTCCAGGTGTCTGCATTGTCCCCTCTCATCCTAAAGACCAACAGCAGTGGGCATCACACGTGTGATAGGCTGGCACCTCGTCCCTGCTGCCCGCCCCCACTAGGGTGGGCTCCAGTTGCCTCTGGCCCTGACGCTGATTGATAAAGTTGTGTCTTACGTCCCCTGACGACCTCCCCGTGCCCCTTCTCTGCCATCTTGGTGCATCGTCAGCCCCTTTGTCCTTCTTTGGCCGTCCCCTCTTTATGTTGGATGCTGTGACTTCTCTTCATACCAGTGACCGAGGCGCAAGTAGTGACGTGTGAGAAAGCCGAGGCGGTCTTCTCATGAACATTCATTAGTCAGAGTTACGAGGCTCTGGAGACCCCCACACGCTAAGGGGGGCTGCATTGGGCTGTCCCTTTAGACTCGCTTTTCCTCTCCTTGAGGCCGCATGATTACAAATTCTGAAGACATACGAGTCGGTTGGCCGGGAGGGCGAGAGATGAACGTCCACTGAGACCCCCCGAATGAGCGCCCCCTACTGACACCTGAAGTTCTGAACGAGTATGGCAGGCCCTGGCAGTATTACATTATTATGATTAAGGGGGTCCGCAGTAGATAATGGCAATCTTGTGTGAATGAACATTACACTGCCCCCCATAGTATTGCCCTGTGGCTACTGGGCAAAGCTCGTAGCCCCCCAGTGAACAGCAGGGACAATGCATTCTCAGAAACTGCAAGGCCTGCAATGCCCGTTTGATTTCTGCTCTCCTGAAAGTTCATGCCATGTGCCCTTTATAGCGCCTCACACGGTTTAAAGGGTCGTCATTATTATTCGCTTCATGTCACAGGCTGAGGACCCTCCACTACTGGAGCCATTTAGGGGCTTTAGGGCCAGCGGGCACCAAAACGACCCTCCCCTCCAAGTCCACTTTGGAGGTCAATTTACAGGAACGGCCATGGTGGGAGACGACCCTTGGAGCCACCGTGCCACCCTGCGTCTCCCGAGCCCCCTGAGCTGCTGAAACAGCCGTTGCCATGCCAGCGCCCACACGCCACTGGCGCGAGACTATCGGGCCGCTCAGCCGCGGCTCCAGCGCCATTGAGCGCGACAGACCAAAGCCAAGCCGCTGAGCCTTTGAGGACTTGGCTGGGCTCCCGCCGCACAGGAGGACATTTGTGGTGACAATTTCTCGTCCTCTGCTGACTCCTGCTGAAGGTTGGCGCAGATCTCGAGCCCTCACAGAAGGAAGGGCCGGCTCGCAGTTAGGAATTTGAGTGGCCCGAGGAGACTGGTCTGGGCAGTGGGCAGGGTGAATGAACTTCATGAACGTGTTCTGTTACCATGGCGACGTTTGGTTTGTAGGCGTCTCCATTTTGTGAGTTTTTAACAGCGGCGGCGGCCATGTTGTTGTTGCTGTTGTTAGCGTCGTTTGGCATTTTTCTTACTTTCCTTGTTGCTGTTCTGTCACGGCTGGCAAGGCAGGAATATTTTGATGGCAAAGGCCGAAGTGGTCCATGAAATGGAAGTAGTGGGTCTAAACGGGCAACCCAAAGCACACAAGTGAGGCAAACGTTTCAAACGACAACGACAAGGCGCATGGAATCCAAACGGCAAGCGAAACGATGGCTACTGTTGTGGGACAAATTGAGCCAACGAGAAAAACCAGCAGCCTGGTGCATGATGGGAGTTGGAGTCCCGTTACACAGCGGTGTGTGGACTTCGGCTTGGCTTTTGGGTTTGCCTCTCCGACATTGCGTTTTGTTTTAAATATTGAGGGGCCATTTGGGCTGGGGGGGCTGTGCTCCAGTTTTAGGCCTGTGCAGGCCACAAAGCCTGCTCCCTGAGTTTGGTTCTAGGCCTCGCTGGAGTCTTGAGGCCTGGGCTTTGGTGGCCGGGCACCTGAGGCTAAGCAGCTGCTATGAATTTTAGGAGTTTCATTATTTTTGTATTTTTCTGATGGTTTCAGTGCCATCACAAGGGTCACAGGGTCCTTACTGTCCCTGTGTGTCCAGAGTTCCTTGAAGTGTTTCAATCAACATGCAGCACGTTGCCGCAGTGAGTGAGGGTCCCCTTTTGGAGGTCTTCTGGGCTCACTTTCAGACCTGTGCCAGTTTTCAAGACTTAGAAGGAAGGGGAGATGAAAACCAAACTGTGGGCAAAACCAAAAGAACACGAGAATGTGTGCCAGCGGCCAAATCCGAGTCGTGAATCCCGAAGCTCGGACGCCTCCTGTGTTCATAATGAGGCTGATCAGAAAGCTGGCACCAAGACGTTAGGCACAAATCCGAGATTCTTAACCAAAGCTGCACATAAAGGCATGCGGCAGTTTACTCGGATAATGAAGTGTGCCCCAAGTTCGATCTCATGTCGTGAACAGGGCGCCCCTCGCGACAGAAAGACGCCGAAAAAGCCCAAAGACTTCTAATGAGCGTCTGATGACAGGCGTACGCCCGGTGAAGGAACACAAAAATCATCCAATTTAGAGTAGAGTGCCGTGACGGCGGTGAGGAGAACATTCACACCACGACAGTCCGAAGCCAAATCAAAATGGAGAAACACATTCACATCCACGAATGAAAGTGTGAAATGGGAGAGACGGCCCGAAGAAAACGACAATGAAACTGAACCCTGAAATCACTAAAATGCACAAAGGGTTAATGAAGCAGCACAGCCAGATGGGTGGGGCCTGCAGGGGGCGGGTCTACCGCACTGGCCGCTGGGCTCGATTGGCTGTAGCACTGCAGCAGTCACCTCAGTTGACATGGACGCGAGGCTGTGGATCAGTGCCCAGGGCACACCTTCACTTGGGTGCCAGGTGATGCCACAGGTCCTGCACTGTCCTGGGTCAGCATGAGCTCCACTGGAGAGGTGTTGGCAGAGTTTAGGGCCCAAGTCGGGTTGATCTAAAATGTGAGAGGCTCAGACTGGCCCAAGGTGACGCGTGGGAGTGAGGGCACAGAGTTCAGGGTGGCGTGATGTGGGCGTCTGGGAGGTCACTGAAATGTTTGGTGGTTTAAGCCCGTTGTGACCACCCTACCAAACGTCCTGTGCCATCACCCTCTCTCTGTTCCACAAGTCCAGAGTCTGTCCTGGCATCACAGGGCAAACTGGCATCGGCATCACTTTAAAGTTGTCACACAAAGGGACTGAGCGTATCCCTCATGTCCTCAGAACGCCACAGGAGCCCCGGGAGGACACAGCAAGTGCACACAGAGGGGCATTTTGGGGGCATTCGCCCCAGCAGACCACCAGTGCCCTCCAAGCGCTTTGGCATCTGCGTAAATGAAAGTGCCCAGTGACAGGAGAGCCGGGTGTGGCGCAGCGGCATGGCAGATGTGCCCACGTGCTGTTTTTGCAATCTGTTACCTGACGTAATAAGAAAGCCCCCCGCGGGATTAGATATTAGCCTTCAGGAGCTCGTTGTCGCTGTAAACGCTTTGAATGTTCTCTTGTTATTTCTCGAGTGATTAGTCTTTGGAGGGCTGTTGGAATGTAATTGACAATCAGAGGCGGCGGGCACCTTCTTTAGGAAGCTGTTTGTGAGCGTCGACAAATTGGCCACTTCATGGGCTGCGAGGATTAGAATATTCAATCAAAAGTCAATCTCGCTAAGGCCATAAAGGAAACTGGCACCCTTAATGACGCGCCAGGGCCGGGCACCAAGTTGGGGCGTTCGGGTCAGGGCCGTCAGACCCGCTGCTTGTGGAGCTCTTTGTCTCGGTGGTCTTGAAAGGGGTGTGGCCAGACGCTGTTGTGGGCGGAGTTTCCCCTTCTCGCCTCGCCCGCTGGCACAGCCCACTTTCTGTCTCCTCGACTTGCTTTCAAAATGCTTAAGTGTGCGCAGCACCCTCTGTAGTCGCTCTTGGGGGTCTCATGAATGGTTTGGTTTGGCTGCTACTGCACTGCTGGACCCCAACGTCTCCACCGCGATCGGAGTTTGTGTCTCTACAAGAACTCGCATGGGGGGCTTCATTTTCGGCCACTTGTAGCTCGTTTTTCTGACTTGCAGTTCTTGATTATTTTCAGCAGAATCGTTTAGTTTTGGTTTTCTTTGGAGTTTTCTACGTCGGCGTGTTTCGTTAGCGGGTGTCCGCCATTTTGGTGCAATGACTGCTTTGAGGTGGCTTTTGTGACACGCTAGTGTCATCAGAGTTTTGTGAGTAGATGAAATGGCCAGCAGATGGCAACATTTAGTAGGAAATCGTGGTCAAAAAAGACAAAAAGGAACTGAAAACACCCGAGCAAAAAGAAAAGGAGGTGACAAACGAACACCAATCTGACGCTAGGCCTGCTGGGTATCTGGGCAGACTACTAGAAAAAGTGGCACAGGAGTTTTACAAACGTGTGTACGCCAGCAGAAAGTGAGACAAGCAGGGTCATGTGACACACACACCGCATCACGTAGACTAAGAAACAGAACGGCAGCAACTTGGAAAATGGATGGGAAAGGATAAGCAACCCCCTAAAATAGCAGTGGGCGTGGCCTGGGACCTGCCACTCATGACGACGCCCTGGATACGACACAACGAAGGCCTGACTCCCTGATTTCGTCCCTGAGGTCGGTTTGTCTTCACTACGTGTTTCAGTGCTTCTGCCCCTCCTGCCTATCCTAGTGGACCATCCTACCAGCGGGCAGACCACTGCAGCTTCTCTTGGTGTAGTCGGCAGGATCGGCTGAAAGGCCAGCCAGCTCTTCATGAGATCACCTGACCCTTCACATCGTGTGTGGCACAGCGTGACCAGGACTGAGCCGGCCAAAGGACGTGTGGCACTGATGTCCTCGTCGCATGTGCTGGGCCTTTGAGCTCGAGTTCACACCGCGGTCTCTTCGGTTGCTGTGCAGGAATTCATGTGGGAAAACAGACGCGTCCTCCGAGGATGTCATGGCCAAGCCGCGGTGGTCACTTTGGTGTCCATTGTAGTATCATCTGTTGATTTGGTGGATATTTAGTATCTGTCTGTGTGTTTTATGGGCGCATCCACAACAGGCGGGGCTACCATTAAGGGCCCCTCCCCCTGTGGGTGTGGGTCAGTGCAGATGTGCCCAGCTGGATCCTGGTGGGATTTCCAAGTTTTGTTATTTTTCACTTCTGTCCCTTGGAATTTCCTGTGGACTTTGTATGGAAAATCGTTTCCTGTTCATCACCAGGTAGTCCGATTTGGTCTTTGGTGAACTCCTTCTTTTATGAAGTTTGTTTATTGTTGAGCTCTGTGGGACATTTTGAGTGTTTCTGGGGACGTTTCCTAGTGTATTTAGTTGTAACTTTAGTTCAGAAGCACATTCTGACCCGAAGAAAACGACAATGAAAGTGAACATTGAAATCAGCAAAATGCTGGGTTCAGGCCTCACACCACTGGGCAACCTTGGGGCGGGTGATTGACAGGTGACCCCACCCCCTGGGGATCCACCCACAAAATACAAGGAGCATAACAGAGCCTAAAAAAAAAAACCTGGATACTGGATAATAAAATAAAAGTAAATCGATCGATACAAAACACAACGAACACCAATGAGCGGTCCGGCAGAAGAACAAACAATTTAATGAGCAGCCTTGGGGGTCGGGGACCGGGCCTGACCCTAAGACATGACACGTCAGCACCTCATAGGGCCACAGCGGGCCACTAATGGCATCTCAGGTCTTCACTGCTAGGAGGGCATCAGACTGGCATCAGCCATCGTAACACGAGACCTCGTCTTCATAGAACTTAAGAGAATGAATTAGGAAATCAATTCAGAGTCACACATGGAAAGACAGACTGTTCAGAAGAATAAATGGAGAAAGGCGCTATATGATAGATAGATAGATAGATAGAGTGAAAGGCGCTATATGATAGATAGATAGATAGATAGATGTGAAAGGCACTATATGATAGATAGATAGATAGATAGATAGATAGATAGATAGATGTGTGAAAGGCGCTATATGATAGATAGATAGATAGATAGATAGATAGATTTAAAAGGCACTATATAATGATAGATAGATAGATAGATAGAGTAGATAATGAAAGGCACTATATGATAGATAGATAGATGTTGTAAGGCGCTATATGATAGATAGATAGATAGATTTAAAAGGCACTATATGATAGATAGATAGATAGATAGATAGAGTAGATAATGAAAGGCACTATATGATAGATAGATAGATAGATGTGTGAAAGGTGCTATATGATAGATAGATAGATAGATAGATAGATGTTGTAAGGCGCTATATCACAGCCAGGGCTCTCAAGCTCAGTTATTGTGCTAACTGGCATTCCTGAAGCTTTGCAGCCCCTCCCAGTTTCAGGTGCCCTGGCCCAGTGTTGCCCATGTATGTGCCCCCTTGCCATAAAGGACCAGACGAGTCTCTTTGCCACCGGCTGGCCTGTTAGCTTGCTACTTCCTGTGGTGACAATGTGTGGTGACGAAGTGTGGCAGGGCAGTCCTGGGTGGCCCGTGCCCGCGGTCGGCTCGTGGGTCGTCTGGGTCCAGGAGGTCCCGCTGGTGGGTTTTCTCGTCGTACACGTGAGGTGCCCCAGTTACCTACTCGGCTCGTTGGCGTTTCTTCTCGTGCGCGTGCGCGGAGCCGAGTGCCAGCCCGAGGGTTTTTTTTTTTGGGCATGTGTCTCATCCTTCTTTTCATCCTTTCTTTCCCATCTGTCCTTCTTGAGTTCGTTTCACAGCACAACTGCTCGTCTTTTATGTGCACTTCTGTTGTGAGAAGGTTTCCAGGCGCAGAGGACGAGGACGATGGGATGAAACAAACGATCGCCTTGTCTCGGTTCACCGGGCTTTGGGGGGCTGGGCTTTATCCCACCTTCGGCTGCTCGACTTAATGAGTTGGTTTCTCACCAGACCGGCGAGTGCTGGTGAATGAAGTGCGCGCCATTAATCTCGTCTTTAGAGGACGATGTGCTTTGAAAGCACTGAGACGCACACAACTACAAAAAGGACAGCAGATTTTGGGGGCTCTGAGGGGTTTTGTTGTTGTTGTTTTTTTGGTTTTTTTTTAACGCACATGACGCTCTTGGAAGAAAAGAAATGAAATCAAATAGAATATGAAAAGAGAGCTTGGCTAAATGCTGGCACACCTGGCAGTCAACGCTGGCTTCCCGTGGCACGCTGATAATGCCAAAGTCATCTGGGCAACATAATGTAGAGGACCGCACAGCCAGGAAACTGAGGCCTTCACGTTGTCTCCATTAACGTCCCCTCCCTGCTGGCATCAAAGGCGGGCACACATTTCCATCCCGAGACACAAGACTGCACGTCAGCCCCCATTTGGTGTGGAGTTGATGCCCCCGAAGCTCAATTAGGCGTCCATTCAGCTGCCTGGCCCTCTTGAAGCCACAATGGCGCCTCACGATGAATTAATGAGCCGGCCATTCAGCGCCTCGTTAATTAAAGCCCACTTGCATGTGAGTTCATGGGAATGCTGAGCAGCCATCGGCCTAAGTGTCCCCGTCACACATCTGGGAGTCCTTCAGATTCATCACTCATCCCTGTCACAGGGAAATGAAAACCAGTGACAGCACTAAAGTGTCACCTGCATCAGTCACAGATGTGAGCTGTGACCCGCTGGAATGTGGCGGACTCTTCTTCGCCCTTCTGCTCGCCATTTGGACGGGTGGTTCAGGGTGTCACTTCTCATTGGGGTCACCGCCATTTTGTACGTCTTCAGGCAGCCTCAGCCACATGATTGTGACAGCTGTGTGACATCATCAGCCTGATGACATCTTGAAAGGTGGCACAGTCTGTGGATTGACAATAAGACGATAAATTCAGAAAGACGGTTAGGGGAGCGGCTCTTCAATCTTCACTCCCCTGTTGCCTTGATGGCCTGCCCAGGGCGGCTCGGGCAGCACAGCTAGCTGCTCTTTTCCCCTGTTTTTTTAAGCGTCTCTTCCTCGTGTGCCCAATGGTCTGTATGCCGCCTTTTGTGCCATCTGGGCAACTGGTCTTCAGGTCTTAAGGCTTTTGTTGTCATTCCCCTTGTATGCCAACCTAAAGAGGAGAGGCAAGCAGAACTTAACCTGTTGGCACAAACGCCAGGTGATCGCTGGCAGTTATCTCCTCACATTCAACAAGCAGGTACACGCAGCCTGTGATATAGCGCCTTACACAGAGACCCCAGCCCAGATCACAGTACCGCGGACCCACCACAGTTACATCTCACAGCCGGGTAGGCTGTGGCAGGGGGTCCAGCCATAAGACTGGGAGACACCAGGAAGGATGTCGCTGCCAGTCACGTGCCAGTCGTGTGCTCATTCAGCAGCAGGCTACTGGCACGCAGCAGATGGAAAATGGCCGACCATCGAGATGAGAGGAACAAAGAGGCCAGCGAAACTCAAAGCAACCGCAAACCGAACTGTGCGCCCGAACCCACTAACACAAATCACAAACACGTTGGTTTTGAACCCACAACCTTGGACAGCCGGGAAGTCAGTCCTTCATGGTGACCTTTATAGCAGCAGCCCAACGATGTCACAGCAGGTGACGTCCAGCAGTGTCACCCAGCAATCACAAAAATAAAATGTGAAGAATGATGAAGACCTTCAGAAAGGCATGAAAAGCAGGCCAGAGAGTGGCGTTTGAAAGCGGAGCGGGCGAGATTAGGGCAAGGGAAGGGCTTCAGATTGGTTTAAAGTGCGACCTCCAGTGGGTACGATGGGTTTCAAACGGAACTCGAAACGACGACGCTGTGTAGAGAGGACCCCCCGACACAGCGCCAGTCTGCTATCATAACGATCACAAGGGTCACAGCGCCAGTCTGCTATCGTAACGATCACAAGGGTCACAGCGCCAGTGATGAACCTTCTAGAAGAGTTCCTCCTCATTGACGACACCTGACGCGCGGGTCGTGCGAGACGAGCAGCTTTTTGGACATTTTGATTGGTGGCCCCGTTGAGGTCCGCTGTGATCTCTTCTCTCGATGCCCGTCTTTGATGATTGCCGGGCGCTGTGGGTTTGAGGCGGGGAGCACGCTGTGCAGTTGCGGGTTTGTCACCCTGAGGGTGGCAGGTCACATGACTCCTCTTGTTGTTGTCCTCTTGCTGTTCTTTTTGTGTTGTCTTCGTCTTGCTTTGTGGACGTTGTTCTGTTTTTTCATGTCACGTGCCCTCCAGGTTGAGTGGTCCGAGTCCGTTGCTGTGGCGCTCGTCTGATGTTCGGGACCCCCGCCTCGATTTCTTGGTCCTGCACGTCAGTTGTATTCCGTGGCCAGGGCTTTCACGGTTGCCCTCTCCCTTGTTGTTGTCGTGTTTCTTTGTTCTTTCTGGGTTTCTACTAACGACTGGGCTGGGGTCTCTGTGTAAGGCGCTATATCACAGGCTGCGTGTACCTGCTTGTTGAATGTGAGGAATCCAACCATCGTGTTTGGTTTTTGGTTTTTTTACTGACTTTAAAAATAAAAGATGCGTTTCGGTGAACGGCATTCTGCTTTCGTACGGGCGCCGCCATCTTAAGATGCTTCGTTTCCATGGTGTTTGTAGGACATCAGCAGGTCAAAGGCGTAAAGGTCAGCTGTCTGAATGTGAGGGTACGAGACGAGTGAGTGGGTGGTCTCGGGTCACGAGCTCCTTTTCTGCCGTTTCACTTACCGTTCCCCGCTTTCATCCAGACCAGGGTCATGGGGTGCTGGAGCCTCTCCCAGCTGGCGATGAGCACAAGGCAGGAGTAAACCAGGGACAGCACGCCAGTCCATCGCTGACTTCAAACCGTCTCCCAGTCTCTTTTCTCTTTCCCCCCCAGTCCGCTCCCCTGCTGTTGATCTCAGGCTTTGTGATGCCCCCGTCGATGAGGCTCGGACCCTCTGGAGCGACACGACGAGATCTGACAGTGTGCGTCACACCGCAGAGGGCACCACTGATCTGGCTTCTTAACGCTGTGATAAGGCGAGTTCAGGGGGTCTTCATGTGTTTTTGGTGCCAGTGGGCTGCTTCAACTGTTTGATTGGAAGTGAAGTGAATTACAGGGAGGGGCCACTCATTGGAGGGGGTGTGGCAGTGGGGGGGGCGGGCCGCTGAGCTCTACTGGAGAGCCAATTGGACTGCAGGTTTTTGTCACCTGGTTTACGCGACTTGAAGCTGGTAGCCCCCTACTCCCACCCCCCAGTCTTCAGCACAGGGCGACCACCTCAACACAGTGCCGCTCTGGGGGTCCACAGCTGGGGTCTATTGGAGGTGGCAGCACTGAGCTGTGGAGCAGCTGAGACGGAGATGGGCAGAGAGGATGAGGGAGGGCATGGTGCCCTGGCACCTGAGGCAAGTGGCACCGGTGCAGTTTGGGCCTGCATGTGGTGGGCTGTCATGGGGACTCTCGGCGTCCAGACGAGGACAGAGAGAGAGAGAGAGAAGGAAAGAGCAAAATTGGGGCTTAGCTTCTCCACAACTTCACTTATTGGACTTTGCGATGTGTTTATTTGGTTGCTTTTTGTTTCATTTATTTATTTATTTGACTTTTGGAAATGCACTTTGGCACATTTTTGGCACATCAGTCCCTCTCGCTTGTCTGCTCACTTGCCTGGTCCATCCGCTTCAGGGCTATTGATGTCCTGGGTATAGGAAGGTGCCCACGGCTGCGGGCATCACGGTCACATTCCTCAGCTGGTGAGAGGTGGGCTCCATCGGCTCCAGCGTTCTAATACAGGGAGACTTTCATTTAAATATTTAAAGAGCATTTCTGGCCACAAAATGCCCACAAATGAAGCTTGGCCCCTAAATCTAGGCCCAGGCTTTATTGAGGCCTACTGTTCAAACTAGCTTCACCCCACATGTTAAGCAGGCTTAGGCCTACACAGGCCTGAAGCAAAGGAGAGCTCCAAATCGGAGAAACTCTGAGATAGTAAGAAGAAAATTTGAAAAGAGACACCAAACACTCAGAAAGAAGGTTCCAGAAACGCCACCCAGTGCTGCTGTGTAGCCGCGGCCTGGCATATCCTCCTGCTGAAGCCCCACCCCTGCACCAAAGGACATAACACACACGCGTCACCCGAAGACCTCAGATGACACACAGGCTGAACGTGTCCACTTTGGCCACACACTCTTTTGTTCTGAGTGGCCCACCTGGCAGCGAGCACCTCGCCCAAGTGTGGACCTGAAAGCCAATGTGAGTATTCGATGACCTGCTCATTGGCGCCATACATTTGTCTGTCATTGTCATCCTTGCACTCTCATTGGTGAGCGCCCTGTGGCTCTCCATTCAGGCCCCCTGTGTTTGTTTGGCTTGACGCTCAGCAGATGGCGCTGCGGGACTTCTTTGTTGTGCCATCACAAAGGGCACTTTGGCGAGAGGGCAGTTTGCCCAGACGTTTGGCCTATTTTTTGTCTGTGTCTTGTACTTGACGCTCAGCAGATGTCACCGCTGTTGTTTTCCTTTCCTCCATGTCACCCTTTTGCCATAAGAAAGGCACAAATCCTGCTAAATTCGTGGAGGTTGCTGCAAACCCAAAGTTTTGCTTCACGTCAGAAGATAGTTTATGAGTAATGGAGTAACAGATGGACACAGCCCTTAGCATCTCATATAAGACGACTCTCAGCGCGCCTCCTCTGCCTTTACTCCTCCTTTCACTTTCTCTTTTGATTGCATCACCAAAGCCAAAACGGCCAATTCGATTGGTGCGAGGAGCCGGACACACGCACATTCCTTTGTGTTTTCTGTTGTAGCAGATAAGCAACAAGTAAACGTCACATAGAAAGAATATCGAACAGAAAGCGAGAAGAAATCAAACTGACAATTAGGTGAGACAGGAAAAAAGTCTGACGAGTCAAGAAAGTTCGGCTAAAAGCAGGGCAGCCAATCAACATTGTGAACTCCGAAATAAGAGTTGGCACTTCACATGGCAACCGGCGGCGGGCACCACTGCCACCACTGTCTGTGTGTTCCTGGAGGAGACCACGTGGCTTTGTCATGGAGGGCGGAGTCGTGAGCTCTCATTGGTTGTCAGCTTTCGCGCACACAAGAGCTGATTGGTTTTATGATTGCAAATTGGAGAGTCACCGGGGAAGTCACATGAATGGCCACCGCATCCGTCCGTCCGTCCATCCGTTCACGTCGTGGAATGTGAAGGGGCCGGAGGTTAACAAACACACTTCTGCAGAAGGTCCATCTGGTGCCCGCCCGAGGCTGGTCAGCGCTGGAATGGCACCTTGGACTCTCCTCTCTTTGAATTCTTCTCTCGATTAAACCAAAGAGACAAAGAGTTTTGTCAACAGCGCCAAATATTTAGGACTCGGCAAGGATGTTTGATGGCGGAGCCGGCGTGCGAAGCGCCCGCCTCGTTTTTGCGCCCCCTTGGCGGCCGCAGATGCTGCGCCTCGAGTGCCTTGTTTTGTTTGCGGCCCAACTTTGGAACACAAGGATGTTTGCATGAGAAGGCGCCATTAATCCGCTCTCGCGTTTCAACCAAATTTCAATTTTGTATTATCCCGGCATCCTATAATTATCTTCAGGAAGCCCACTTTTGGAGCCTGCAGTTTGAGACTTTTGAGCCGGTGCCCGCTGATCGGCGTGCCAAGGGATTTTTTTGTTGTTGTTGTTGTTGTTTTTTTTTTTAGTAAACTTGTTCTTGCTGATGTGCGTTTGGCAGGTCAGAAAGGAAAGACAAGAGCGCAGATGGAAAATGGCGCCCTGATTGGCTGGCAGAACCCCATGGCATACGAGAAAGCTGTAACCTCCTCATCTGGGCCCATCCAGCCTCTAAACGCTTTTCTCCGCGCGCGCCACTTGTGCTATTACACCTGCTTGGAGGGAGAGGAGCCGATAAGCCGGCATGCTTGGGAATTAATGAGCCCAGCTGCAGAGTCGGCCCCTGCCGCAGCCGCCACCGGGAGACAAAGCTGCGTCGAGTGGCGCGGGCACAATCGGGGCTCGCTGTGGCGGCCTCGTAGCACAGCCGTTTCCACGCGCCCGCTGGCTCTGCTCCAGGGCCCCACCGAGGACCGAGCAGGTGGGCACAGGAGGGACCGGCGCCCGTTGGGTGGGGTGAGAAGCCAAAGCTGGTGAGCCCTCCTTATTATTAGCATGTGCATCCACTTTCAACCTCCAGGTGGGCACTTATTGGGGCCTCTCCGCTCTGCCTGCATGACGAAGACCAAGGCATACCCCAGGGCACAAATGGGCAGCCATTCAGCAGAGAAAGGCTGGAGCAGGTGACTGTGCGTGGCGCTGCTGAGTAACAAGTGGCACATTACGGGCACACACCTCAAGGTGCTGATTTAGGTTGGGAGATTCAGCTGAGCTCAGCGTGCCAGCGGCCCTTGTCTTCAAGGGTTAGGGGGTCTCAAGTGTACAGAGTCACGTTCATGTGCCAATCAGCACCATTAATGAGGAGAATGGACTTACCCTGCAGGTTGGGCACCTCACCCTAAAGGGGCTCTGTGAGAGGGGCAAAGGAAAAGAGTAACCTGGGGTGAGTGGAGCAGCCACCCCCATGGCTAACAGGCAGGGTCTTCTGGAGTTTAGGTGGGCCCAGTGTAGGTTAACTCATTAAAAACTCTCACTTAACATTAAAACAGAGGCTGTGGTGTCATGTGTGCGCTTCCTTGGGAGAGCGCCCCCCTCAGGCCAAGCTGTGTAAGGACGTGCCGTGAACCCAGGGCCTTGTACACTGGCGGCAGAATCGAAATAGACAAACAGCTGCAGCAGCGGGCACAGTGAGGTAGGGCACCAGAAGCCACAAGGGGCACGTCAACTGGAAATAAATGGAGGGACAGAACTGTGGGGGTATGCCAATGTGATGAGGCATCTTGGATTAAGGTGTTGGGCAACTGGGGGAGAATCACAATAGTAATAGTGATACTAATAAAGGTGATGATGATGAGGACAACAATAATAATCATAGTGATGATGCTGATGATAATTAATATAACTATAATAATAAACGAATAATGATGACGATGATGACAATGCTGGCTATCTTATGGGCGCATGACAAAGACCCAAACTGCACTGGCATCCTTCCCAGTAGGACCTGAGCGCTGAGCAGCCCCCCAAAGACAGCACACAATCAGATGCTGAACTCGGTAGACAAACCAGAATGGATGACCAACACAAAGCACTACAGGCGATGAAGAAGAATTGGGAACAACTGGCCTCACATGTTTTCAGCCAGATGTCAATGCCCATGTGCCTCCAAAGGGCAGACCTAAAACCCCAAACGGTGGGATTTCACAGGGTGGCTCCAGCTCTAAGCCCCCCCCACATTATATCACCAAATGTGGAGTGGGCGCCCAAAAGTGAAGAACATGTGGTCTGTTGGAATAAACAACGGACCACCTGAGCAGCGGTTGCCCACAATTGGTCACAGCTGAGGACATGACAAACTGGGCCAAGTCAACATTAACACTGTCCAAGAGCAGAGAACTGGGATGACCACTTGCCCAATATGGTCATTGAGAAGGAAATATTGGCATATTGTGGTATACATAGATGAGCGCAAGCAGAATCAATAACACGCTAAATAATCATATGAGGGCATCATAACCACCATAGCTGTGTTACCATGAATAATGAATGGCATGTAAACACTGCTGCCAGCAAACAGGAGACTACCTCCACTCAGGGTCACGAGGACCAGGAGCCTACCTGAGCAAACATCGGGCACAAGGCAGGAACAGCCCTGGGCAGGGCGTCTGTCCATCACACACATCAGAGCAATGCCGACCCACCCAACTTGCATGGCAATGTGAATGTCACTCTAGATAAGTCAATCTATCATATAGCGCCTTTTACTCTATCTATCTATCTATCTATCTATCATATAACGCCTTTCACTCTATCTATCTATCTATCTATCTATCATATAGCGCCTTTCACTCTATCTATCTATCTATCTATCTATCTATCTATCTATCTATCTATCTATCTATCTATCATATAGTGCCTTTCACTCTATCTATCTATCTATCTATCTATCTATCTATCTATCTATCTATCTATCTATCTATCTATCTATCTAGTGCCTTTCATTTCCGTCTGCCAATCTGCCCCACTTTATCTTATCTTTCCTCTCTCATTGTTTCTCACTGGTGACTGCCATCTCCTTCCTCATAAATGCCTGCTGTCCACACAGACCCTCACGCCTGTCGCTGCCCGCTGATGGCCTCCCTCTGCTTAGGCCCAGTCCTGCTGCATATTGCGGTCTGGGCCTTCACTCCCCTCCACATTAATAATCATCCACGAAGTGCAGATATGATGACGACAATCACAAGCGCCGACACCAGAGCCTCTTGTGCCACATTGACATGGCATGGTTGAAGGGCACCACTAAACCCCCCTCTTTATCACCCCTTTCTCATCATCCGATGTTCATCTTCATCTCCAAACATCGCCTCCTCTGCTGGGTCTTCCTGTTTGCTTTAAGCTGATCAAACCGCCATGGCCGCCAATTGCTTTGCAGCGAGGAGCCATCTGCGTGATTAGTCCGCACCTGGTGTCCACAGGGTCATGGGAAAAGGGATTGACTTGACGCGGGGGCATTTCTGTGGCATTCAGGCTTTCTGATGCAAGAGCGGCACACAATGGCCCTTCACACCATTAATTGGCAACATGTTAGCGACGAGTGCTGCTAAAACAAATAGCCAATTTGGTTGCCAGTTTGGGGGGTTTCTGCTTTCTTGGCAGGCAGCTTAGGGATGCAGAGATCTGCAGTTGTGTGGGATTTAGGAAATGGCAGAACTGCAGGGGTACCAGGGCAAGGCCGGCTCGAAACAAAGGGGCTCTTCAGCGGGTGAGAGGAGCAAACATCGGCCTCCTCTCTGATATCCATTCTCGGGTCTCCTCCATAGCTTGATCTTCATCGAGTGGAGTCTGCGAGCAACGCAAATGTCGGGGAGTAAGAGAAGCACGTCAGAAAGGGGGCGAGGAGTCCATCTGAGGGCTCTCATTCAGCGTTTGACAGGCACCCTGATCACACAAAAATGGCACCGGGGACATCAGGGGGGCAACCTGAGTTCAAACCAAAAAACCAAAAGCTTGTTACCACAATGTCAGTCCAACAGTCACAAGTGTCAGACCACCACAGGGCACACAAACCAAAAGTCACAAACACGTCAAGAGGCCCACCTAGAGAACCCGACGTCACCCACAGGAAAACAAAGAGGACACGCGGCTGGCACAAAATACGCACAGGAGTCAGGAATCAGAGCTGAGGACGAGCAGTGGGGGGCAACAAAGCAGGGTACGGGGCACCAGACTGAAACACCACAGGCCACCATCAGAGGTGGGGAAACGAGAAACAAAGTAACGGAAATGAGCCACCAGAACCAGGCCATCGTCCTCAGAAAAAGGTGCCATGGCAAGGGACTCCCTAAAAAAAAGGGGCCGTCTTTTCAGGGGCTGCCATTGTTATCCCACCTAATGAACACGCAGGAGGTGACTTGTGGCATCGTCGGCAGGACAGCCATCCGTGTAAGGCTGAGCTTATTACTGTTGTGAAGTTTAAGATTATCTGAGATCTGTTCAGTACACGGCCCGCTTATCTATCTGTTATATAGCGCCTTTCATATCTATCTATCTATCTATCTATCTATCTATCTATCTGTTATATAGCGCCTTTCATATCTATCTATCTATGTATCTATCTATCTATCTATCTTTATATAGCATCTTTCATAACTATCTATCTATCTATCTATCTATCTATCTTTATATAGCGTCTTTCATATCTATCTATCTATCTATCTATCTATCTATCTATCTATCTATCTATCATATAGTGCCTTCCATATCTATCTATCTATCATATAGCGTCTTTCATATCTATCTATCTATCTATCTATCTATTCATATCTGCTTTTCTACATCTCAATCTGCCGTTTTATAGCTCCTTTCCTATTGGTCTGTCAATTATATAGTGCTTTTTTATCTTTCCATCTCTATATATATATAGAGAGAGAGAGAGAAAGTATAGAGAGAGCTAAGGAGGGAGAGAGAGCTGGTGAGAGACAACCCAGCCACAGCCTCGTCAAGCCATTTGGATCATGTTGGCACTGCCTAGCAGTCTCTGGCACCATTGGCCACCAGCTGCTCACTTCCTGATGCCCCCCTTGTAGCCCCGCCTGTTAGATGCACCACTTCTATGGAGGAACTGGTCCTCTAAATCTTGTTGCCATGTTGTTTTTGCATGGGGCACAGCGTGGTTTAGCAGACTGGCATCTCTAATTTGGTCTGCTGCGAGTGAGCGAGCGAGAGAGTGCCCCTTGAAGGACTGGCACCCCGTGCCCCTTAAATGAAGTGGGTCTGGAGACAGACTCAATGACTTGAATGTGTGTTTGTTGTTCACCGTGGTTGGCGTCGATGGTCTGATGGATGCGTGATGGCCTGATATGGGGAGCGGTGGTCTGCCGCAGCGGGCACGAGTGTTTCATTCGATTTTATTTGAATGTTTCTCTTAAAATCCACCCTTTGAAGGCGTCTGGACTTTTATTGCAGATCCTAATGGGCATTTTTTTTTTTTTTGTTTGTGTTTCGGAGGTAGAATCTGACTATTGAACTGCTAAGGGGGGCATCAGAATCCCTCAAGATGCCTTGGCACAAGAAAAAGAATAATTTAGATATCATGTTGTCACTTGTAGAGAGGAGATAAAACATAAAAATAAAACTATGGTCCACAAGTGCTCACATCCAGATTTAGTCGAAGCCCAGTCGGACGCCTCCCCAAACTTGGATGCCGTTCAACGGCGGCGGCGGCGGCTTTTTCTCTTTCTTTATTTTTATCTTCGTGCCAAAATGCCGCCGCTGCCTGTGCCGCTCGAGAGCCTGGTAGCGTTGTGGAGAGCGGACGGGGGGCTCGCTGGTCTCCTTCGGCCCTCACAGCTCTCGGAGTCACCCGCAGGGACATGACAATCGGCGGGCTGTGGCGGTGCCCGCACGCCATCGCCATTCCCTCCCAGAGCAGGTGTGAGTTTCAGGGATCTTTTAATTATTGTAATTTAGAGGCTTGCATCAGTTCTGGGAACCAGCACAGAATTAGCATATTTGTGGGCAAGATGCCCACTTGCACTACCCCCCGTCTCTGCTGGCACACACACATGCAGTCGCACACATACACGCTCGCTGGCACTGCCACCACCACTCTTCTAATCCTTAGCTGTTTAATATGCAGCCTGAGGAGACACCGCTCTGCACCATCTTCCTGTCGGGCATCCCCCCCCCACCACCACTCCTCGATGGCGCTATAGTGGCTGGGCCGTCAAGGGGGTCTCAAGTGTCATGCCAATTAAACTGGGTGACATTGGGCACCTTGGTGCCACCCTTGATGGTGACACTTCTCGTCTCCTGAAGGCCTTATAAATCCTATCATGGAGAACGTGGGAGGGAGAGTGTCACTACAAGGGGCATTCAGCCTGGCCATGCCCATGTCTTCCTTATACAGCTGAAGGACTGGGCAGTGCTTGTTTACTACACTCTGACATTTGGCATTTTTCAGCACTGGCTTGGGCACAATACACAGTTCGACTTGGCCCTGATGGGCACAGCTGTCTGTCTGCACTGCTGGTCCTCATAGCACAAGTGGCATTGCCACTCTACAACAGTCATGATCTGTTTGGCTCCTTTTTGTTTTGATGCTAAAGCCCAGTGGCTTCTAAACATGGATTGGTAGATGGCACCAACCGGGACATGGCTACAAGTTGGCAGTGCCCACCCAATGAAGAATCACCAAATGTAAAGTGTAAGTTTATTGAACAGCCCTCCCTAAATATCCCAATGCCCACCCGTGGATGGCATACCAGTGATGCCACCTTTGCTCTGAGGCAGTTGCCATCATTTGGTTTAGTTTGTGATGGATTGGGGACTTCATTCTTACGATTCAATGTCACTTCACTTGCTGTCATATTTTGCATTTGCCAAGGTGCCGCCTTGGTTTCTTTTTTTGTGTACCCTTGTCTAAGACGTGGGTGTCTCTTGCTAAGTCCCATGATGTGACATCACTGGCACCGTGTGGGACTCCTAAAGAAGAAGCTTCCACGCGTGCTTTGGACTTTTTCACTTTGATGCCCAAATCGCCGTTTTGGTTTCGCCACACGCCCGCTCTGACCTTCTGCTTGTGTCCTGACTGACGTTTCATCTCGTAGTCCCCCTCTGTCGCCACAGCGTCTGCCATCTTCTCCAGGGCAGCACAGCGGGCAGAGGCTGATCCAGTTTTGTGCCCAAAGGGGACAAGCTCTAAAAAGACACTCGAGTGTGACGCCACATAACGCCTGGTCTGGCTGAGCATGAGAACATGAGGCCTGACACTCAACAAGCAGGCTGGGGTCCTACACACACAGACACACCAATCCAAGGTCAGGGGCACCCACTTAACAAGGGAGAGGAGAACCGTGAAGACCCCCGGCGGCCCAAACGGTTCATTAACCAGAAAGGGGACCTCAAAGAGGCGAGCGGAAAATGAACAAACACCAAGGTAGCCATGACAGGGGCACTGGGCACCCTTGTATAGGTGGGGGCTCCTAAGACAGCAGTGTCATCAGGCCCCGCCCCTTAGGTCACATATAAAGAAAACAGGAAGTGATGGATGGGCAAAAAAAATGAGAAAAATCAAACCTGGGGGGCTTCTAGATTCAAGCAAAAGGGTCTTCATAACACATGGATTAGCTGAGGGCAAGGCTCAAGTGGCACCACGAAAGTGCTGATGGTGCCATGCATGTAAAGCAGCGCGTGCCATCTTCCCTTGTAACGATGCGCATGTGGTGGGCTGGGTGCTGCCTTCCATTTGTGCCCATATGAGAATGGGAGACGGGCTAATTGGAAAATTATCTTTAGCACAGGAGAGTGTAGAGGGGCTAATTAGGTGCCAGCTACATCTGCCAAAGAACGGCGAGCAACTCGAATAGAAAACGAGAGGACGGCGTGTGGTGTCGCGCAGCGAGATGTGACGTGATGGCCTGATGGGAACGGACTGTCGAGGGAGTTCGGAGGGGGGGAGACCCCCGAGGGGCCAATCAGTCTGGAGGAGAGATGTGTCATTGTATTCTAGGCAAAGCTGGCATCCTGACCCTTTAAAATGCCAGCCCATTTTCTGAACCCAGCACAGGGTTGCAGGGAGCTTGCAGTAGGAGGAGAAAGCCCACTCTAGGTGGGACGCCAGTTTGTCACAGATGCCCATTGTGCTGGTCAGGCCCATCCATAGGATGCTGGGAGGATGCCAAGTGGAGAATGAGCGTGGACCACACTCACCCACTCAAAGAACAGGCGGGTCAACACGGCAACATCCCTACAATATTTCAGGAAAATGAGCCATCAATTCTCAAAGTGCCCGTGAGTGAGCTTGGAATTAACAGACGAATCACGAGAGCCGCAAGGGTGACGTCCATCGGGGGGTCCACAAACTAGGACAACACCTAGAAGTGGGCAGTGTACCTCTAGAAGGAAGGGCACTGCCAGGGGACTGGCTGCCCTATCAACAGGGCCCCCCAGGAGTTTCAAGTTATGGCTGTAACCCCATCCAGTCACTAGAGGGCAGATAACTCAACCAGTCCCAGGGATACCTGAGAGAAAAACAGTCAAAGGGCAAACCCGGTGCCAGGCTGAGAGAGTGTGGCAGAGAGGCAGCAATGGAGATGGAGATATGCCAGCTAAGAGGGCACAGGGTCACCAGTGGGCACTAGGGCTGCAGGTCACTGCCTTGGTAGGCATTTGGATCCACCTTGGGCATACCACCTCAGTGAGGTTGGTGTCAAATTGTACGTCTGAGGAAGAGAAGTAAGGTTAAGAGACAAAGGGCACCTTGGTTTGGGCAAATGGGCATTCCACCCTAATGGATAATCAGGGGTGTTGGACCTATTAGTTGGGCAGCGAGAGGCCACTGGCTGTCTGCGTGATGCCTGGCACTGCCCTCTAATGTTTACGCATTTAGTATGTTCCTTTTGTTGGGTACTTTGGCCTCCTTGGAGTTTACCGGGTAAGGGGGACTTTAGCAATGCCACCCCTTTGTGACACAAGCACCAAGTGGCCAGTTCATTCTCCATTCCAACCTGATAACAGCATGTGGCATAATTCAGGTAGACTGGCATTGTTCAGCATGTTGGCTCTA
This sequence comes from Polypterus senegalus, assembly GCF_016835505.1. Lineage (NCBI taxonomy): Eukaryota > Metazoa > Chordata > Cladistia > Polypteriformes > Polypteridae > Polypterus > Polypterus senegalus. The sequence continues at coordinate 163,328,847 of NC_053163.1, forward strand.
GCGTCTCACAAATGACAAAGCTTTGCCAGAAATCTATTGAACTGCCACGTGGTGCCTTACACATCTGTCTGTCTGTTATGAAGTGCCCCTCATGTCCATCTATCAATCTCACACACACACACTGAACGGCAGCACACCCCCCCGCTCTCGTCCGCCCTGGCATGTCCTGCGTCACGTGATAGCGCCCCCTGGCATCAATGTTGCCGGCCAGCATTTGTAGCACCAGTGCGGGTTCAGCGGAGGCTGGACTGGGTGAGACGAGTGACCGTAGTGACCTTGAGTGCGACATGACAGCTGGCATGTATATTCCAAATGGCGGTCCTCACACGTCTCTATGCAGAATGGCATGAAAAGTACAAATGGCCAGCGATAGGCCAGCCAGTGGATTGAAGCACGTCGAGGGGGAGCGCCCTATGAGCAAACAGAGGGGCACAAGCAGGCCAGTCAACATGAATGTCACTTCAGAGGGCACCACTGACTGCACTGCATGTCGGGCACAAGGAAGAAGACAGTGTGCCTCCTGGGGGGCAGAAGCATCAGAAGTGGACCACTGAGGCTTCTTGGTCAGATATTTAGTGGAAGCCACTCATGCCTGAGGAGCTGTACTGTTTAGTGCTGGCAGTGCCCATGTGGTGGTGGGGCACACGTGAAGGCTCACTAAACATTCCTTCATGGCTTCATGCGCACATCTCAGGGCAGGTGTCACCACCAAGTCACAGACATGGCTTTAATGGTCTCACTGTACCAGGCATGTCTGGGCCAAAGTGGGGGCGCTTCACTCCGCAACTGCCCATCTGGCATTCTGGGGACTCCATGGACACCAAAGGTGACCCTGAAAGCCATAGGAGGGGTGTACCTAATAAAGTGGCAACAGGGAGCAGCCTGCTGGCCTAATGGGGGCTTTGTTTGACTGGGTCACCGGTGTCTCTCCTGATGTGGGGGTCCACCCCCTGTGACGGTCCAATCAGTGACTAGCTGAGGAACTCTGGGAACTTTGCACCTTCTGTTTAAGAAGAAGACGAGGATATGAAATGGAAGGCGTTCTTGGGGTCTGATGAAATACCCAGTAAAGGAAAGGTGGGCAAGAGACGTGTGCCCCCTGGCCACGGTGACTGCTAGTGATGCACGCTGTCACAGCAAGGTGACATGTAGCTATTGACTGAGTCGAGGCAGAGCGCCATGTCTGTAGGTGGAGTCACAATCGCCCCTGCCAAGGTAACTGGCTCCTTGGCAGGCTGGCCTTGGTACTTGCCCAGTTGTGCCCACTGCTGTCATTTTGTTGATACTTATGCCTCAGAGCAGTGCCGCCTGGACGTGTGAGATGTGGGCACTGCCCGCCACTCTCAAGGCTTTCTTTTCCTTTTATTTCAAGGCTGACAGGCAAACTTTGTGGAGTTGATAAAAATACAAGACGAGTAGAAGAAGAACAAACGAGGATCCGAGTGGCTCGGCGCTTTCTCCACAGCTGCAGGCCCGGCTTGGCCCCGTGGCAGAGATGCTCTGCTGTCTGGCAGTTGTGTGCCCAAATCTTGTTTCCATCTGCCACTGGGACCGAGTTCAAAGCAGTCGGCAATCGGCCTGTGCAGCAGCAGACAGATATCAAACCAGTTGGAACAGGAATTCTGACAATACCAGTTTGATGTAAGAGCTGAGGCGAGAAGGATGAGAAGGACTGAAACGCAGCCCTCCACGGTGGCAGTGCCCGCTACGGCGGAACGACGCCCCACCGACTTTACGGAAAAAAATGAAAGCCAAAGCAGAAGGAGAAGTGCCTTCCAGAACAGCTTGGGGGTCTCAGCCAGGTTCAAGAATGTGGGCATCGCTTGGACTGGCTTTAGTGGCATGATGGGCACACACATGGGCTGTGGCAACAAATTCAGTGGAAGCAAAGTGAGATGGCAGCAACAGGGAGATGAGGGCTTGAAGGAGATGTGGAAAGGCCATTGAGGGACAAGACAGGCGAGACCAGCTCACCTTGTCATCATAGGGGGTCTCAATTATGGCCATAAGCTGGCCAGGACCCCAAGGGCCAGACCAGTGAGTCCCACAACTGCCACCTGCAGGCTCCGGCCAAGGCGGTCCCAAAATGGGGAAAAATGGGCTTTAAAAGTACAGGCTAGTAGGAGAGAAGTGTCACCCTCTTCAGAAATCAAAATGTCTGCTGACCGGTGGCACAAGAAGCTCGGCAGCACAAAATGGCATCCAAAGCCCTCCAGCTGCAGGCAAAGTAAGTCAGCAGACCAGCAGATCCAATGAACTCAACGCTGACATAGCAGACGCCAACCAAACTCCAGGCTCTGCTGCTGGGGAGATACGGGCAGAGGGAGGGGCCAGCAGCAGTGACTCCGCCTCCCAGGGCTCCACCCACAAAAGGCACAGAATAGTTAAACTGAAAGCGAAACTAACATGAAAAAGAAGAATTCCGATTATTAAAGACAACGACACAGAAAAGCAGCTAGAAATCGCACTGCTGCCTCAGTGGGCCGCTCCTCCTCCTCCTCCTCACCCCACCCCTCATCATCGAGGTCTCGTGTACATAAGGAAGTGGCTGGTCCAGTCCGCGGCGTCATGCTTAAACATAAGAGCAGAAACGTCAACTTACTGGAATGCATTCAACGACATCCCTCATGGCTCGCACACTTAGGGGGCGGGCACCCTCAGCCATAGTGTCACTGGGCGGAGCTCTGCAGGTCTGCAGCTGGACTCTGTTGGTGCCCTTTGGCCTCAACTCCACCTACGTGGAGCTGCAGGGATTCCTACTTGTATTCCTCTCATACAATGCACTGCGCTGTTCATTCCAACAGGTGGTGCACACAACTGACACTATGACCAAGGAAAGGAAATTTTAAAAAGAAACAAATGAGAGGAAATCAAAAAGTCTGATAGAGGAAGGACTTGCCTCACTGGAGCCCACGGACTGTCACACTGGTGGTCTCAAACTCAGGGCCTGTGTGCCCACTTTGTGGCTATTAATGCCCTCTTGGACTCTTTTGTAATTTCCTAGCTTTCTTTTCTTTTTGCTATTCCAGTCTCCGTTTTATGAAGTCATCAAGTCAGCCGGTCTGCTGCCTCATTGGCTATCAGAGTCTCAACAGCAGTGCTGATGTTCCCTTACCTGAAACAGCCATCTTACCATCAATACAACAGTGTGCCTCAGCACATCGCCCTCTGGTGGCTGAGCCCTGCTGCGGATGGCACACCTCACCAGCTGACACGTCGCCCCCTAGTGTCTGAGCCCTGCTGCGGATGGCACACCTCACCAGCTGACACGTCGCCCCCTAGTGTCTGCGTCCTGTTGCAGATGGCACACCTCACCAGCTGAAACGTCGCCCCCTAGTGTCTCAGCTCTGCTGCGGATGGCACACCTCACCAGCTGACACGTCGCCCTCTGGTGGCTGAGCTCTGCTGCAGATGGCACACCTCACCAGCTGACACGTCACCCTCTGGTGGCTAAGCTCTGCTGCGGCTGGCACACCTCACCAGCTGACATGTCGCCCTCTGGGCCAGGGTTGATTCCTGCCTTGTGCCTGATGCTGCTGCAGGAACCTCTGGGCAGCTGAGAGGTGAAGCTGTGTGATCTCTGCAGCTTCAGGCAGCAGTCATGGGGGTCTTCGTCATGCTAATGGCCACCTGTAGGAGTGCAGCCTCCGTTAGTTAGTTTTCATATAGCGCTCTGCCCTGACAGCTGACAATGACATCCCGCTAAAGAGGCCCACTGCTTCAGTCTGACGTCACCGCTTCTTGTGCAGACAGCACCCTCTGGTGGGCATAGCAGGTCAGGCACTGGAGCTCTCAGGAATAATCAGCGTCTGGTGGAGTTTATAACATCGGCACACAAAACGGCAGGTGTGCCACGTGGTGACAAACACACACACTGCTGACATGCTGAATGACTGGATCAGCACCAGTTTGATGGGTAGTGCCATCCACTTTCTGAAGTTGCTTTCTCCATGCGTAGAGATGTGGAAGGCACAAATCCCAAGACTGCAAGTCAAGGTAAAGTCAATTTAGTGCAGGGCACACTCGGCCATCACTCCAACGTGGTCACCCATTGACCTGACAGCCCCACACGTGCGAGGAAAAATCGGAAAAGCCCACAGGGACACCAGGAGGACAAGCAAGCGGCACACAGAGAAAGTCTGGTGGGCAAGAGGCTCAGTCCCAGGGTTCTGAAGGTGCGAGGTGGGCACACCACCAACACCATCTATTACAATAGACTGGCATAGCTACCTGGCACTGCCCAAAGGCAAAGAGATAAAACGTCTTTACAAGTTCATTATCCCCCTCACACCTGATTGATTTACATTACAATTGTTAATACTGGATAGCCTCTTTGTACACAACACGCCTTCTGGTGCAAAGACCCTCAAATTACATTAAATAACTGCAGGGGCAATATGGCCACCCGGGGTACCGTGAGGACTTCACAAAAACAGTGACTTGATTAAAACTAACAACGGAAATGGAAGGGAAGGGAGATGGGAGGCAAGTGGGCCAACCATCTGACAACAAATGAGGCTGACCCTCTGCCCACCATTCACCTTGGGGTATTCCATGCCAATCACTCTGACCCAAAGCTGCCCCCTGGTGGCTTATGGTGAGGAGGACCCGGGTGTCAAATGTCGAGGCGGTGGCTTGAAAAGCGAACTTGTGCATGAAGTACAGACGGAGACTGAGCGTCATAGATAAAGGGGATTCTGTTCAATTCTAATTTACCATTCTGAATCCCACCCAGTACAATGCTGAGCCGCAGGGGCCCAAAGCCACTCCTAGCAGCATCAGCACACCCAGGCAGAGTGCCAGTCCACCACAGGGCCTGCGCCCAGTCAACCTGACCCTGGCACCTTGGAGTTTGGGAAGAAAATCCATGCAGCCAGACCACCAGACTGGTGAAGTGGCACTAATTCTTATCGTAGTGGACAAAAAATACCCCAAAGTATGTTTGTTGTGCCACCAGAACTGTGGGCATGCCTCCCAATGTCTGCGGATGGATGTGAACAATGTCATCCCAAATGTCACTGGAGGAGCTCAGATCTGCCGAGTGTGACAAAGCGTCTGTGCTGTGCTGTGCTGTGCTGGGGGATCACACGGGGCGACTGAAAGTGCAGCAGGTAGTGCAATAGTAGAATAATTGGGGGCCACCATAGTCATGGTGGGGCAAACTGTATGTCACCCATTCCCATTACATACGACGGTGAGTCGAGACCCTACACAACCCAGCAGTGGCACCCTATGACCCATACTTTAAGAACCACAGAGGCCCACAGATGACCCATTGAGTCCCTCAGAGGTCCACACAGGACTGTAGAGGCTCTCAGAGGTCTGTAGTGGCACCCAGAGGCCCAAGGAGACCAATAGAGGGCCACACTGGACCACAGATGACCCACAGAGGCTCACAGGGCTTAAGTGAGGAGCAGAGTAAAGCTGACCCAAGCCCCGCCCCTTGACTCCACCCACCCAGCAGCTGCGGCCACTTCCGCCACTTAAAATAACTCGAGCTTTTTATTGAGAGGCGTGATGTGTGGACACTGAGGTCACGCTCGCGTCTCTCCGGGTCTCCGTGGCTACTAAGCAGCAGGACAACAAACACGGCCTGCATCTGTCAACTGGACATGCGGCCCGCAGACGGACAGTAATGAGCTCACTAATCAACTGTGGGGCACACACTTGGGCGAGGGGGGCATGCTGTATGGCTGCTCAGAGGCACCACAACATTAAGGCTGAAATGTGCTGTGCGGGTGGAGTCCTGGGGTCTAAGGATGCCCTGGTGGCCTTCTGTGTAAGTCTGAGCATCAAATCTTCGCATTAAACTCGGCTTCCTGGGTCTACTGATGGTACCCTGAAATCACCAAGATGGGGTCCGAGTTCAGGGGATGAGGCTTGGAAAGGCTAAATGAAAGGTGCGTTAAAAAGGCTGGCACCGTGGAGGGGAAAAATGAAGACAGCAAAGTGAATCTCGCTGTTGTGAAAGCACCACAGGCCAGGATGGCATCGCTCAGTGTGTGTAAATCTGAAGGAGGAGCTGGCATCACACTGCAGGCTTCAAGGGTGCCAGGCTTAGAGCTTTTCAGACTAAATATGGGTATTTAGAGAGGACCTGGACATTTCTGAGTCCCCACTTACGTTAATGTGCTCAACTGTGACAGGGAGTGTGACAAATGCAGAGACAACCTGAAAACTCCACATGGGGCTGGCAGTTGAACGGAGGGCACTTGACCGGGTTGGTTGTTAGCGTAAGAGATTGTCATGGACGCAAGACGTCCATTGGGCATCAGAGTGATGAGTGGAGGTGGGGTGACCTCTTGATGATTAGGGGCTTAAGACCCATAATGCCCCATGGGCATTTACACCTGTGTACCGCTGGCAGGCCTCCTCTTTACCACAACATACTGTAATGGTAATCTGGCCCAGGGCCACAGTGAGGCAACCTGGAATGGGATGCCAGTTCATCGGCGAATATTCAGTCGGGTTAGACCTGCCAGTCAAGCTGAAGGGAAAGCTCCACTAGGGCAACAGGCAGGTGGGCACTGGCTCTACACGCAGCAGCACCAACCACTGAGCCACCATGGCAGAACTGGCATGTTGAATACTGCGGGCTGTTTCATCCATAACACCATGAAAGAACAAGTGCCCAGTCGTTTCTGGACCCTCTGTGCCATTTGCAATCCTTGCTTTTCTTAAACAACTCGGTTGAGAAATTTGGTTTCTTCCATCCTCGTACCATCGCATGCGTGCCTTCGTTCTTATTGGAGCAGTCATTCTCTCCAGGGACCCTGGCACCTTCACAGCCAGCAGTTACAGGAAAGGACCCCCTAATAACATTCGGGTCAGCTGTCAGCAGCAGGGACCCCTATGGACATTCTCATCAGCCTTTATTGACAGGGACCCTAACCCTGCTTTAGTCAGAGACCCCCTAAGGCCACACAGGCCAGACTATAGTGACAGTGACCCAATATCATTCTGGTTGAAGTTTTGTGGCAGCCCATTTAGGGTTGGCGCCTGCTCTATGTGTGCCCTGGCAGTGCTTGACTAAGTGAGTTGGAGGAGGCTGTAGGTGAGTCTGCTGCTCAGTTGCTGATATTCGTGACTGGCACTCTCGTGTGCCTTGGGTTGTTCCATTCTGGGATGGGCATGAAAATGGCGCTCTCTTAATAGATGTACCCATGTTAGGGTTATTATCTGCTCACATTTAGACCCTCATGCAGCTCGGATCAGCCTATACTGATGGGACCCCCCTCACTGGCAGGGACCCCCAATTTTATTCTGGTCAGCTCTCAGTGGCTCCCCTTGACTTCAAGTTTAGAAACCCCCCTAACACTTTGTGTGGCCCTGCAGTGGTCTCAGTTTACGGATCGCTAGAGCAGGGTCCAGAGCCCACCAAGTCAGTACAGAGCGCACAGCATGAGCAGCCCTGGGTGGGCCGCCAATCGGATACACGCTACTGTATACCCATGCTCACTCAGATATGATGGGTGGTCTCGCACGCACACTGGGCACATGTGGAGGGCATTCAGGCACCACACAAAGAGTGCTTTGAACCCTGGGCCACCAAAAGGTGTGCCACCATGTCACTCAGATGGGGCTGCAGCTCTAAGAGTCAAGGACACTGTGAGGGTGACAGCACCATGACTCCTCTGTGTGTGCCACACGTGTGCTTACCAGCTCCCCTGGATTCAGGCAGACATTCACATACGCATAGACGGTGTGGTCAGTCAATCAATCGATCAATCGATCAATCAATCAAGGGGCTGAAGGAGGAAAGGACTACAGGGAAGAACTTCTGCAACCTGCGGGGTGGGTTGTTCAGTCAGTGGACTTTCTCTGAGGCCCTCCTGGCCTGCCTGACTCGTGGCTCGGGGTTAGGTTAGGGTTAGGGTTAGCTAACTTCACCTCTCCTCTCCTTTCTTCTCTTCTTCTCTTCTCCTCTCCTCTCTTCTCCTCTTTTCTTTTCCCTTCTCTTCTTCTCTTCACCTCTCCTCAATTCTCCTCTCCTCACTTCTCCTCTCCTCTTTTCTCTTCTCCTCTCTTCTCTTTCCCCTTCTCTTCTTCTCTTCTCCTCTTCTGTTATCTTCTTGCCGTCTACTTCTGCGCAGATTCGCCTCATTCGTGAGCTCTCGGCGGCGGCCCGTCTCCCAGAAGGCAAGCAAAAAATCCGCCTGTAGGGGGCGCACAACACTTCTCTTTCAGTCGCTCGCAGAAATCAACTTCGGCGGTCCAATGGCAGCTTTACAGCGCTAAAAGTCGGCACGCCGCGTCGAGTCCTGAAAACTTGACGAATGGCATTAGAAAGAGCATGAGGGGGTCACAAGAAATGAGGTGGTCACCTGCACCGCACCGGACATGAAACTAAAGGGCGGATAAGCTAAAGAATCCACGAGAAAGTAGAACGAAAAAAAAATTGAAAAGAACGAACAAACAGACTGACAATGAAAAACTGGGCGGCAAGAGGAAAAATGCTAATAAAGACACCGAAATGAAACAACGGCGGAAAAAGAAATGTCCTTAAGAGTTACACTGACATATTTGAGAGGGTCCTTTAAAAAATGGGCCTCAAACGACACGACGAGCACTTTATAAAGTCGAACGACTGTTTCGAAGACTTGTACTCTTTTGATAGATAAACAGATTGATATGAAAGGCACTATATTACAGGCAGATAGATAGATAGATAGATAGATAGATAGATAGATAGATAGATAGATAGATAGATAGATAGATAGATAGATAGATAGATAGATAGATATTGAAGGGGTTGTACATGACACATCAAAAGATTAAGTCAGTGAATAAAACTGAGGCAGACAAAGAGTTAATAAGGCACTATACAACAGACAGACAGATAGCCATGAAAGACACAATATAAGTGATAAGAAAAAAAGACCGAATTAAAATGCATTAAATAATAGATAAGTGCCTTGCATATGCTGCAACAAACAGAGCAATGCAAAGAGACATTAAAGGCGCTATATGACGCTCATATCATATCATGTCGTCGCTCCCGTTATTTCCTCACACACGCCATCCGGTGCCAGTCTCCGGTCTGTTTCTCTCTCTTTCTCGCCCCGTTCATTTTCACGTTATTTTATTCACGGATTGTATTATTTTGTTGATTGCGGTCTTTTACGTCTTAAGTTCCCCCAACTATCCTGCAAAAATACAATTCGGAAAATGAACGCCTTAAATTTTTTTTTCCGGCGCTTATAAATACAAGCGTTATATTTTAATTTTTGCACCTTTATTTGATTGACAATTGCAAAGTTCAAAATTACAAATACACTATAATTAAATACACTTGTGTGGTGGGAAAAAAACAAACGAAGTGTGTATTAAAAACAGCCCGTGTTTTACTTTACCTCTGATTTTAAGACGAGCAGATTCTTCGTAAGCTATGATTCATTGTAATAACGATAAAGGTCACGCTATTTATGTCGATAAATCTGCAGCTCACGTAATAAAACTATATATATATATATATATATATATATATATATATATATATATATATATATATATATATATATATATATATATATGGGTACTGGAAAGGTACATACAGTAATAAATATTACAACAGATATACTAGGAAATGAAATGAAACTCAAAAAAGTGAATGCATTAATGCATCTTCAAACACTGAATGTTAATTCTGTTTATTACTATTATTACTCACAGTCCTATTAGATCAGTCTGTGTGCTTCTCCTGGTCACCCTGCAGCAAAAGTGTTGGTGACCACAAAAAGAAGAAGGAATGTGGATGGAGCGAGCAAGCGAGCGAGGCACCGATGTGCTCAAACATAAGGGAGAGTCTGGCGTCCCGTCGGGGTTCGGGCCGGCGCGCTTCGTCAGTGAGGAGTCCGAGCGGAGCCGCTGACAGCAGCGACACAAACGCGTGACACAGGTGCCACTGTTAAATGAGCAGGTACGAAAGCGACTGGTTGATTTTTACTCCTGTTTTAAAGTAAACAAACAAAAATAAATAAATAAATAAATAACAAACCTATTCACTTAAAATAGTTTAGAAATAACATTTTTATCTATGAGCGATACTACTGTAATAACGATAAAAATAATAAATATTATTATTAATAATAATAACAACAATAATAAATATTATTAACAATTATTATTATTATAATTATTATTATTGACTTAGACATATTGCATTTGTGTATATAGGTTGAGCAAATTACAATTTGTTATTATTAGTACTACTTATCCCATAAACTCATCCGAATATTTTTTTGCTATTTCAAGTGTACTCCATTTAGATACATTAAAAGGACCTACATAGTAAATAGATGTGAAAGATTGATGTATACATATGTGTTTTTAAAATCTCTATTAAAGCAGATTAGCTTTTTAGTGAAAGGTGTGCTCGCCTCGTACCGTTATGTCTATCAGATTTGCAGTCCTTTATATTTTTCACACATAAATCGTTGACGTGTGTTAGTGCGTAATAACCGATCAACAGAAGGTGTTGTAATAAATCGTTATGACTAAATGTCTTATAGATTCCTATATTTTTTTATACTGGTACTAACTGATTTTAATTAGTTACAAGGTGTAACAACAGATTTTTGTAAAACTATGTGCGTTCTTTTCTCAAATTCATGTTTATATTCTGGTGATGAGTATTTCTCATACATTTTGACACAATGTCCATATAAATCCTGCACTGTAATGGAATCGCTAGACATCAACGGCAAACGGATTTTCACATTCAGTTTTTTTTTAACTTTGACTTTATTTTATAAGGCTCGCTTTTTTGACCTCTCTATTATATAGTTCATTTTCGGTCTATCTGTCTACTTATATTATATAGTGTCTTCCATGAACTACCTGTATATCGGTTATGTAGTGCCTTTAATATGTTTTTATTAATTATATGGTGCAGCCTATCACAGTTCTGAATCTTTCTAACTTGTGTAGATGCTTTGCTGATTTACATTCTAAATCTTTAAACGAATCAGAAGTTTATTAAACCCCGAAAGCAGCCGCCCATTTGCCCTGAGAGGGGCACACAAGGCGACTCCGTAGTGCCCTTGGACTGCCACTCCGCGTTGCTGGCCGCGCTTTTTCTTTTTTCTTTTCTTTTCTTTTCTTTTTTTTCCCGGACGCCCATGTCCGTCTCATCTTCTCTGCTTAGCCTTTAATTCTCGGATACTTTTTTGTCGTTTCTAACTCACTGCTATCACTCCGTAAAGGCTGAGCTGCGCGCATTCATCCAAAGCAAAGTACGAATATAAATAAAGGAAGACCAGCAAATTGAAGAAATGTGACCGGTTTTCTATTTTATTGACTTACCGGCAGATCAGATGAAACTTCCCGTTAAAAGAAAGAAAAAAAAAAACACTCGTCAAGTCGAAACCGTAAAAATGACTTCTAAGCGATTGCCGTAGGTGCGATGGCGGTCATTTTTCTTTCGCACATTCATCTTCATTTACATTCACAATTTTTATTAAACACCTTCCTTGCTTCGCCTCAGGCGGCATTCAAACAAGTTAAAGAGTGCGATCTGTTCACACACGTAAGCTTACGGCAAGTTGCAGACCTCTGCCAGTCGGTAATTGCAAAACGTGATTGCTCTAATGGACTTTTTGGCACATTTTACTTTAAGAATTATTTTTATTGTATGTTTGTGAGTTGCAGATCGTGGCTTACCCTTTGAAAAAAGAAGAATAGTCGGCAGGGAGCGCAGAAGTTTGCGGGTTGGAATGCCACAGTTAAGTCGCGGACGAGCACCGGCTGGAGCTCCGTTTATTTTATTCCAGCTAGACTGTTGATAATTTAACTGTTGCCCCGAAATCTCCAAATTAAAAAAAAAAACAAAAAAAAAAAACTTCGGCGCTCCCCAGTTGCGCACATCACGCACCAAAGCACCCCCAGTCCCAGGCAAGTGTGCAAGTGCGGCGGCGACACGCGAGTCAGCGTAAACCCGAGGAGTTCTTACGAGCCCCGCGCTCACTCTTTCTTTCTTTCTTTCTTTCTTTCTTTCTTTCTCTCTTCTGCTCTTTCTGATAAAGTTGAAGGAAATTCAAACTCTGTAATTGAAACCAAACTTCAGGAGGAGTGGACGGAGCGGGGCTCTGCTCGTGTGTGTGTGTGTGTGTGTGACTCTCATCAAGATTGGACTTCTGATTTGTTTTCCCACTTGTACTAAATACACGCAGCAGCGATCGTCGGCCCATTCCGCGCTGCTCTTCGTGCTCCCCCATTAACACGCATTGACGTCCATCACGGCTTTAAGTTAAACTCCTCATAACAATTGTAATTTATTTGAACTTCTTGGCACGATCTTTGTAGAAACAGCCCAGCGCGCATCCTCCATTCTAATCACTTCTTAAAAGAGAAGAAGAAGAAGAAGAAGAAGAAAAAAAAGAATTCGCCGCACACAAACAGCGGCCGCTCCTCCTCTCACCTTCGAATTGATTTCTGGACGAATTCAAAACTGCAGCGCGGTACTCCTGGGGGCTTTGCGTCCGCTTAAATTGTCACCTGCTCGAGTAGGCCGCAGAATTGCACACTCACGGCTCCATGGTTAGAAGATGGAACCACAGGCTGTGTGGGCTTTATGTGTTCTCCCCGTGAGGCTCCTCCAGCCTCCAAAGGGCGTTCAGGGGAGGTGACCCGGAGGGCTTAAAATGATGGGCAAGGGTTTAGCAGGTGCGCCCAGGGCTCGCAAGACAACTACTGGGCACTAGACCTGGGGCGGGCGCCGCGCCGGAAATACAATTAAACGCAAAACTGCATTTCAAGGCTTTGGAACGCAACGTCACATCCCAGGGACACGGGTTCGAAAAGCAGACAGGAAGGAAGATCAAAAAGATACAAAAAAAAAAAAGACGCGACAGATTTGACAGAGAAAGACGCAAACAGACAATCCAAACCCAAGAGAAAGTAGTTATTTTTTAATCAAACTCATTTTTCCGTTCTCCTGCTTGGAAATTTTTTATGACAAATAAATTGTGGATCTGTTGTTCCAGTGTCAAAATATCACGAGTGGTTAACAATTAACTACTGCATGAAACCACAACTGCTAAATTGTTATTTAACATAATCTCTCAATTACGGATCAAAGCGAGCCGCATGGATAAAGACAGGTTGTGGCCCAGCCATGACAGCGCCTGCTTGACGAGAGAAAACGCGCTCGACGCGAAAACACCTGAAATGGATCAGTGCGAGGAGCTCACGGGGGGGCATACGGAGTGCGGGGGCAAGGGGGCTGAAGAACGAGGGATTTGACAGCGGCGCTACACGTCGCTCAATTTATTATATAGCGCCTTTCACATCTATCTATCTATCTATCTATCTATCTATCTATTATATAGTGTCTTTCACTCTATCTATCTATCTATCTATCTATCTATCTATCTATCTATCTATCTATCTATCTATCTATCTATATCACAGTGGAAGACCCACATTTTTGAGGCCCTGAAGCTTGAACTGTTATGGGGTCCCCTTGACAACCAGCAATGATGTCTGGGTAACCACTGTTATCTTCTTCAGTGGGATTGCTCCATGACAGATCACCACATTTTCTTATAAACTTTAACCACTACATGTAGTGCTTTTAAAAATCTCTTCACATACATACATATTCATAATATAACATTTAAGCGACATGGATTGTAAAATTATAAGTAAAATAATATGGCATGGTAAATTATAAATAAAATATAAATTATAAATAATATATAAATTATAAATAAAAAAATAAATTGCATGTGCTGTGGGTGAAAGTTTAGCTAAATTTGGGAAAAATGGAAAAGACACAATGCATGTGAATAATAATAATAATAATAATAATAATAATAATAATAATAATAATAAGAAGAAGAAGAAGAAGAACTAATGACATTTCTATGGCGCTTTTCTCATTACAGTACGTAGAGAGTGAGGAGCCGCTTGAACTGTTACCAGCATCCATGTGGCCGATATCACGTGCAGCAGCCATTCCTGCTCCAGTATGCCCAGCACACATTAGCTATTACTGTAGGTGATGAAGAGCTGAGTGAGAGAGGATGATTTGGTGCTAGAGCGGATGAGGCTGAGGTGGACACTTTTTTTAGGAAGATGCTCAGGGTTGTTTTAGGAGCACACAGAGTCAGGACATCCTGCAGTTTTAAGTCTCATCCTAAGCACGTTGCCAGTTGTTTACGAGCCCCTGCACTGAGTCAACGAGCTCCTCTCACAGATCACAGAGGGCTTGCCTCCTGCTGGCCTTGCCAACCCAAACCTTTTCTAGATGCTCTTCTATCCAAGTCCTGGCTGGGCCCAAACGTGCTTAGCTAGCTGGATGCCCTTTTCTGACGTGTAGGAGGTATGGCTGGATAGACAGATAGCATGAAAGGCACTATATGATAAATAGATGGATGTGGATATAAACAGATAGAAGAGATACATAAATATAAGACAGACAGGTCGATTTATTTCCAGCTATACGTATATAAGAAGGCGCCCAAACACATACTGCTGGATATACTGATGTCATTTTCAAAATAGGATCATTATGAATTCACCGAATCCTTGTTTGCCGCCCCTAAAATGAAGGCACGTCCCAGAATGCCTGGTCCCGTGTCAAAGCGGTGTCTTTTGCACCTTTTCCGTCTTCGGCGGTTTCTTTCCTTTTCTTTCCAATTAGTGTTACAATGCGCACTGTCTTGTAAAGAGCCCAGCTGTGAGTAATGACGCCTTTACATTACTCGGTGACAATACATATTTATGTAGAGTGCATATAGTGTAGGACCCCAAGGGGACAGTTAATATTTGTAACATTACCGGGACAGATCTGAGTGCCCCACCCCTTCCAATGAAACACAGAAATCTCAGTTTCAACTTGCAGACGGTGGCCTTTGGGCATGGCTGCCGCGCACCAGGCGCAGTATGAGGATATCACTTCTCACGATTGATTTTTTTTTTGACTTGGGGGCTGAACAGGAGGGGTGTGCGGCGGTGTCATTTAAGGTCTCGGTCACAATTGCTTATACTTAAATAAATCCCATCAGTACGATCCCGGCCACTGACGCTAGCAAAGAATGGCATATTGAAGAGGTTGCCCCTCTGGGGCAAGAGCGGCAAGTTCAACGCTAGGGTTTCTCTAACAGTGAGCTCGATCTCCTGCCTCGGGACCCTCGCTACGCAACACTATGAGTTTTCGGGGGACACAGGCAGACGCTGGGTTGTTTCTCCAGTTCGGTTGACAGTAATGAAGGTGCTGGTTGCCCCCACTAAACCTGGACGCGCCGTGAGGGTGACATACACAAACACACACATACAGGCGCCCCTCTGCCCCATCCCGTAAAACGCCCGGCGGCCCACATTATGCAGTTCGTTGTTGTATTAAGCAGATGGTGCTGATTAGGGTTAGCACTCCCGTTTTAATATTTAGAGATGGCAGTTCCGCCTGATGATGGCTAATAGTGCGGCCGGCCGGTATTTGGTGACATCGCTCCCATGTCTTCTGCAGCGGCGCATCACAAGCCCTAGCGGATTTCCTTCAGCCGGTCTTCTCCGCCGATGTCAGACACAAAGACTCGGCACCCACTGTTCAAAATAAAAAAGCGCCAAATGTTCCCCGCCATACCGAATAACACACAGCGCCACACACACACACACACACACACGCACGCTCGCTCGCACTAACTGGAGATCTGAATGCATGGATAGTGGAGCCTTAAGGGTCGTCAAAAGACGTCCTATTTATTTCACATGCCCGCATCTTGCCACCCAGTGCCCTGCTTCCAGCAGAGCCTTCCCGATCAGACGAAGTCCTCATCGATGCCTGTGATGGGTAAATGTAACGGAGGGAAGGACACATTAGCACCGCCACTGTGTGGGATTCCAAAACGGGCCCGAGACGAGGAGGATAGCAAGGCTCGAAATGATCCAAGAAAAAGCGGACGGCGTTGGCCTTCGAGCTGCTGCTCTACCGAGCCCGGCTGCGCTCCTGTCGCTGCGCCCAATGGACGGTGGCTGGGACGTAGGACGCGGGACGGGACGGACGAGCGCTGACCCCGCCGCTGCTGGCGCAGCACTCCGGCGCCTCTGATTTGCTCGAGTCGGGGAGGAGAACGAAGGAGGGGAGGAGGGCAGGGGAGGAGGAGAAGAGGAGGAGGAGGAGGAGGAGGAGGAGGAGGGCGAGTGGCGTACCGCCGCCGGTTTGGTCGTGCGTGGTTACTATGCAAATTGCAGCGATTGCGGAAATAAACAAGGGGGGTCTCGCTGAATCGATTGCAACTTCGGCACAAAGTCTAACAAACCGAGCAAAGGCAGCCACAGAGTGTCTAGTGAGCCAGCCAGCCTTGCCAAGCTTGGATCGCTGTCAAAAAACACGAGGGGAGAGCTTATTTCAGAGCCTTTCTGTTTGGAATTAAAAACAACGCGCAGCAATTGGCCAGCATTTTTTCCTTGTCTTTTCTTTCTCTACCGTTTTTTTTTTAATTTTTTTTCAACGACTTCAAGTTTATAAGAATGTGCATTTTCCAGCCTTTAAATATTAACAACAAAGGTGACGGCAAATGAAGCGATTCGTCTGAACCTTTTAAAGTTTCTCACGTACTCGTACATGGCAATGGTACGTGCATATATACATCAAACATTATTATTGTTGATTTGATGCAGTTTTCAAGCGCGCATTTTGAATGTGACGGACCGGGGTGAAAAGTGATTTGAGATGGTGCTGGACTGCAGGCAGGATATGCATACGCCAGGGAATATTGTCTTAAAGGGGCGGCGCTGCAGGCACTACGGCAAATACCTATAAATACGGACTTCTCTTTGGCTTTGGGGGAAGCGCTCCGTCTTGCTAGGGTCCCTTTATGTGTGTGACTTGCACGGCTTATAGGAATCGATATCAAATATTGCTTGGTTTACACAGAGAGGCGTTAGTGGCGCTTGCAGCTCTGCAGAGGCATCTGGCTATTGTAGTGACCCGACTGAAAGCAAGCATGCCGAGGTGGTTGGAGAGTGACGTGACGCCAGTCCAATCAGCTCCGCGGCATGCTGCGCGCTACTCCAATCCGCGTTGCGTGGAGGGCGGGGCCAGGACCGTCTCGTTAGCAGTACGGCCCCTGCAGGGGAATTCTTCAGCCCGACGGTGCAACTTGCTCGGCTTGAGAACTTCTGAAAAGTTCGCGAGCGCACGCGAGCCAGGAAAACGCACGTCCAAAGCTCTTTGCACTTTCTTTGCTCATATATCGTATATGACATAAACAATAAAGCCTGCACCAGATATACGGTGTGTCCAGTTTGCGGGGTTGTTGGGGGATGGGATGCTGGGGTGGGGGCTGGCGGGGAATATTATTTATATACTCGGTTGACGGATGGATGACGCTCTTAGTTGGAGAAATCAACTGAAAATGTATACTTTCACTTAATGTGCTTTCAGAATTCCAAGCGTTGCAACGAATGCTGTTACTGTGTTACTGTTTGATTTTTTTTTTCGTCCGCGAAGCAAAAGAAACCTGAAGCTTGGCTGCCAGTGCGGCATCGAGAGAGCAGAACTAAGGCGGCCGTCAGTGTGTGCAGAATGGAAGTCCATCTGGAATGGTGGCGTAGAGCGAAGAGTCAAAAAAATCGATCGACCTCATGGCCAAGCAGAGCAAAAGCAACAGTTCTGTCACACACGCGGGTCATGCCAGCAATTGGCGAGACTTTTTTTTAGTTTGCTTTAATGTTTATCTTCATATAAAATATAAAATCGAAGAAACAAATATAAGCTAACAGGCCAAAGCTACTAACTAAAACACACCAACCAACATGACAATAAAGGGTGTGTGGGAAGCACAGTTTACCACATGTCTATTTTAAAGCGGTGTAACCCTCATAAAACACCACGGCCCACACTGGCACTTAACCATTTGAACCTCTTCGGGTGGGTGTGCCAGGGCACTGCACCGAATCACGGTGGAAGTGTGTCAAAGTCGCCGTGTCCGGGGTTCGGAGTCGGAGTTCTTCTCCGGTTACTGCATCTTCCAGCCACATCTCAAAGACCCGTGTGTTAGGTTAACTGGTGGCTGTCTTCAAGCCAGCCCGGTTACCAGTGAACAATGGCGTCCCGGACAGAGATGACTCCAGTCTGGCACCAATTTCGGCGAAATATTCGGAAATATGGCTGTCAAAGAGACAGAACTGCGCTGCTGATGTTTGGGTTCAGGGCTTAGGTTTTCAAGCACATAATGTCCACCACGTTCAAGAAGTGTGTGACACTTGAATAACTACACACACACACACACACACACAAGTGCCTTTTAACACAGCTAAAAAAAATACACACGTCTTCCTGAAAAGGATACTGCAAAGATGGGCGAATTACATCCGTGGTCTATTTCAGTTTACTTAACAATACAACTGCATCCATATTAAAAAAAAAAAACCAAAAAAAACTCTACAGTGCTTGTTAAAGTCGGGACACCGGCAGACGTATACGTTATAGTGCCTTTGACATCAGTGTGTCTATTACAGAGTCATCATCGTTGTGTATGCCGAGTACATGTAATAATCAACATCATTAAATGGTGCCTTCCATATATGACTCGTCTACTAAATGCAACATATTCACAATATCTAATAAATAATGCATTTTATATCTATCTGTTTATTATATAGCGCCTTTCACATCTCTCTGTGTATCTATCTATATCGTAGGCAGTGTACGTCTTAACATTGCGGATGACACAATATGCTAAACGCTTTGAATTTTTTTATTTCCAAAGTTTTATTTTAGTTTAGTTGAAAATGTAATTTACAGTAATAGCTGCATGTAATGACTATTTTCAAGAACCATTTCATTATATATAATCGTTCTTGTTAAGCAGTTCACAGCCTCATAAAAAGCGACCTGACGATTTGGACCTTATCCAAAACCAAAACCAACACCATTTTAAGCCAAAACAATAAACGCTAACTTTAGTTTTGGAAGGGCGTTGAAGTTTCCTGTACAACTAAACTCAGGAAATGCAAATAAGCAGCGGGATTTTGTAACAGATATACTGTGTGTGTGTGTGTGTGTGTGTCCCTGCTTGTGAGTGTGTTAGAGGATACTGTAGGTGTTTAGGGGATGAATGAACTTCTTTATCTTATCCTCAAAGTATTTTTGAAATCGCAAAGTTCCTTAATTTAAATTAATGAGTATGAAAAATAAAATAACAGGACCCGTTGAGAACTGAGTTTAATAAATTTGCCCCTAAAAGGAGGACATTTGTTTGGGATTTTTATAGAACGACTTGGCTGCAGAAGAAATGCGCTGCCCAACTTAAATCAGATATCGTGCGTAGATATTCTTAGTGACGATATCTGAATTCTGCTGTCAGTAAAATTGCTATTGAATTTTGCAATGAGCTTTTTATGAGCTGTCCCAAATAGTGATATTAAAGAGGGTGTTTTTTTTTTTTTATCGTAGCAAATAACAGGATTTTAAATCGCTGCACTTTTTGATCTGTTCTAAAGAAAGAAAGAAAGAAAATAATGTTAAATAAGTTAATAAAATTGTCCACGATGAAAGTTGCTATAAAAAACACAAAAAAGAAAGAAAATAAGAAAGAATGAAAGAAAGAAAATAATGTTAAATAATTTGATAAAATTGTTCATGCTGAAAGTTGCTATTTAAAATACACAAAGAAAGAAAGAAAATAAGAATGTTAAATAATGTAATAAAACTGTCGTTGATGAAAGCTGCTATATAACAGGCAGGCAGGCAGGCAGGCGCACAGAACTCCACGTCCCCACGCTGTGTTCCTCCTCAGTTTGGCGGCTTCTTTAAGGTGCACTACCTGTCGACATTTGGAAGCCTATGAAGGTTTCAGGTCAACTGTCTGCCATTTTTGCACTTCTTTAGCTCGTGTCGAGGTTTGTGTAAAATAAGACAATCTCGGTACCCTCTACGAAGCCGCACGCGTGTTCCCCACTTTTTTCTTTCTTTTTTTACGCACTTTTCGATTTTGTTTGAAATGAGGTTTGCGTGTACATACCTAACGTGACCAATGAATTCTGGGCACTGGCTGTTTGGTATTTATTTTTCTAAGCAGACAGCGTGTCTGTTATTGGCTTATATAAGTTGTGTGTGTGAGGGGGATGTTGTTTTAATTACGTTTATGTAATAGATAGCATAAAGTAGACTAAGAAGATCGTTCGCTTTTTGTTTTTAAACTTTATGCCTAGTGTCGCAAATTGCTTCCCCGATGATGCACGAGTGTGCCCACCATAAAGTCCGACCCTAAAAATGCTTGAACTCCCTCGGCATGCGCTCACACGGTTTGTGACGGTGTGTCCCAACACCGACCAGACAACTGCCTTTTAAAAAAGCCGTGCGGACAAAATGCGGGGAAGCTTCTCTTAAGTTGGCTTTCTTTCTCTCTCTCTTTCTGGGACAGTTGAATGCGATACTTGATATCGCGGGTGAAAAGAAAAATCTTTACGAGAGAATAAGCGAATTGAGAAATAAATATAAATGCTGCGTATTACAACGTCTCAAACATCATGTATCCCCCCCAAAACGATTTTAATTGAAGTTGCTATTTTTGCCGTTGCACGGGGTCCCCAAAACACACACAAGTAACGCCGATCTGTTTCTCCGCTGTCCCTGCACCACGGAGCAGGATCAGCCTTCATTTCGTCTTATCCCGATTATGTCAGATTTGTTCAAAAGGAGCATCGCGCATTAACTAAATGCCACGGGGGTAACTTGATATGCGGGCTTTGCTCACTTTTGGTGACGGTGTCGCCTGCCGTTAACACGCGCAAAGAGTGATGCACACGTCCGAGTTTTCGGCTGGCTGCTCGCTCGCTTTTTCTAACGGTGGTACTCGGAGGCTAAGAACTGTCGGGAGGCCGGGTCTCCTCGGCTCTTGTCACACTTCTCATCGCACTTTTACACCTTGACACCTTTAACGACGAAATAACGAAAAGTGCGCCGAGTATTCGAGCTGGGCTTCTTATGTGTGGAGACCCTTGTGTTTTATTGGACTTATTATTATTTTTTTCTTTTGTATTTTTATTTTTGCACGGAGCTAACGTGTGTTTTTCGATCGCCGTCCCACAGCAGCCGTGGAAAGTTGCCGCGTGAAAGCGGTGCGCTATGTCTTTAACAGGCGCCGAGCGAGCACTGAACGGTATACGAGGATAGCGGAGTGGCCGTAACTCTAGGCGGGGTTAAAGTTCAGCTCTATGGAGCAGCACAGCGCTGTCTGCAGTTTGCAGAGTTGGAAATGTGAAAGCAAGAAGCAGGCTTGATTTTTCCCTCTCTCCCTCTCTCTCTCTCTGTCCTCTCTCTCTCCCTTTCTTTTCACACACACACACACATACATACGTACACTGACACACACACACGCGCACACACACACACACACACACACATATACATACACACACACCTCCAAACCACAAATAAAATACAGCAGTCATGTATTCTCCGCTATGTCTCACCCAGGTAAGTGAATGTTTATTCATTTTTTTTTTAAGACGAACCGCCGTTTTATGCTGTTTGTGGTCATTCTGTGCTTCTTCCCCTCCGGTAGATGTCCGTTCCAGTCATTTATCGCGGCTCTTACGGCTTCGGGACGCTGCGAGGTACCGCTTTAAGAAAAGTAACTTTGTGTCCATTCGAACGCGTTCCATTTCTGGCAGAGCCATCTGTGCAGCCACATGGCTGATGGCGCCTACCAAATAATGTATTGATGTTTAGTTTAACTCTTATTTCTCGGTGCCTTTTTTGCGGCGGTGCTGATTCGGCGCACGCGGGTCCGACTTGACGATTGCGTTGGGATTTCCAGCCAGCACCCACCCCCTCCCCAACAGCACCGCCACCCTCCCCCGTGCCCGCGATTTGGTCCGCGAACCCTGCGTATTTCTTGCCCGTCCTAACCGGTTCTGTCACGCGTTGTTCTTGTGAAATCTCGGTTTCTGTGATTGCCAAAATCACGCTTTTTTTCTTCTTTTCGTTTTTCGGCGGCGAGACCCCCCACACACATACGGTGGACGTATCTTCTCTGCGCCGAAGCGACTACCGAAAGAATGCACTGCCTGCACAGTCGCTGCAGTTTGAACTTGACCGCGGTCGCCTGTCACTGACAGATGGAAACTCAAATGATAATGGAGCATGGCGGCAAAGCGACTCTGCTGCCGCCGCGGACGGCTTTTAAGAGAGCCGCATCGGGCTCCCAAGTTCCCATGGAGGGGCGAACGCTGCCAGCGGCAGTCGTCCGGAGCCTGAGCCACCCGAGCCGCGCTCTCAGCCGGCAGCTCGTCACCGCCGCCACCGCCACTCCCGAGCGAGCCGCTTCGTCCTTCCGACACTCGGCCTCGCTTGCTCTTCGCTTCTTTTCCAGTCCTTTTATGCGGGAAATGTGCGCAGCCCGCAGGCGAGACAAACTTTCTAATAAACTTTTTCTCTGCTTTAGCGCTTTCGTATCAAACACCCGGGCGACCGCCTCGGCTCTTACCGACTCGCGCGAGCTGGCCTGAAATTTCACACGTGTTGGATGTCGTGGTGAAAAAACAAAAACAAAAAAAAAAAACAAACAAGCAAAATAAGTGCAGTTAAATTATACGTAAAAATAAATCCTACAAAATAAACACCTAGAAAGGCCAACTGCCCACACAAACACGGGCATGGCGAGCTGTCCTCCTCACAAGACGGCGACCAAAAAGCGCGGAGACGACTCGGAACTGCTGGCGCTGAGGGCGCGCGCGGGACGGCGGACGACGTCCACGGGGTGGCAAGCGGGCTGGAATGGGCGCGAAAAGCGGGCGAGCGGGCGGCCAAGCAGGCAGGCAGGCAGGCAGGTTGGTTATCGGCCTCTCTTATATAGCGCCTTGCACGTCTATCTATCTATCTATCTATCTATCTATCTATCTATCTATCTATCTATCTGGTGCCTTGCATTTATTTCTGTCTGTCTTTCCCTCGACGAGTGTGCTGGTATGTTTCACGTTGGTCAATGAGTGACAAACACACACCATCTTGTGTTCTAGGAAGCTTACTTTCAAAATATTATTCGGCGATAGCGCACCAAACGTGTACGATACATGTGTTGATTTAAAAAATATTCTTCATTAGTAACTGTGCAGCGGGGTCGTTTACGTGTTCAGTTTTAGTCCTGGAGCTTTTTTATTGTGCTCTTTTCTCCGTGTTAGTTTTCATGATTTGACAGTCCACGTATGCTTCAATGTTCTTTTAAAACTGTGTGCCATGTCAGTTATTTTGTTTCTCTTATTTTAATATTTTGTGGAAGAGCGCTCTTAAAGAAGTCAGGTGTGCCGTCAGTTCGTTCATTTATTTTTTTTATACTAATTGGTGATCCTTTTCTGTCGCGTTCTTAATTGTGCGGTTGTCAGGAAGCACCAAAATAAGAAGTTCATTTGTGCACAAGCGACACGGCGACACTTCAGACTGGACGAGGCTGGTCCATACAGTGACGAGTGACTCTGATTGTAGGCTTCTTATTGTCACAGGCAAGATGAGTAGGAAACTCTGCACTGATGGATTGATTGTCTTGTGGGTTAGCCATCTACTTTATTTTCCACAAATATCACATAATATAATTTAGTATTATATAATGTAATATGGTAGAATTAAAATAATATATATTCAATTTTATTATTGATACTATATTATTCATCTGTATTCTAATCTGGTTATCCAGTTGAGGGTTCTATTATAGCACTATAATATAATATAATATAATATAATATAATATAATATAATATAAAACAGTATTCTATTCTATGTCACTTAACTGCTAACTTTGCCACAGGTTTGTCATTTTTTTGTTTTTTATTTTTTTTTTTCCAGCGCTTGTCCTTACTCTGTCATAAAAATTCACTCTTTTACTTTTCTTCTCCTGCACTCACTGGCCAAGATCAATCCTATCGATAATAAAGATCAGTAATCCATTGTGTTTGGAGCAAGAGGGCTCCCAGCTAACACTAGGGGACAGAGATAATCGAGTATTTAAAGACAAAATGGCTCCATGCATTAGGCCCTGTTCACGGAGGGCTATTTTAAATAGCAGCTAATTTTCTAAAATTGCCCTCCTTCCTTCTTTTGTCTGTTTGTCTTGTTGGAGCGTTTCAATGAGGCCACTGATACTGTACATATGGCTGAAATTTGAACTTGAAATGGGGGCTGTAATCCATTTATAGCGTTTGTTTCTGTTTTTCTGGCCTAGAGTGTGTATTATTAGTTAATACTATTCTGGGTTCGTTTCCCTGATATTGCAGGATGTGGGCATGGGAATCTAGACGACGGAAAATAGTTTGGTCTTTTTTTTTTTTTTTTGTAAGTGCCTAAAACTCCTCTCCAAAGTAGGGCAGAAGACCCTCCTTTTTTTGAGTCTCTTTGCTGTTTGCAGTTGTTTGGAATTCCCTGACTTTTGCAAATTATTATTATTTTTTTATTGCTGGTACTCTTATTCAAATTAAGAAATAGTGCCTTGATATCCAAGGCAAAATTCAAAGTAACCAAGGGGGTGAGTTTTAATCTCTCCAATCTGGAGATGAATTTTAAATGAAAGGTTAAAAGTTGGGGAAAGGAAAGGATGGCAAATAAAGTCGTGCATGAGACAGGGCAGCCAGGAGGGCAGACACTGGCGATGTTCTTTAAATGTCGTGCGGGGCAGCTCCTTGTGCTAAACACTGTTACGGCGGAGTTGAGATTTGTTTGATTTGGAGATATCTCTTGGAATTACTGGAGGGGGTTAATGTTCAATTGAATATGCCGTGCCACGTTAAAAGTGACTTTGCAGCTTTGCCCGTCTCTCTCTCTCTCTCTCTCTCTCTCTCTTTCCCTTTATGTCACTCTCCCTCCGTCTCCTGTTCTCTTCCCTGCCACCCATGGAAATTTTCCAAATACTTGGCTGTGTTTTCCATGAAAGTTGAAGGAAGCCTTTAGCATGGAGTATACGTCGGAGTTTGGAGTTCTGCTTTGACGTACTGTGCGTTATGTTGTCTGGAGTCCTAAGAAACTGAATGTGGAAGACCTGGTGGACTCCACGTGCCCAGGCTGTGTCTGCTCACAACTTAAATGCTTTAAGAGGAAAGCTGCTGCTGCCAGCCAACTTTATGCTCTAGTCTTTTTTATTAGCAGTATTTTTAAAATGTCGTTCTTCAATCTTTCTTTATTTACTTACTGATTTATTGGTTTCTACTCACTTGGCCTCAGCCACAGTCTTTCTGGTTAAGGGTTTTCAATATGGCACAGTTGGTCAGGGATAAAAACAAGCGAGAAGTTTGAGGCGTCGCTCTGTTACCCCGTTCGGCAGTCGTTCTGGATTACGGCTGGAGGCCTCTCAGGTTTCACTGGAAATGTTAAGGAAATTAGAAAAAACAAATTGAGGGCTACTTTAAAAAAATCATAAGAAGAACAAAATAAAATGCTATCTGTTTTTTTTCTTTATGCTCCTACTGTGTATGTGCAGCTTTATAGGCGAGGAATCCTCTGCGTTTGTGAGCCGTACGGATTGTGTCTTCTCTATTTTGAGATAAATTACTAAATTCTTTTTTACGGTCGTATCCGCTGGGGTCTGTGTGTCCCAGCTATAATTTTGTAGATTTTTTCTGAATCGTCAGAAACAACTTTGGCAAGGCCTACGAGACCCTGGCCTTCGTCTTGCAGTGCAACTTGGGGATGCACTTTTACTTTTGTTATTTAAGTATGAAGGTGGCATTAAATTGAAGGAACAAAATGATATTATGACTGGATTGTAAAGAATCCTAGAAAAGTAGCACAACTTCTCAAAATATGCCTCCGAAAAATGTGGCTGCTGATTTTGGACATTTATTCCTGTGAAATACGGTTTTGCGTTAGACTGCATGCATTAGGGTCTGTTCTTGGGTGCTTATTTAAAATAGCGGCTAATTCTTTCAAATCACTCATCGCCTTCTTCTTTTTGTCATAAGAACATTTTTAATAATATTTCAATTAAGAAAGCATATTGCTTTTAATTACAAATACATACAAACACAATCAAACCAATCCAGATAAATATAAATATAGAGACAAATGTACAACCAAGAAGAAAGTGTAGCAAATGTAGAAATGAATGGCTGAACGAGAAAAAAAAATCAAATGAAACCACCTAAAGTGAGTGGCAGACTGTGAGCGAAGACAACAGGGCAGCAGTGGAAGTCATTCATAAACTGTAAGAGATGTTCATCGGTAAGGACAAAGGCAGGTGCACAGCCAAATCGCCATTCCAATGCTGTTACGTTTAACGCTGGAAAGTGTTTATTTGGAAACTGCACTTCCAAGTGAACCTTTTAAATGTGAAGTTCACTCTGGCGCTGGACATGCGTATGACACAATGTGACGATATCTAGAAAAACAAAGCCGTCGAGTGACACCAATGTGCAAATATGCAAACACCAACAAGAACAAGGGAATCGGTCAGTTTGCATGTCAAAAAATAATTGCAAATGAGGTTAAATATTTCTAAAGAAACTGATTCTTTACTGACGAAACAATAACGGTGATAATATTAATGTGGGGTCACCAAATATTCTATGAAACAAGTAGATGCTAAAATTGTAATTTTTAAAATTACAGCAGCCCCTCTTTCATTTCAGTAAGTGTCGATCGCATCACAATATGAAGAGCTCCACGTAAAGCTGACATTCCTGTGGCCAATCCATGTGGTGAATGGAAGTTATTACTAAAATGAAAAGGAGTAAATCGTCAAATACGCAGCCACTTGGACCATAAAAAGAACGATGTCCATCCAGAGAAAACAAACTGCTTTCCGTGGCTGGAGTCGGCCCACTTTTACCACTCTGGCGTGTATCAGGTGTAGGGCACTCACAGATTGGTGATCTTCAGTATTTTATTTGATTTGATTTTTTGTTTAAAAAACGGCCAGCTTGAGGATTTCGCCATTACTGGCCACTAGAGCATCCAGCCTGGTCTGCGTTGCCCCAAGTATCGAGCTGCTGCCCTTTTGCCCCCCGGTTTTTTTTTCTTCCTGAAAGTGTTGGCGTTTATTTGTGCGCACTAAAGTGCCGTTCTTTGTTCCTCAGACTTCTCTGTCCCAGTTTGTTTCAGTTTCCTTGCACTCATTCCAGACCTTTTCAGCTCTTTTTTTTTTCTGCCAGTGCCGTATCTTTAGCATTTTTCAGGCTTCCACATTTAAGAAGTTTGACAATTAAGAGATGATCATTGAGTCATCTAGTGAAATGTAAGGTGCCAGCCCATTTTGACTGCCACAAAAAAAGTGAATTCATTTACTTTTAATTATTCTGTTTTTTTTTTGCCTTTTCAGTTGATGTCCCCTTTCTCCTATTTTTTTTTCTTTATTTTGTTTTTTCCCACAGTGTCATCCAATGCTGCAAGTGTCACGAGACAACATGTTTTGTGCCCAATAACGCTTTGCATTCTCGTTTTTTCCTTTTCATTTCTCTTGCCCTTTTTTCTCCTGTTTCCTAGTCTCGTCAGGCTAATTAATCTCTCATGAACTGCCTAATTCACTCTTTATTAGCTGTGAAGGTAGCTGAGATGACACGATATCTGCAAATACTTTGTGCCTCACTTTCTTTTCAGCCTTCTATTTACCTACAAGTTGAGAATCTCGCAGCGGGACAAGTCGGCACTCTTGTGAACATTTTGTGTGAAAGAGAGTTTTCTTTTAGTGATGTGCGCTTTGTTCAGCCTTCAGCTGATAAACGGCAAAACTCCAGTCGTGCTGAAACTCCCAAACGGAGCAGCCCTTTATATCGGAGTCCAGAGCCTGCAGGACTGCTTTGAATTCACCTGACAGACGGGAGCAGCCTTGTCACTCGAGCAGACACTCTGGCATGCTCCGAGCGAAGCCTGGCCGGCCAGCCGACCAACCGACTGGGCCTCCACAAGCCTTTCTGTTTGTCCGTCCCTCTGAAAATGTAACAAAATACGTGTGACTCTAAATAAAATACATGAAATATAATAATAATAATTAATAATAATAACTTCCATTCACCACATGGATTGGCCACAGGAATGTCAGCTTTATGTGGAGCTCTTCATATTGTGATGCGATCGACACTTACAGAAATGAAAGAGGGGCTGCTGTAATTTTAAAAATTACAAAAAGGACGTTTGTACAAGACCTGGCCTCACTGCAGAAAACTGTTCTTGTTGTCCCTTCATTTTTGTGTAAGGCCTCTCTGGGAAGATGCAATCATTTTAATGCAGGCTACTGTGAGGTTCATCTAGTGCCTTTTATTTTTATTTATCTGTCTATAGAGTCTTTCAAACGATCTATCTCTCTATTGTTTAACTCGTTTTCAAGCCTTCTATTATATACCAGTGCTTACTTGGTGATTTGTTTTGTGTTGTCAAGCTAAGAAGGCCATTTTAAACCCTAGGAGAAATTAGGGAGAACTGGACTAGCCAGCCATGCTTTATTAATATTTGAGCTTTTCATTCATAGGAGATTTAAGTTAAAATTGTATAATATAAACTAATTCATAACAAAGGCATATTTTGGGGATTTTTGGGTATTACTAATGTTTCATGTTCTACAGAAAATGAATTTCTAATGACAAAATGTGAGTAGAAAAGTCTGTTTGCATATTTTATATGTGTGTATATTTGATGGTGTCTGTTAATGTGATGGTAGTTATGACAGAATTGTAAATAAGGGTCATTTTAAAAATGAAAAGTATCTATCTATCTATCTATCTATCTATCTATCTATCTATCTATCTATCTATCTGTCTGTCTGTCTGTCTGTCTATCTATCTGTCTACTTGTTCATCAGCCCTTTTGACGTGTCACTCACAGTTGTTCTCCCTATATACTTATTCTCATATTCTGTTCACCTATTATCATTTTATAAATACTGTATGTGTGCATTTGTATGTGACCTTCACCCTGACAGACCCGAGACCAGAACTTTGCTGTGCTTTCTTTCTGTCACTGATGTCCACCAGCACAATGTAACATTGTTGGAATGACCTGTGAAGGGCTAGATGGCCAGCTGGCCAAGGGATGATGGATTCTTCGTGGACTTGAATTTTGTTTTTTTCTTGTTCGTTGCCAGCTGGTCAATATTTAGTATGTCCTTAGTTTGTATTTAGTAATAAATACTGAGGTGCTTAAAGTCGGTCTAACTCTAGTCTTAAGTATTCATATTTGTGTTTATGTGGTTTACTGTAATTATGTAATATTTGGAAGGGTATTGAAAATGTGTTACAAAAATAAACTGCATGTGATTAATATTGGGAGAGCAACTCTATCTATCTATCTATCTATCTATCTATCTATCTATCTATCTATCTATCTATCTATCTATCTATCTCTGATGATTTGTCTTTGTATTTATCTTTTCTATATGTGTGTGTGTACGTACATTAATTGTACATATATATTTATGTAGATTTGTATGTGTGTGGGTATGTGTGGTGTATTTTAAAAACATGTAAGGTTTGTAAATAAGTTACGATAACAGCCAAATTATTCACGGCCGAGAAGTTCACTCCTTTGCACAGCACACATCGGCGTGTCCTCTGCTATGAGCGTATCTTCACATGTCAAAGTGTGCTTTTGTTCGACTTTCCCAGTGTACTCCTAACATATAATTTCTTTGCTTTAAAAAAAAAAAAAAAAGCCGAGTTCTTGGTGTTCTTCTGGAAAGGCCAGGTCCCTGCAACACTACAAGGAAGAAAGAAATCAAAGGGAGCTGAATCTGGATTTGATAGCTTGCCTCTCTTCCTGACTGTACCCGAGTTGCTTTGCTTTTGTTGCTACATGTTTAAGAAAATTAGCAATGGGATGCAGTTCTGCATTTCGTCTTGCAAAGACCTAACATGCCCTTTCTGTTTTTATTAAGATGTATCTTGCCTTTTTTGTCTGGAAGGCTGCCAGCAAGATTTGCTTAAACATTTCGGTATTTTGCTGGATGTACTTAGTGTTGTACTTAGCAGGGTAAAAAAAAGGTTATTGTGTTCATCTTGCATGGAGGTGCTTTAATTCGGTCTTTGTTGGCTTTCTAGAGATCATATAAATTTTCTCTGACCTCGGGGTCCTAGGTATAAAAGAAGCATTGCAGGATTTTGCACAATACAGAAAAAATGTAATCTAGAAAGTGTTCCATTAAAGAAGGATTTAGTCCTAACCTCCCTGATTAAATACGTGTCTGAAAAGAAGTTATTGCATTATAGGCACTGCTGGACACCCGGTGCACGCTCATTTTCTTTCTCCCTTTTTTTTTCTTGTTTCATTTTTATTTCAAAAAAGTTATTACATTAGGCCAATCTGTAGTTACTGCTCTGTCGAGTGTGCTGAGGAGCCGCAAATTCCTGACCGTTGGAGGGAAAACAGGACAACAGCCCGTCGGCTTCAGAGAGTTCAGTTAATTCTTGGATTAAAAAAGCAATAGTTATGGGTTAAAAAAAAAAAAAAAAAAAATCTTCTTTTAGGGATTGATACCTCTTTGTATCTGATTAAAGGATTTTAAGGACAGCTTATAAAACACAGTAACTGGACAGATGTTGGCTGACTAGTGACATGTAAAGTAAATTAATACAAGAAGAAGAAGCTTAGTTGTCAGCCTGCCTGCATATCTAGCTGAGTGTTATACAGAATAGTGGCCCTCACGTCTGCTGAGCTACTGAACGGGGCCTTGCACATCTATAGAGTAGTTCTCTTCTAGCCCATCTATCTGTCTATCTATCTCTCTGTCTGTCTGTCTATCTATCTATCTATCTATCTATCTATCTATCTATCTATCTATCTATCTATCTATCTATCTATCTATCTATCTATCTATCTATCTATCTAATTAAATACCCTTCATATTTATTCATATATGCATCTCTTATAAAACAGATAAACTCTCAGTTTTTAAGTAATGACCATACATGTGGTACATATACAGCAGGTAAATCAGTCATTATTTATTTTATTATATTATCATTTTTTATTTCTTATTTTTGAGAGAATAAAGAGATGCGTTAGTTGCTTCCCGTTTCCTGACTTTAGTGATCCAAACACACACAACTACAACATACCCATCATAAAGGCCCTGACATTACTGATGGACATCGTAGCACCGTGACATTAGTGACTATGTGGCTGTACTGACGGGCTACTTGGCATGGGCAGGGCAGCCTCTGTGACACCCAGGAAGCGCAGGCTTCACTAGTCCAAGGCAGCGTGGACACCATGTTAGATGTGAAGACATTGTTCGTATTATCTAGCACTCTACTGCTTACTTTTTTTGTTACTCCATCTTTCATTTATGTTAATCTTGGATTGCTTTTTGTTGTCTTTTATCAGAAGTGCCTCATCACTGTCCATTGGTCTGTGCCTCCATTTTTGGGAGTTGCCTGATAGAAATGGCAGCTGGAATTGGGTAGTGAAACTAATAGAATAAATGAATGTTTACACACTAGACCGGTCGAGCTTTTTCATTTATAGATTTTTGAGAACAGAGCCAAGATTCACTGTTAAGAAGACCGTCATCATCTCATTTCCAAGCTTCCCTTCTGCAGGACTTGTAGCTGGCAATCGCAGGTTGGCCACCTTATTCCGTCAGCTCCGGAGCTTTCAGCCACCTTTTCACACCGTACGCCCAGAGATGTCAGCCTTTAATGGAAATCATTGATTTGCGACACCCCAAAAAGCTCATCCCATGAACAACAGGAGATCAGTAAATGTTGTTGTGTTTGCCTTTGTGTTTGCCTTTGTGTTTCTAGGGTCACTGTTGTGTTGTCGGCAGAGTCCTGTGAAATTCTTTTGTGCATGTGCTAATCAGCATGCAACTTATCCAGCGCCGTAATCAGTGAGTAGCGCAGCCTTGACTGGAAAGACAGACAGATGTTAAAGGCACTGTATACCAGTAGGTAAAGCCATGAAAGGCACTAGATAGATGGCAGGTACTGTATACTGTATGTGACAAGTACCGTTTAATAGAAAGACGTGAAAGACACAGCATAACATAGGGTCATACACATGTGCACTCTGAATTTAAAATAAAAACTTCAAACCCAAATCGGAGAATCCAGTCCTACATACTGTATGTGTGTGTGTGTGTGTGTGTGTGTGCAAGAATATAAGTAAAGATTATATGACTAATTATTTAGTTGTCATTTTTAATGAAGCGCCGCAGAGTCAGGTGATGAACTTGTGTATATCTCTACACACATACGCAAACATACATGCTCACCAAAATAAGGCAATCCACTCAGAAATGTGAAGAAAATTGAATTTGGAGTGAAGGGTTTTCATATAGTGCCTATCACGGCTATTCTTCAGCATGCGTATGCAGCCGTTATGTGATGCGCTTCTGTGCTGTCTGCCCAGGCGTTGGTATGCACGTCAATTCGCCAGTCCATTTTGGCATCATGTGTGGAGCAGGCGTTGTTATACACCAAAGAATAATGTGTGACAATCAAGGTCCGCATGAAAAATTGAACATTATAACCCCATGCTGGCATTTCCAGCTGCATTTTAGGCCTAAGCCCTTGTACAGCTGGTGACTGGGAGGAAGGTCCTCTCTTGGACTCCCAGTGGGCCTAGTGTGTACTTTCTTGAGCGCAACCCGATCCTCCTGTGGGTCCCACCAATTCTAACAATTCTTTCTGTCGCTCTTTTTCTCCTCAGGATGAATTCCATCCCTTCATAGAAGCACTCCTGCCCCATGTTCGAGCATTCGCCTACACATGGTTTAACCTTCAAGCTCGGAAAAGAAAATACTTCAAAAAGCATGAGAAGCGCATGTCAAAGGAAGAGGAGAGAGCAGTCAAGGATGAGTTGCTCAGCGAGAAGCCAGAGGTCAAGCAGAAGTGGGCCTCCCGACTACTGGCAAAATTACGCAAGGACATCCGGCCTGAGTTTCGAGAGGATTTTGTGCTATCGGTCACTGGCAAGAAGCCGCCATGTTGTGTACTGTCCAATCCGGACCAGAAAGGCAAAATGCGGAGAATTGACTGCCTGCGGCAGGCGGACAAGGTCTGGAGGTTAGACCTGGTCATGGTGATTTTATTCAAGGGGATTCCTCTCGAAAGTACTGATGGCGAACGCCTTGTAAAGTCTCCTCAATGCTCAAATCCAAGCTTGTGTGTACAACCCCATCACATAGGAGTTTCAGTTAAAGAGCTCGACCTTTACTTGGCATACTTTGTTCACGCCGTGGGTGAGTTTGCTTATTTTTACTTTACGGTCTCATGTGCACGTTCATTTTGTGTGATAGTCCACGTATGTTATGGGAAAAAGGAGCAATGATGAGCACTTGTGGTGCTGCACATGCCCGGTTGGAGGGCTGTGTCGGTTGTAGTGGTCACCTTGGACCACACCTGTCTGTTATTGAGTCAAAAAACATGCTGCTAACCTCCTCTAACGGTAATTAAGGCCACTGCACTGGCCATGTCTACAGAGGTTTGCTGAACTGTTTTAGAATTCAATTGTAGTTACCAATGTTTGCATGTGTAAGAGGTCATGACATTTATAGACACGGTCATCAAGAAGAAATTCTCCTACTTATTGGGAAATAACCTTCTGGGACTGGGGTGTCAGGCAGAGCAGTACTGCTGACCACGTCGCTGGGCCCTTTGGATTCTTCTTTGCCATTGTGAACATAGGAGGTGCAATTTTATGTCATTTTCAGATGATCTTTTCTCTTTTTATTTCTTTTTTTTCGTGTGTTCGTATTGGTTGAGCTTGTACTGGTAGTTGTTCATTTTAAAAGCAGCTTGACATCTCTAAACAGAGTCAGCGTGGTCACCATGTGTTGTGTTCAGTTCGACTGGACAAGGTGACGAGATGTTTGAGAAATGAACCAAGGGTGAGGCTGCTGCTATAAAAACACGGCCAAAAGTCTGATCCCCTCCACATCGAGAGTGTTGTCTGTTATAATTCAAGCCTATCCAAAAACCAAAAGCCTAAATTCTACCAGAAAAGTCCTGAGCCCAACCAACACTCTCTAAAAGCACTGAAGCCTGCAAAATCACTTTAGGGAGAGGAGAACCTCTGAGCTGCTGACCCAAAATGACAAACCTTTCAAGAATATAATCTTTGTCTTTAGTTAAATAAATGAAGAACATTCAAAAGATCATTAATCGATTGTGTGTCATAGCTTCGTGACACCCACGCCCCCATCCCCATGTGGTCGTTGATTGTGGCACTCGTGTTTCATGGGGGACCTGATCAAACACACTCAGAATGAATATGTTGTCCACATCAGCTCAGCAGTGAAAGAAACAAAAAGCTAGAGGGAGCACCGATGGCGTCACGTTGGTGTTCAGAAAGTTTCACATTTTGGGTTTTCAAATTAGCGATACTCAAACACCTTAGCTGGGTTTATTTCATTTCATTTATTTTGGCTATACACTTTTTTATTTCCTCAGCACCATTTTGTGTGTTTTGCTGGTTGATGTCACATGACCGACAACAGTGTTGTCATCACACCATAACTATAAAGAACAACGTTATGCTGTGCTCTTCAAAATGTCACGTTCAGAAATTTTTAGCCTTGCTGACTTTATTCTTGCTCTTCATTTTTCTCAGCCCTTTTATTTTCATGCTTAAATATTTGCCTTCCTGGTGGCAACCTTGGCATACTTTTGAACTAGGGTTTTAGTTTTGTCCCTATGTCGTTTATGTCTTGGTTGATTAAGTTCATCTTTCCAAAACACGTGCACTGCTTGTCATTGAGGATGCCACCTGATTTCCATGGGCTCCTCCACTTTTGCTTGTGTAGTGTTTACATTGAGTCTGCCTTTTGGGCTAACAGCATGTCTGTTGTGTGCTGTTTACCCGTCTAAAAAGGGGATGGGTTGGCACTCCAAAACATGGAGGTTCAGTGGCGCCCTCTGTTGGTTTGAAGTGGACATGGCACTAGCTAAGAGCACCTGGCAATTAAATACACAGCATCACTGGCAATTCTACGGTGCCATCTGTTGGCTGGAGGAACCAATGAGCATAAAAAAAATGTAACTGCATAGGTTAGTACAAAAATGTACGTTTATTTATTTAACTTACAAGTCACGTGTAAGTGTAATTTTGTATATTCTTATGGAGGAAAGTCTAAAGAGAAATAAATACAACAAAAGTGTAACCTATGGTGGTGTCAGCTTCTTGCAGTTCATGAAGCGCTAGTCTCATCCTTCATTATTTCATTTCTTATACACAGCAGAAAGATTTGTACAAAGAAGAATTCTTGGAATAATAAAGTTAGTGTTGGAAGGTACAGGGCAAAGAAAGAGTGCGACTTTAATATTCTTCAAGCAAAAATGAAACAAGGAGTAAAATCCAAAGAGCTGTTTCTTCTTATGCCTGCAGTTGTGGAAAGTAACAGGAAAAAAAACAAAAGGGGCTGACGCTGGCCTTTGTCTTGCTGATCTGCTTGTCCCCACACACACTTAGGGCACAGCTTCACAATGAGTGTGTGTGCGCACAGGTGATGTGGAATCTTTAAAACACTGAAGCAGGCCAGAATTTCAACTGTCCATTTGTAGGCTTTTTACATGTGAAGTAACATGAAGAATATTTACAGCCTTAAGAAAAGGAAAATAAAGCCTAATCCATATTTTTAGATGAGCTAATCCACATCCCAAAAAAAGAGAAAAACGCACATCTGCAAACGAGCACCATGAACATTGAGCCAAATAGGATGAAGGCTAAGCCTGTGGGGCTTTAAGAAAAAAAAGACATCAAAAATAATTTGGCAAAATTATTAAAAGTATTTCAGAACCTACTTTTGCCAAGTAAATATATGGTGTTAATAACAAACGAAACAGGACCACTGATTTAGAGAAGAGGAGGGCCACTAAACACACACCCCATAATACAAACGTGTCAGGACGGTGAATACGGCACAGCAGCAATTCACACATTCGCTTTTCAAATCCACTTAATTAAACTTGGGGGACCTGGGAGCCCGAAAACCTCAGAAAAAAATATTAAGAACGCCATCCAGATCATGGCGCTCACAACCTGGCGAGAAGGAGAATAAGAAGAGTAAGACTAAGACTAATAATAAAGCAGCTATAGGTAACAACCGATACAATTTGTATACTGGTAAGTGGCCATATACTGAATGTGCTGCCGTTTAGTTTCTACATATTGAATTCATTTATGAATCAGAGCAACAGATTTCATAATTCTGTGTAGCGCCTTTAAGTCAATCACTATTGCAAGAGAAATTTAGTTTATGATCAATGAAAGAAAGCTGTTGCTGCTTCAAGTACTTTTGGTGTCATTTTTTCAAAGTGAAATGTTTATTAGTAGAACTGTAGTTTTTAGGACATAATTAGGAGGCAAATGAGAATAATGAGGACCGAGTACTTCACAGTTTTACCTGAATGTGAAATCTGCAATTCTGAAGTGAAAATAGAAGTTAATACACGTTAATCATATTGACAAAAAAAAAATAATACACAACTGATGAAGAAGGCAAAAACAATGAGGAGCTGCTGAGTTAGAGATATGAGATATCAATCACAGCGGCTCTGCGTGTATGCGTTGTGAATATTTCTAGCTGTCTGAAAGTAATATTAGTACTGTACCTGTCAGGAGCTCATTAGAGACAGTCACAGGAACCCGTCTCTCTACATATCTACCTATTATATAGCGCCTTTACTGTCTCTTATCATACCTTATCTCTCCAGCTTATGGCGTTTCTTTCATGGCTGTCAATCCTCTACACATTTTGAGGTCCCCCTATTATCGTCTTTATTTTCCTTTGCATTTTTTACACTCAGAATCAAATGTGTTCTCTCCCAGCATTGTAACAAGATATATCAAATTACATCAAGCGCTCCCCTCTCCGGAAAGAGGCGCTGGAGAGGCTCACCTGAGGGTCAGATTTAACCTTTGACTTTACTTGCAAAACATGGTGTAGGAGTGCGAGATGCCTGAAGGCAGAGCCCGAGGCTTCTCCTTATTTAAATGAAAGCATCCGCTCTGCTGTAGAGGATCCCGACTGGGATTTGTCAGGTTCCCTCCTATGGTTGGCACGCGGTCAGACCCTGGGGTGAATCACTCTACCTACATGTGCTTCAGGTGTTCACCTAATGTGTCTTTTGAAGGGCCAGTGTTGTGTTCAGGATAGAAGGCGCGACATTAGAAGCAGCCTTTTTGATGCCGGGGTGAGTCTACCCAAAGTGTGTCCCAGAATCCCCTTATCATAAAGCCTCGTCGCTTCATTGTGCCATTAACAAAGTATTAATAAAGTGTTAATAAGTCCAGAATTAGAGCGAAAGCGGCTCAGTGTTGCTTATGGCCTGTAATTCCTGTATGACAATGTGACTTGGAGTGAACGCAGTGATTATCAAGCGCAAGCCTTTAGCTGCCTGCACATGTCGGCATTCCAGCTCGTCGAGATGATTTTCATTAGGCCGCTAATAAGACAATAATGGGCTGGTTTTAGAATTATTAAGTCTAACAGTGGAGTGTGGCTGCCGTGGGGCTGGGCCGGTTGGGGGGCCCATGTGCCGTGTTGAATTGTTTTGTGATGCTTTCCTCAAATTCTGTTTTCCAGAGCTTGCTGGCTCCTCATTTACACATGCTGTATATTTTTGGCAGTAGTGCAGGAAGTATTACTATGGTTTATTTATGGGGGGGCCCAAATCTGTTCATTTGAACAGCATCCCATACTTTGTTCTGTGTTTCTTGCACTCCCTTGATCAGATGCTAATTATTAGTAATTTTTGTAGATGTTTGTGCAGTAAATCCACTTATAATAAAAACCCTTAGCAGCGTCTCCTCCAAAGCAAATCCACTTCTCAAATTTGTATTTCCTTTTTTCTTTTCTTTTCTTTTACTTTACCTTGGCCTGTTGTTAATTCCTGTTTGCTTTGCACATTTTCACCAGTCATTCCTGGATGCGGCTGAGCAGACCTTTCGAACACAGGCAAGGCATTCATTCTCCCCCTGCCCACTAATGAAAGGGTGGGCAGTGGGGGTGGCATCATTTAGGGAAAGCTGACAGAAGTTTAACTCTGCTGATCCCGAGTTCACCACAGCTTACAGAAGTTTCAGTTTGTCTGTTGTAAACCAAGAGCCAGTGGCTAATGTCTTTATTTGTCTCATTGTTTAAACTAAAGGATTTTAATAATTCATTCATTTGCTGAAATGAAATTTCTCATTAGTAAAGTCACTTTGTCCAACTACAATCAAGTTTTCTCTTTGGTTTATGCTGTGTGCTATGCTGAGGTGTTTACTGATGTGACTTTTTGACTAAATGACTGAATCATCTCATCAGTCATTTAGTTTACAGTATGCACTGGTAAGTCAAATAATCAGGGAGCAGCTCTTCAGGTCATGTTGGACCACAGAATCCATTTGGTAACAGAGCAGTGGGAGGGGCTTCACTGGTGTGTTCAGTGCTTTCATTGGCTGGAAATTAGTATGGGGGCAATACTGAACTGTTTATTTGTCCAATTGAATGATTTGCAGAGTCTTAAAAAATGTGTTCCTGTATAAGGTGTCTTGTGCATCTGTAAAAATGTAATTTACTTCTTGGGACAAATATATTATCTATCTATCTATCTATCTATCTATCTATCTATCTATCTATCTATCTATCTATCATATAGTGCCTTTCACTCTATCTATCTATCTATCTATCTATCTATCTATCTATCTATCTATCTATCATATAGTGCCTTTCACTCTGTCTATCTATCATATAGTGCCTTTCACTCTATCTATCTATCTATCTATCTATCTATCTATCTATCTATCATATAGCGCCTTTCACTCTATCTATCTATCTATCTATCTATCTATCTATCTATCTATCTATCTATCTATCTATCATATAGTGCCTTTCACTCTATCTATCTATCTATCTATCTATCTATCTATCTATTTATCATATAGCGCCTTTCACTCTATCTATCTATCTATCTATCTATCTATCTATCTATCTATCTATCATATAACGCCTTTCAACTCTAGCTAGCTATTGATCTAAGATGGTTGAGGAATTAGCTGATTAATTAATGGATTCATTTCATGAATTTTCCAGTACACCAAAAGTAAAATATACGTACCTGGCAAACAGTAGGGTTTGTTTATTTATGAGAAAAAAATCTTTGGAAATTCTAGGAGTGAAGTGAGACATAAATTGGGCTTGTGACCGTGAGTGTGGTGTGTGTGTCAGTGTCAGTGGGCCCTTACTGTATGTGGAGATGGCCTGACCCACACTGGACTGAATGGCTTAGAGAATGTTCTCCTATTTACAGTATAAACATTGTTTGTACTGTAAATGCTATTTCTTCATTCTGAATTTCGGTCTTTGAGTTTTTAATGTAGAGCGAGGGTGACTGGGCTTTGGTGGTGGTGGTGGTCCCTGCTGCTCTGTGGTTGTTTTCTCTCATTCTTTTATTCCTCCTTCACTCCCACAATGCAAGAATACTAATGTCTGGAATATGTCAGGGTGATTAAACGGAGTGTCCATTTCTTTGCCAGCGTCCGCTGGTAAACCCAAATGACCCAGTGCAGATTTGGACTGGGTGTTCTGAGCAAACATTGACTAGCCAATCCGGTTGAAGCGCACAGCATTCTGGTAATATTCTTAAAGGGTTTGGCGCACTTTGTACACACAAAGTCACACACATCCCGACATTTCCTGAACAGATTTGCTGATTTTGACATAGGACGTGTTTTACATTTAAATACTGTTTCGTTTTACTCTAAATAAGCTTCAGCCTACTGGTAAGACATCATTTTTTCTGAAAAGCCAACTTCAAGAAGACTTTGATCTGGCATACTGGATCAGCACTTCCGTTTTACAGTATAACAGTTGGTGTTTAATGCATTTTTTTCAGGTTTTTTTTAATTTGGTTTGTATATGGGGACGATTCAAATACTGTACACTTTCATTTATTTTCAGTTTTTATTTTTGTTGACATCTTTTTCATGTTGTTTATCGTTATCCTTTGAAAGTCCCAGCAGCCCCATCTTGGTTTCATTGATGCATCCCCGTTAACAGCCCCAGAAGTTGCACCATGTGACATCATGAGTGTGACAAATATTGGAGTCAGGGCCACTTGTTCTTAATGGCCCGGGTTTGCGGATATTTTCAAAAACGGGTACTACAAATGATTTGACTTTTTGTTCCGACTGTGGCATGGCACTTCTGGTATCGACCCTTTGTTCTGTTTCCGGGTTTATGATTCACTTGGCGGTTCACTCTGCTCTCTGAATGTCTGGCACAACTATTATGGTGCACAAATTAAGTTGTGGATGCCTACTAGCGTTGAGTTAATAGTAAAGCTTGACTTTGGTACCAATACCACGTAACTGCCCTCCTGCGCCAGCACACTCTTCAACTCATGGCAGCGAGCAGGGAGGAGGTGGCTGGTGAGCTGAGCCATATGTGCTATGCGTGTTACATCGTTGGAGCTCTGATTGCATTCATAAAGGACTGAGAGCAGCCGCTTACTTCCGGTGCCAAATTAATGACATGATGGTCCCGTAGGTTTTTCTGTACCTTTTCAGTACGGGCATACCGTGCAACCCTAATGCCCACAATTTGGTATGATTTGCTTGGTCTCACAGCGAGTCAGGAACTGGACATGTTCAAAGTCCTGTGGCATCGTATCTTGTGCCAGAAATCTTAAGTAAAATTTTGTCAAGAAGAGTAAACTTTTATATTCTAGATGGGTTTTCATATGGCGAGCCCTGCAGGCAGTGACACTACATTGGTGCTTGACACGGTGGGCAGTGGAATCCTGCCATCTACGCTGTTCCCTTTATTTTCACTTGATTCACTAATGTTTCTCTCCTACACTACACCACTGGCCACAGTTTGCAGGAGCATATGATCTGCTGCTGTAGTTATGTCTTACCATCAGGATTTTACAACCTTTTTAAATTTTATGTTTGTAAGGAATTGTTTCTTACAGACAAATATGGTTTTCTATTGGGTGTGGCAGATCTGTGAATACAGATTTATTATTATTTTCTTCATACATCTCTGGAGAAGTGCGGATGTTTACCAGTGTTATGGTTTATATTTTTGTGTCACCATCTTCGGGCTCCTTTGCCTGGACGTGACAATCTTTTTCTGGGGGTGTAATCATGTGACGTCGTTCAAGTGACTATGGCCATCGTTTTTAAGCCCTTCAAAATCGTGAGAATTCACAGCCATG
Source organism: Polypterus senegalus (assembly GCF_016835505.1). NCBI lineage: Eukaryota > Metazoa > Chordata > Cladistia > Polypteriformes > Polypteridae > Polypterus > Polypterus senegalus. Next base: position 163,369,914 of record NC_053163.1, read on the forward strand.
TTCTCGACTTTCCTGTTTTATCTGGGAGTCCACGCATTTAAGTGCCCCTCCGTTGGCAGCAGACGTACACTTGAGATCAGTCGCAGGTGCTCTTTATTTTTGTCCATTTTCATGTCTTGGTGGGCGTTTTTCTGGCTACTGCAACTCCCTCCACCACCCAACGACGTGCCAGTTTGGTGATTTGTCATGTGCCCCTTTGTCTGGCGTGAGTGTGTGGCGGTGCCTAGTACAGAGTTGGCTCTCACACACCCAGTGCCCAGATGACAGGTGAGGGAATGAAGGCGCCATTTGTGTGCCCGATGCCATCTTTAGGTGAACGGCCAACCGGTCCAGCGTTGTGAATGTGGTTGAGGTGCCCAGCGATCGGCCGATTGGTTCTTGATGCGTAAAACAGTTTTAAATTGACTGAGGCTCGTCTCTTCATTTATGTCAGATCCTTAATGGGGTTAATGAATTAATCTGCTGGTGTAATAATAATCCAGAATAGCTGCAAGTGCGTGTATTCGCTGATTTATTTGTGTGTGGGTGTAAAGTGTTTTTGATAGATCGGGAGTGGGGGAGGAGACATCAATTTCGTATTTATTTGAGAGCCAGTGCGGCTTTATGAAATGGTTTTATTTATTTATCTACTGCAGTAAATAAAGCTAAAAGTAAAATCTTAAAAAAACACAAGCAGGCCACATATGCTAATGAAAGGCTTGACTTATTAATTTAGTTGGGTGTTCTTTGAAAGATTCCAGAATGCAGCTTGCTTATTTGCCGTGAGTCACGTTATCTTTGATATAGCGCCCGGATGCAAGGTGGCCCGCTCTTTTCTGACCTTTCTCCACGTGTGGCATACAGATGACAGGGGCCAGCAAACCATCGAAGGTCCCTGGTCCTTGTAAATCCGCGTGTTGTCTCAACAGCCACAACCTGTGCAGGCCCATTCACTCCCTCGGCCAATTTAATTTACGGCCTAGTGCTTAAACAGGCGAGCCGTGCCTGACTCCGAGGAGCTGCGGGCACGTGCAAAGGTCAGGGTTTAAGTTGTTGAGGTGCTGACCTTCGCTACTAGGCATTTGACCCCTTAGATAAACATTGATCTTTGCTCATTAGTGGGCATTCAAGCGAGGGTTTGCCCCTCCGTGACCTTCTGGCAATACAAAGTCTTTGGGGCTGCACGGGGGAGGGGAGGCGCCTGACGACAGAGGTGGCGGGCGGCCCCAGGGCAGGATCGGCGTCTTTCATCTGGGAGAGAGAAGGGGATGCCCTGGCCGTCGCGGCCTCCCTCTGCCTGCGTCCGGCTGGAGGTCATTGCGGTGAGAATCTGGCCGAGTGCCCGCCTGCCCGTGAACGAGTCGATTCATAAAAAACAGTCGTGACTGAGCTGCTCGGATTGCCCCGTTATCACCTTCTCGTGCCCCTTCCATCTACGTTTGGGCCTGCAGGTGCAAAGGTCAGCGGAAAACAGAGGAGGATTGTTCTTCTTGGCGTGAAACGAGCAACGTCTTTATCTGTCTTAAGAATTCCAGAATCCGAAGGTAGCTCAAGTTGTAGCCGCGGGCCTTGTCTGATAGCAACAAAATCTGCCAATATTTGTTGGCTGGCTTTGGCGAGTCTACTGTTACAGCAGGTTTACATTTCCCTTTCTCTCCCTGCGATGATGAATAACAATAATTTGGAGCCATTTAGGCCGAGTGTGGGAGAAACCGCAAGCTTTGTTGTGGTCACTCTCTACTTGGCATTTCGGGGGGCTGACGTCAAGCTCGGGCTCGCTTCTCCTCGGCCCCAGTCCGGCTCCCCTGCCGGCCGCCACCAGCTTTTTTTATTTGGGCTCTCTAAAGCTCGCGCTAATGTGATTTAAGGTCTGAAACCACACTAATTGTTTTGCTCTTTTTTTTTTTTTTTGTGGTGCCTGAGGGCAAACTGGAGCTAGTGGATGAAACTCTGAAACTCGGCGACATCTTGGCCGCCAACGTGCTCTCCTCTTCCTTTCCTTTTCAAATTGACACAAATGAGGCTGACGTCTTTACAGGATATAGCGCCTTTCATATCACAAAGCCCATTGCGGGGCAGACAGGAATAACAAAAAAATCACACACACTGCAATGAGCAATGGAGCAAATCAGACACAGGCAGCAAGCGAAAGGACCGGGAAGAACGCCAGTAGGGAAGAGGTGAGTCCTGAATGCCAACGTGCGATTGGTGGGTCTGGTAAATCGACCTTAACGCAGGTTATTTTTGTTATGAATTACCGTATTACACCTAAGAGCAGAGCAGCAACACTGATAACAACAAGAAAATGGCACAGCCACTCGACAGCAGAGTATGTAACAAAACGACATCGCTCAATTCCAGAATTATTATTATTGTGTGTATTTTTAGTATTAGTTGTAGTAGTACTGCCAGCTTGGGAGTCACACAACAGGGGCCTGGACAGAAATTGGCAGAATTTTAGCAGTTACGCGAGTAAGAGCAACAGGAATCAAATGAACACAGCGATGGCAGAAAGAGAAAACGGACAGAAATACAACAAGGGGCCACATCAGAGCGCTGTGCGCATTTATCAGTGAAACAGCACGAAAATAACAGCAGGAATTATTCATTTCTCAATAACGTATCGGTAAGGTAATGATTAGTTACAGTATGTAAAGATTTTATTAATGTCATTTATATCTAACTTGTGATGATACAAATATTTCTCGGAAATGCAGCGAGGATGATGAAAATCCTTAAAAAGTGTCCCCCCAGTACGTACACGGCGGCACATTCGAGCAAAGACGGGGGACTCTGCGTTGTGATCTCTACACTGATGCCAAAGCACACAAACTCGGCAACGCACAACTGGCCTAATCAGGCCCCACTCTCACAAACCGAGGAGCCCACCTGCCTCTTGGTTTAACTTCTCAAAAGAACTGTCCACATGAATCAGGCTGCAGAAAGAGCCTTTTATTTGTTTAGTTCCCTAACTGGTCACATAAATGGACGAGGAAGGATCTGCGAAGTGTGGGTGGGAGCCTGACTTAAAAAACGGACTCTGCGCTCTGTTCAATTACACAGGCTCGTCTGTTTGCTCCTGTAAATCGCCTGTAGACATTACAGAGTTCTGTTTCTGCACCCTTTCAAAGCCCAAAGACCCGACTTCAAATTCAACAAACCCTTCGTGGAGTAAAATACTCCTTTGTCAAGCAATGGAGCTACCCGGGCCACACGGCCCACTAAAGTGCCACTGAAGTACCAGGAGTGCAGGAGAACGTAAAAGAACTCTTAAGTAAAACACGACTCACTTTCAGGTTTTGAGATGAAAAATCATTATAACAATTACAACGGAACATTTTCAAGTCCTCACATCAAAATAATTATTATAATACTCATAAAAGAGCTTATCTTCATGTCAGCATTAAGTAACAGCTTAACAAGTAAAAGAGCAAAAAGAAGCCGCTGCATGAGGATACACACAGCCTAGCAGGGACATTTCCAAAAGTACAATAAAGGGACAACGCAGGGTGGGCCGATGACTCGGGTGCAGTGCTGCCAGACAGAATGGGCACTGACTCGGGCGTCTCAGTGCAGACTGTTAGGGGAGCATAGCTCAGTGCAAAGAGCGACAGGAATTCATCAGTTCGTGTTCAGAGGAAGGCACTGGACGGGGAACAGGGAAGGTGTGGTGGATGTGCGACCTTATCTACCTATGATAATACGTAGCAGTCAAAATAATGAGCATAATAATAATACTCGTATCACAATGCATAATAATAGCAATGACAGCAGCAGTAATAATAATGACTATAATGGACCGTCTCATTCTTTCTACCTCACTCGGTAAATATTAATTTGTAAATTACAATAATTACATACAAATCATAATATTATTGAATCGTTTTGTCGCTTCAGTAGAAACGCTGATAATATTTGGTATTCAGTGGTTTTTGTTCGAATTCCCGTCACTACATTGGAGTTTTTTGTGAAGCGCTCGTAGTATGGGAAAGGCGCCATATGAGTAAAAAGTACGACAGTCCAACTATAAGAGGTAGCAGGATGAAAACATGAGTGCAGCTATTGTGAAAATCCTCACATTGAAATGAAAGATTCAAAACAATACAAAGAAGGCGCCGCCGCCGCAGCCTCGGCCTCGCGTACTGCGAGTTACATGCGCTATGGCGGCCCTCGCCGCTGGATGTCTGTCTGCGGGAATGAGGCTGGCAGTAAGAGGACGACAGGGGGACCAGGCCGGTGACTTTACGACTTAAAGACAGGCCACTTGTGTCACTCGACTCCGAAGTGAATGGCACGCCGCGCCCGTAGTCCGTCCACTTTTACGAGCACCCGGCACTTTTTCTCAGCGTGCTTTGAAAGTGACAGTTTGCGAGCGATTGTCAGTCCCTCCGCCATCTTTACATTTCGCCCACCTACACTTGACACGCACCCTAAGGTGAGAAATGCGCCTTCTAATTACGACATCAAATGGCGGCGATTTATCTGCGGCTAATGAGACTTTCCGAGGGCCGCGCGCGCTTTCCGAGAAGCTGTCAGATTAGCGATCGCAAACTCCGTGAGACACGAACGTCTTACTAGCTCGGGCCCGCTTTGATGTCGACGTCTTCCGCTTGTAGCGCCCCTGAACTTTATTCTTATTTAATATCTTTTTTAATAAAATAAATTTGAAGGAAAAAAAATCAGAAACCACGAAGTTAAGTCTTTAATTCTTCATCGGGGGCAGTGGGTTTTAATGCGCTTTGGCAACCATTGTGTTCCTCTTCAATCCGTACAGACGAGCTGCTCCTGCTCTGGGGTCCACTGGTCACTACTGGTCACTACTGGTCACTACCGGTCACCGTGACACTTTGACATCTTTAATGTTTGTTTAATGCAACATCTGGAGGGGAGCACAAAATAAATGAATGTGGCTTTCTTGAGGCCTGTCCTGGGCTTTCAGTCATGACGAAGCTGTGCCACAGCACAGCACTGGGCATCCAAATGTAAAAAGCTAGAAGGAAGGGCACAAAGAGCTCTAAACAAACGAAAATAAAACACACAGTCTGGACACAGAGAGGGTGCACAAGGCGCTATATTCTATTATTATTACGACTGTATTTGTTACATCTGATTTCATCCAATTATCCACCCAGGGTGTTTAAGAAAGAGTGACAGTAATAAGCAGGAGAGAAGAATATGTAAAGAAGGGAACAAGAAAAGCAGTGACAAGTGACAAAGTCAAAGTGGCTTAGATGAGTGGTAAAGACGTTGTATTCCGCAGATAGTTAAGTGTGAAAGGCGCTATGTAATAGAACATATAGAAAGATGGCAAAGCCACTGTAAGATAGGCTGGCGCAGTAGTTAAGGCTTTGGCCTTTAAACCCTGAGCTTGTAGGTCCAGGTAACACCATTGGCACTGTGTGACCGTGAGCAGGCCACATTGTCACAATTGGAGAAACAGTGGCGTCTGCTACAGTATGTGTTCCTCAGTCAGATAATAAGAGATAGGAAAGGCGCTATATAACAGATAGATAGGGAGTGGATCTAAGAGGTCAAACTCCAAAGAAATGGCCAAAAAAGTCAGAAGGCAGAGTAAGACGTGGGACTCTGAAGCACTCATCTTTTGCCGCCTGTTGGGAGATTTTTTTTTTTTTTTTTTGCTGCAAAACAGATACAGATCAGCAGAATGGAAATAAAATATCATGGCTGGGGGCTTTTTTTCTTTTCTTTCTTTTTTTGGGTCTACTTTTAAAAGTTGTTTCTTGGGCCAAAAAGTCAGCTGCTGTTGGGCATTCCCGCTGGCTATCATAGCTTGTTTGCAACAAAACATTGAGCCAGGCCCTTGGCTTCAAATGGGTTAAAATATATTAAACTCCGCAGGGAGAGGTATTCATAACAGTTCAGACTATTCAAGCCTTAAAGGGGGTAGACATTTTTTTCCCATTTCAGAACAGCAGCTTTGGCTAACTTCTAAGAATGGACTCTTTGTATTCAGATACCATTCAACAAGACGCTTATTGTCTTAAGCCCTGCCAGGAGAATGCTAGTCATTGCACTGCCTGTATTGTGCAGACTTTGATTGTATTTGAACTTGATGAGGACTTCATTTGAATTGTAGGCAGACAGCTCATCGGCTAGTTTGGCTTGAGAACTTTACAATGTATGGCAACCATCTAATTACCTTCAAATTTGAACAGAAACCGCGCATTGTGAGTCTCCCGGCATGTGTGTGTGGTAGTGGGAAACGGGCAGGGCTGTGTGTGATGAGTAGAAATAAAAAGATCACCAAAAGATTCACTCTTTAAAACAAAAGAGTGTGCTCTGTGAGACAAGGGTTCATCAGAGTGTTACTGGAGAAGGCAGCACTTCTGAATGTGAGTAACGATAGAAATCCACACACGCATGTAGGGAGAGGTGATGGCCGCCCGCCACATTACGGCACCCAAAGACGGCGCCATACTCATTGGCAGCACAGTTAATGTGTGTTCAACCCCACGTGAAGCAGACTGAAATTCAGTGTAATAATGTCTCTGGGTAAGATATGAGGGCAACCTAGTTATTACCTGACCAAAGAAACTGGACCGACTCAGTGTCTCCTTTTATTTGTCAAGACGTGTGTTCTGTCCTTTATTTATTATTGTTTTCCACCCATCCACGTCACTAAGCAGCCTTCCTAGGGCAAGGGGCAGCCAGCGCCAATCTTGGCAGTCACAGGGCACTGGCAGGAACAAACCCTGGAGAGGGTGCCAGTCCATCGCAGGGTGATATTATTATTGATATCAGGACAGTGAGAACAGAAGACATTTGGCAGACAAGAGGAGGCCATTTAGTCCATCAAACGTGTTTGTTTAACTGATAGCTACGCTCTCCCAGTAGTAGAAAAGTGTTATATATCTTCATGTTTATAAGGCATTCCATTTGTGTCGAGAGAGAGAGAGAGAGAGAGAGAATATCTATAATGTGAATATTGACATACCGTACCTGGACTGTACACGTGACCGACTGGCTGGCTGGTCTGTCTGCAGGTGTGTTCAGCATTCGTGCTTTGTGCTCTCTGTTATACGAGTATTACTAAAAAATTAACAGGATTTATTGTATGTTTTACACAGCTGTGTATATGCAGCTTATTACACATTGTATACAACTTTTCATTATTGTCTCTCTCTCTCTCTCTATATATACATATATATATAAATATGTGTATCCTTTTCTAGCTCTCTCTTATATAGCGCCTTTCATTATCTATCTATCTATCTACAGTATCTGTTGATTTGCATACATCAATATGTACTTTGGTTGTTTAATTTATTAGCACAAACACACACACACACACACGTACACACACACACGCACACACACACACACACACAACACACACACACACACACACACATGCACACACACACACACACACACACACAACACACACACACACACACACACACACACACACACACATACACACACACACACACACACACACACACACACACACACACACACACACACACACACACACACACACACACACATACACACACACACACACACACACACACACACGCACACGCACCACACACACACACGCACACAAACACGCCATATTCCCAGTGTCTTGAGGTCCACATCCTACCCTCTGCCCCATCGTCAATACAGTGTACTTGAAGTTATCAATGACCACATTTTCAGAGACTCTTTCACACGTGACACTCGTTTATCCTCACATTCAGGTGGGCACCTCCAATGGCCGAGGTGCCCTAACCCTGGAGGTCGTTAGTCCGTCCCCCCCACCTGCACTGGGCACGGCTCTTATTAAATGCAGGGGCTGAAGCGCAGGCGACGCATCTGATGGGGCGTGAGTGTCAGGTGAGGCGGGGGGTTAAAGAGCCGTGACAAGGTGTGCAGACATAGCAGTGAGTTGCAGACGGGGGATTAAGCGCCATTAGAACAAGTAACAACATCATCGACTTCGTTGTGTTTCCCTCCCCGTCTCTCTTCTCAGTTTTTCTTTTTGTTTTTTTATTTACCCTTCTGCCCGACTGAAATGCCAGCCTGCCCAGTTAAAGTCATGCAGCGTAACTGATGGCGGTTTTATTTATTTTCTCCTCCAGAGCACTTTTGGGAGTCCCCATTTCTTATTAAAGAGGTGGTCTGTGGTGGACAGGTACACAGGGTGTGAAAATGAAAGGGAAAGAAAAGAAAAAAAAAAGACATACTTTGAAGGAAATGAGAAAAGGAGGGGGTGCCGCTGGATTTTGAAGTCATTTCTTTTGGCTGAAAAGGGGGCTTGCTGTGTTGCTTTGTGCCGCCCTGTCAAAACCTCAGTTAGCAGCCCCCTAAATGAATAGGCGCAGTGGAAATTGAATTTAACGATGATTTGGCGGCTCGATTTCGCCGTTTTATCGCACAGTCGGTACAGTATCCTGGATTTGAATATGTGCCGGAGAACAAAGATGGCCCTGCAGCTCCAAGCAGAGGACCTTTGTTAAGAGCAGTTGGGTTGGAATAAAAAAGGCAGAAAATACATGAAACAGGACAGCTGTGCGGGTCTGTGGGGAAAGTTGGTGCAGATGGTGAAAGGAGTGCGCGTAAAGTACCGTATGGCCAGCGAAACAGAAGAGAGTGAGCGCTGGGGCTTTGTTGAACCGGTGGGCAGCCTGCTCTGTGTCGGCGATCTGTAAGGGTGGGATGAATGGCTTGTGTGAGTGCTGGACACTTTGAACCCATTTGTTTCTGCAACTCCACCCTTTTAGTCTCATCTGGGGTCTGTTTGGATTTTCTTGCACCCGTCTGAGGAGAATGAATTGAATTTTCACAGACGCCCTGACCAGGGTTGGCTCCAGCCTTGCCCCCAATTAGACTGGGGTAGAAGTGGATAAATGGGATAAAAGACTGAGAAGATGGATGAGGGGATTTCTCTGGCGAACCCTTTAGGTCACCTGGCTGACAGGTCTAGGTAGGTGGTCAATGGCCAGTCACCTGAAGTCCATCTAGCTGGCAGTGGCTTTGCAGGGCGTTTCCTGCTGTCCATCAAGACTGGTCCCCTCACACTGATGGGGGTGTTCTTGTCTGCTCTTTTTGCCATCTTTTGTTTTTTTTTTTTCTCCCACTCCATAGGTGGCAGACAGGTGGCCCAGTGACCCCGCCCTTGCGCCCACAGATGATGGGGTCTGGACCTTATCCACAGTTTCTGGGCTTGGCGATATTTGTGCCCAAGCCCCCCATCAGATGATTTGTAGGGCACAGTAGGGACCTCAGCTGATGTTTCATGTTTTTGCATGCCAACTTTACAATCTGTCTGGCTTTGACTTTCAAACTTGGCAGTTTTACTCACACCTTGTTAAAACAGTGATTGGCACAGCTGGCACATTTCACGTGGTTGGGCCACAAATGACCTCCACCTGTGGACCTCTGAATTTTATGCTTAGCTACATGAGTGCTTGGAATGGATGAGAGCGCGCATTTAAAAAAATCTGCTCTATAATTTTCTGTTTGCTATGGGCACTGCCAGGGGGAAGGCTGCTGGAATGCAATCTGTATGTTGTGTCCACAGCTCCACAGCCTGAATATGGACGACTGTTAGAAACCCTATTGACAAAGTTAGCAAAATATTTTGGTATGTGTGTAATGGTGTGCCCAGTGTGGGCATCTGTGAGAGCGTCTGTGATCAATTTTTGAAAATACCCTTTAAAAAGGGTATTAGGTTGGCAGAGTGGCCAGTTGTGCCACATGACTAGGCACTATACCACAGATCAGAGTTTAAATCAGGCCCAGGTTGTTCCCCAGGTACTCTGATATCTTCTCACATGTCAAAGGTGTGCATATTAGTTAAACTGACCTGGTGTAAATGACACATAGACACCATGCCACCAGTCTGTGCCAGCCCGATGCTGCTGTGATGAGGCCTGCCCCTGGTAACCGTAGGAATGGATGAAGTGGCTCCAGAAAACGGATGGCTGCTTTGTAACCAGACAAGCCCAAGTCAGTTTGGAAGTATGCCAGTGTCCAGTGGGCTCCTCTGTGCCCATCTTGTGATTTAGCACAGGGCTAGAGGGTTCAGCGCTTTGACAGATGTTCGAATTTGTCTCGCCACCTTTTGCTTCTTCTCCTTTCCCTTTAATTCATTCCTGAGGAGTCACTCCTGCCAGTGCCTGCAATGGCATGAATTTAATACCCTGCAATCCTAAAGTGTAATAGGTGAGTTCTGAAAATGGGGGGGTTTGGGGCGCGTTGGGTTACATACAGCGACACCTAAAGGCAGTTATTGGAAGTTCAGGCTTCTGGTGTAAAAATAGCATGCAACATTGAAGAGCCAAAATGAAGCGACTACTGTGTGTAAGAACAATGGGGTTGTGGACCTTGGCAGCCTACATGTCACTTGAACTCATCCCTGCAATTAAGGCAAATGCTTCAGCAGTGAAAAAAATGAATGATTAGATGAAACATCAGCAAGGTAAATCAATCCCTCTACCCATCTTCTCATTTCCAAATGAGTCCTTGCCTGGATGCCAGTCCTTTATAGCCCATACTGTAAGTAAACGTCACGGTCCAATTCTTAACTCTGATATTCTCCTCACCTAAAGCCAAAATCTAGACTGTGGCCATCGCACTGCTGACAGCAAAGAAGGGCATGAGTGTAACACTGCTGACGTGGTGCCTGGACACTGCACTGACCAGTCAGCCTGTGAAGAGAAGTGGCAGCCGTGCCCTTCGATTGGCGCTTCATGTCAAGTGTTATAGGACATCAGCTTGACCATAAATCACTTAAGTTGGTTTTTACTTTGCTAGTCTTATGTCTTGCTGCCATGAGATTTCATAGAGTGACTGGAAAAAAAAAATGAAGCGAGGGTCAGAACCAGGAGAGCAACCATCAGTCCCCAAAGCTGTGACTCGTGAGACAAAGTCCAAGTCAGAAGGAGTGCAGAGTGTTCAAAAACCAGGGAAACAAAACAAAGAAAATGAGAAAGGTTTGAAAGGTTTTGGAATCTACGTAGCCAGATGAGGATGTCTTCCTGTCACATGGTGATGGAGAGGTCACAACCTCTGAGGACACGCCCACTCTGAGAGCAGTAAGAATCAACAGCAGCACCATAAACTCAAAACCATGAGTATATTTCAGAAACCGGTGGACTCCTTAGGGTACAAACCCACCACCACATACAGGACACGTGTAGAGCAGGAGACCCTGACAGTTCAGGAAACCGCTTGGTACTCTCTTGGTGAGTTTATTCCTCCTGTGTCTTTGCTGTGAGGTGGCCCACTGGTCATCCCTGCTGCCTCGTATCTCATGGGGACCTTCGCTCATTCCCTGTCCTGGTCACCTGCTCTCCTTGTGCTCCAGGCCCCCGGGTCAGCACCCAAGTTCCACAGACCTTCGCTCATTCCTCGGCCGTGGTGTTGAATTGTCCTGTGTGTATGAGGGAGCCTTCTGCTGAATGTGCCGCTGGAAGTGACGTTTGTCAGGATGTGTCAGCCAGCACTTGTTGTTGTATTTGGAGTTCACTTTTGGCTTCTGCTTCTGCTCGTATTTGTCTTTCATCATTTTTAGGAACATCATGTGGGGGCTGGACAGGCCTGGATGGTTGTGGTGGGGTGTGTCCTGCTCATTGGGACGGTGCTGCTTGGCTGGCTGTCGGGGTGGTCTTGCTCTCTCTCACTTTCTCACTTTCTTTTTACAGTTTGCACTGTTTTGAATGATGTTGCTGTTTATAGTTATGCTGATGTAAAAAGTGGATTGATTTTTGATTAATAAAAGACATTTTCCAAACTGAAAACTCTGTTGCTCCCTCTTTTTCTCGTTTTCTCTCTCTCTCTCAGTCTTGCTCCCACTTTCTGTCTTTCTTGCACTCTCTCTCTCTGCTCTCACTCGGACTTTTTCTCTTCGACTCTCTCACTCTCGCTGTCTCTTTCACCTCCCCGCTCGCTCTCCTTGCCAAGATGAATTCTTCTTGAAAGTTGAGGGCCGGCAGGGTTGGTGGCCAGGAGTGTCTCCCTGTGCCTTCCCTCGCCTTCCCTCCCCGTCTCCGGGTAGAGAGTGGTAGCTCCCATCCAGGCTTTCCACACAAAGAGGTTATGGTTCAAAGTCAAAGATACGGAGATAACGCAATAATCAATCATAGGAACTCTTCACTGTGTGACCAGCCAAGCTCTCGGTGCTGTGACCAGCCAGGCAAAAGTTAGTCTTTCATTCCGCAGCCAGGACAGTCAGCCCCGCTCACTCGCTCTCTCAAGAGGGAAACACAAGAAAAGAAAACGTTCTGCCATTCCCCAAAATGTTATCAGCAACGCAAGACTGGCATCCCGGGACGAGGGCATTGGGTTTCCATCGATGTCCGTTGTAACAAATCCACTGGGACGTGACGGGGGTGCACGAGCGGGAATCCTCTTACTGGAACTTTGAAATTTTGCACTCTGCAAAGAAAAAGCAACAAGGGCTAAAGAGAGGGAGATGCACATCACCATTGACCGTGAACACTGTCAGAAAGAACGCTGTATAAGTAAGGAACACCATCATGGCATGAACGGCACTAGCGCCCACATACTGAACACGTAGAGGCTGCGCTGAACTTTATGTAGCGCCTTTCTTCACCGAGCAGATCACAGTGTAATGACAAGGCAAGGGAAGTCGGCGCCTTTCATCGTATGCTATTTGCATTGCTGCGTGAGAAGATCGAGTCCATCAGGCTTATCTGGTCTGTGGGGTGGGAATGGACAGATGTGCTAAAGAGTAAAGGTGCGAGCCTTGAGCACATGCTAGGACATGAAAGGTGGCATATCATAGCACTTAACAATTCAGGGTGTACACTGAGGACATAAAGTGACTTTGGGGCGGCATACACTCGGCCTCCAAACACGGTTGACATTCTGTGACCTCCTTCACAGTGGGCTTTGTATTACCTCACTTCTCTGTCCGGAAGGATGTCGTCCTAAATTACAGACCTGACACAGGTGGGTCTGTCGGCCTGTCAGGGCCCCACGGTCCTTCCCCCCGCTCACCCGTCAGAGTCCAGAACGTTGGCGCATTGGCCGCAGGATTGGATTTCGGCTCAGGCCGCTCCAAGCCGTCTTCATAATTAAATTCCAGCAGCGTCCATTAGAGAGATAGAATGAAGGGGAATTCTCTCTCTCTCTCTCTCTCTCTCGCTCGCTCGCTCCGTGCCCGCTGACTCGACACAGGTATGCCAGGCTGCTTTTAATGGGCTCTTTGCACCAGAAAGCTTTTGTAAACCAATTCATTTAGTAAAGCTCGATCTTGGCGTCATGTCAGGCTTAAAGTGTGGAAAAGACAAAAAAAAGAAGAGTGTCTCGTTGGCCCAGCTTTTGTGAGGAAGGCGATCCCTCCGTGCGTACCCCAGCCCCCAAAGCACCAATACTGTATATTTACAGCCGCAGTAAACGCGATAAAAATAGGCTGCGGAGAACCGAGTGGATAGATCAACACATTAGAGCGCTAATGGGCTGACTTACTGTTTCAGGGGGTCTTGACAGGGGTCACGGAATTTGAAAAGTAATGAGTGAAACTAGTCAGACCGCCCCCCACCCCCCAGCTGGACCGATTTAATGAAAAGAAAGAACGAAGCACCGAGTGAGGCAGATTTTTTGCGACTTGCTCTGCCGTTAAGTGCTAAGTCAGCTGCTAAATTGGGAAATCAAGTGCGCTCTCCAGGTCTCCCCGTGCGCCTTGGCTGGAGCCCATCGTTGTACAATGGCAGGCTTTGAAAGGGAATACATGATGAGAAGTTCACAGCCATGGTGCTGCTGATGCATTATTTATTCTCTTATTTGAAGATGCTTTCGGTGCTGGCCAGGGGCCCGCAGAGATGCGTCGTCGTCGTGTTTACGGGGGGCATCCGGCCTCTGTTTACAGGAAACGTGAGTGCTTGTTTATTTTCCCGTGTAGTTGCCGTGTTTTGTGGGGCACGTATGACCCTCTTCCCTTTGAGCTCTCCTGATGGACTCCTCCAGCGCCAGCTGTGCGCTCTCTCTCTTACCCATACTCCTTTGCCAGGCTTGTGCTGGGATGGCAGTTTGTTCCAGTTTTCCATCTCTCGTTGACAACGCCTATTCTTCTGTCCTTACTTCTGACCACCATGTTTCTAGTTTTGATTTTTATTTTACCAATTTACTTATTTGCACTTTGTTTGTTTTTTCCCCTGTTCCAGTTAGGCCAGCATGTAAATAAGAAGCAGATTCAGTTGGATTTTTTTAGTAGAGATCAACCCCCCCCCACACACACAAGTCACGTCAAGTCAAAGACCGCGAGGGACAACACGCAACACGTCACCACTCTCCGGCGCAATCATTCAAGGAAGAACAGAAAATACGGGGCTTTGATTTTCACGAGTCTCCCAATGTCCGACTTCAAGGATGCATGACAACTGACCATGTGACCTGCTTTGGTTGTTTTTTGTTCTCGGATGCTCTACACAGTCTAATAGATAGGCTGATTTTGATGATAAAGTGGACCGTGTCTGTGTCACACGGTGTTGGAGCTGCTGTCGGCCATCTATACGTATCATCGACTATTTTTTGTGTCGGGTCCCTCATGTCAGTTCTGCTCTTTTTGTCGTTGGCTTTTCCATCAGCCTGTTGCTTATAGCAGGTTGCTCTCCGCACTTTCTCTGAATTTATTGGTCATTTCTCGACAAGTAGATAAGATGATAAGATTTCCTCTGGTCTCATGTATTACTTGTCCTAGTTCTCCTAATTTTATTACTAGTATTTGACCATCGTCTGTTTTTCCACAGTTTGGCCAATTTGTAGTCCAGTCAGTCGTGGAGTCCAAGGTGTGTTTCTGATGCCCGCGGACTCCTTTTGGTTCTGCTGATCGTTTCGAGTGGTGCTGCGGTCTCAGGACTAATTCTTACATCACTCGGCTTGTCTCACTCCGACTCATTGTGTTGTTCGATATCCTCTCAGTCGTGTTGCCCTCAGCCGCTTAGTCTAGTCGTCTCCGTTTCACTCTTTTATGGCTCGTTTTGGGCTCTGCCACTTTTTTTTCGCGTTCCTCTACTAATTTTGCTAATTCTGTCGTTCACTGTTCTGTCAATTGGCACTTCACTTGTTGTTCGTCTTGCTGCTGTTCATTTTTTGTATGACTTGCATCAAACGAGGACTACTTCTTGTATCACTCGGCTACATTGTGCATGTTTTATTGTCGGGTTGTCTCCTGAGCTTTTTCTGGCCCCACGTTATCCTACTAACTCGGCTGTTCATTTTTCAGTCAGTTTCATTGTGTCAGGATTATTTCTTATTTTCCTCTATGTCACTCACTTGAGTGTTGGTGTCCAATTCATCTTATTGTGTCACCATCAGCTGCAGCCTTACTCGTCTGTGTTCTTTTAATTGTGTCATTCCATTTTTATCTTTAAATCCTGTTTTTGTTACCCTTTTCTACTGATTTTTGGTTTTGTGTAATCTTGTGTCATCTTTTATCACTCAGCTCATCTCAATTCGGCTCATTGTATTATCCAGTTTTCCTTTGGTTCTGATGCCTGAGCTCGTTTTCTTCTGTCGATGTCCTCATTTCCGTCTCTCCAGTTTTATCGTTTCTTTTTCGATCAATCACGTTATCCCGGGACCTTGTCTTATATCCATCTACTCATGTCAGATTTGTCCCCACTCCCCCTCTCTCATGATCTCCCATTGTTACTAGTTTTCCACCAATGGTATTGCCTAAGGCCAGTTTCTTTTCCTCCTCTTGATTTCACTGACTTTATGCTTCATTTCTCGATCAGTTCCATTATTGCAGGACTATTCTCGTCCTTTTTGTTAACGGTTTTGCCATCTCTCTTCCCATCTGAAGGACTATTTTGCCTGTCACTTTGCTCATCCTGTTTTCTATCAGTCATGGTGTCTCCACGGCTATTTCCACCTGACTCATTTCAGTCATTTCTGTCTCCGATTAAATTTGGGTATCACTCGCCTCGCCTCAGTTCTTCTCATTTTATTGCTGGATTCTCCATCCGTGGTGCTGCCTGAGGCCTGTCCCTCACATCGGTTGGTGGACTCGTTTGAGCGTCACTGATGTTACTGTTCGTTTATTGATCAGTCGCCTTGTCTCCTGACCTTTTCTTGTGTCCCTCTCAGTTCTTCTGTGATTTTATTTGTTTGTCGTGTTGTCAGATTAGTCTTCTCGGTTGCGCTCATTTTCTCCGCCATGTCGTGTTCAGTTTAGTCTCCATCTTGACGATGTCTGTGCTGTGTATGCATTGGGTGGTGCCCCTCAATTCCTGATTTTTAATGAGCCCCCTTTGCCATGTTTGGTGTTGCTCGTAATTGTGAGCCTTCTCATCGCTGAGCTCGCCGTGGTTTGATTCCGCAGTCACTCGACGGGCATCGGTTGTTTTCTTTGGTGTTGGTCGGCACTTCGCACTTCAGAGTCTTGTCCCGTTTACGCCCAGTTTTTTGTTTCTGCGGTCTCATGCTCTCCGTTCTTATCTTGATAAACAATCGAGTTGTATTTGTTGCAGCTTTTCATCTGTGGAATTGTCTGAATGGTTTGTTTTGCAGTCACTTTGGTTATCTGTGTCGACGGTTTCTGTCAGCAGGGAGACTTTTCGCTTTTCCACTTGTCCTCATACCTTCCTCTGATTCGTTCGTTCTCTTATTCTTGCCAGTTTTTTCCAGCATGTGGACTCTGGTCAGTTTAGTTCTGTCTGGCTGTCTATGAACTGAACCCACATGTCCTGATCTTACTGAAGCCTACCCCAGTAGTGTCAGCCCCAAGGTGTAAAAATATATCAAAAAAGAAAAAGCTGCTCTGGGGCACAAAGCCATTAGACAATTGGTGACAGCAAATGGAACGAGACCGCGGCGTGGTGAGGGCTGACGCTGTGCTTGCGGGCCCAAGTGAAACCCAAAGGATGGACGACGAGGTGAGCCACCCGAGACGTTGAATTTGGCAAGCTGTGGTGAAGGTGAAGAGTTAAAAATCCAGCATCAGGCACGGTTTCTTTAGGCACAGACAAAGGGCCAGTCGGCAACCACGCCCCGCCGTTTTTGTTCGTCCAACATTTCACACGGGCACATCTCTTTTAGGGAGATTCTGTGTGAAATGGCAGAGAGGATTTGATTGTTTTATTGAACAAGGGCTGACTTGTTGGCAGGAGGGGGGCGGGGAGTGCAGAGGGACGCGGGTGAGCCCCGAGTGCCAGTCGGAGTGACTTTCTGGGCTCTGAGCCGTGGGTAACCGTGACTAACGAGTGCCTATGCCGTCAACCAAAAAAATTCATAAAAGCTAATCTTCTCAATCCCGGTCCCGAAAATGAAGTAATGCAGTAGCCACTAAGCTGGCATTAATCACCGCTAAGGCACTGGGCACCCAACAATCAGCAGACTTGAGTTTGGGAATCCCCCCCACCTGTCGATGACCAGTGTGTCCAGGTGAAGTGGCATTTCAAGCCAGCCCCTCAGAAAGCCTCGCACACAGACACACAGCAACACAAAGAGCGTCAGGCCGAGCAGAGCCTTTTCTTTTCTTTTCTTTCTTTCTTTCTTTCTTTTCTTTTCTTTTTCTTTTTTTTTTTTTTGCCCTATTCTGTCTCGCTCAGCTTGTATGGCTGCTTCTCACTTTGCTTCTGTAGCTGCGAGGCATTTCTCCACACATAGGTATGCAAGACACAGCAAGTATTATTTGGATCTTTCCAGTCCTGTAAACAATGAAGAATTTATTTCCCCCTCCACAGCTCTGAAAGGACGGCTGGCTGTGTGTTTAACCCTCTTGTGGCGGGCCGGCTGGTGCCCAGGCTATCAGCGTGCGCTTTAGAGGAATGCCCTTCGGTTTGCGGTGTGCCCCCCTTTCCTTTCACCGTGTGCAGCAGCAGCAGCCACCAGGTTCACTTTCCTCTTCTTTTCTTTTCTTTTTTGTTGGTTGCCGTAGGTCAGAGTTGTTTCTAGAATTTGAACATAAAAGAGCAGACGACAACTCCATTGACTCCACGCTAATAGTCTGGTCATTTTAACACCGTAGTAGTAGCCGTAACCTCAGGTGCGCAGAGTCTCACTGACAAGTCTGGCCAACGTGCAGCAAACACATCACCACACTCCGGCGCCATGAGGCACAAGAGGGCACTCCGACCTAATTAGAAGGGCACCTCATTGAACAGCAAACACAAGTCGCCGGTCCCACTGCAGGTAAGGACCTGAGTGACCAGGGACGGGGAGGCCGTTACAGTGCCAGTGTGCTCTACACGCGAGAGGTGGTCAGCTCAGATCAGCCTGGCGTGAGTGACAGGTGCCATTTGAGACAAACAGACCGATGTGAAAGGCACACGAATGGCACTGTGTTCATTAAAAGATGGAGAAAGGCGATATCTACTAAACAAAAGGATTAGAGTGAGAGAGAGTGACGTGAAAGGCACTCTATAATCGATAGATGAATACCAAGATGGACAGGGATACACGAACGGCAGTAGGAGGGTGGCCAAGATGCTATATAAGAAAAATGTGAAAGCTGTTAATTCAAGTAAAGAGCCATGAAAGGAGCGTATTAGATTGGCAGACAGTACTAGACGCATTGTCATGTCTGACAGACTGCCGTAGAGTGAAATTCTGACTTGCAGGTGCCACCGACATGCAGCTTGCCCACTCTCTGGCCCCACCATGTTCAAAGACGCCATTTCTAATGAGATCCACATTCTTCTTCAGATACTTGATGAGAAGGACTTCGGCAAACTCACAATCGATGGACAGACATGAGAGGTACAATATTACAGAAAGCAGGGACAAATGACACCACACACTTGATAGATACAGTAAACAGATGTGAGAGGAACTACACAACACGAAGAGAGGGATGTGCAAGGAAGGCACCATCGAACAAACAGATACGCAAGGCACTCCATACAGGCAGACTGATAGCCGCACAGAGTTTAGATGCCATCTGAGGTCACTGGCCCTCCGGGCCCCCTACTTCTTCACCTATTTTAACATTTAAAATCTCAGTGAAAGACAAAGCGGACCCCGAAGGTGACGGGTATATTTAAGAATGTGACCCTCCAGTTCATCAGGCCATGGCGGCCTCCTTGCTCTCGGTTGCTTGTCTTGGAGTGTCAGTTTTTATTTCTGCTTTTCTCGTCTTTTTTGCTGCCTGAATTCTCAGACTTGACCGGGCCTTTCAGCGTTTGTTTGAGATGCTGTTTAGTCAGCATGACGATGAAGACCGCTGCCGTTTGCCCGGTGCAGTTTGGCAGTGGCATTGAATCGTGGACTTGCTGGCCTTCGGGTGTCCCGGTCCGCACTGAGCCCTTGGGAGAAGCCATTTTGCGTGCGTTCACGGCTGTTGTTATTGCTGTTTGAACGCTTGACGTCTTTTTCAGATTTCCCAGCCCCAGTGTGATCTCAGGAGCAGGGTGACCAATGTCTTGACTCGATCCCCGTGTAAATCTCAGCTGGGCATTTGTTTCCCCCATCGTTCAGCACACATTATTTTGGATGCTTGTGTGATTAGCTCCTTGAAATGGAGATGACGTGAGCGCGGTGTGGTGGCACGGTAGTCGGCTCCAAGGATCTGCGGCCAGTGCCTCCATTGGTGACTCCATATGCCATTTGTCCTGGGTAGTAGACTGATGTACAGTGCAGGGTGTCATCCTGGGGGGGACTAAGTGCCAAAATTAGCTGAGGCTTTACTCTTTGTTTTTGTGTGGTGGCCCACTCATAGCCACACCTCGGATCAAAGGCTGCCTGGACCCCTTGAGTTCTGCCCCCCCATCTTGTCCTCTTACTTTTGACAACTGAACTCTGAAGTGAATGTTTTCTCAAGAGACGCACCATCTGCCTGCAAACTTTGAAGCCCCAACTGCTGAAATATTTTAAAACCTGGGACTTGTTCTTCTGCCTCTGATCGATTATCTCTCTGGCTGTGCTTGTGGTTTCATGCCCATGTATGCCAGCCTCTTACTCAATGCTCTCAACAGTCGACTGAGTCTGCTCCTTTGTGAAGATCCCTTCATGGACTCTGACTTGCAGTATTTGAGATCAGAGGCCCTGAAGTGGAGGACTAGATCAGAAAACTCCACAGTACTGCAGTAGACGTGCGGCACCCCCTGCAGGCTGCTTCTTCAAACACTACCCTTTGACGCTAAACTGGGAATGGTGGCATCAGAAGATGGATGGATAACTGGCACAGGGTAACAGGTTTGGCTCCCACAACCCTGAGTGCCATTTCAGACTTTAAAGATCATCACAGCTGCCACTTTGTGTGCCCAGTTTTATCAACTGTAGAGAAGAGTAAAAGGCCCACAACTGATTCATTTTGTAGCGCCTTGCGAGAATGCCAGCTGATATTGTTCTCCTGCTAAATGAAGATTGCTTGTTGATTGATTGTTGGTGAACTCTTCTTTTAGTTGCTTCTTGGATTTATTTGAGTCAATGCCAGCTTTTCTTCTGCTTTTTGGTGGATTGACTATCAGATTTAAAGATGCCAGTTTATTCATGGCACATCTTCAGGTTCCCTTTTCTTCTATATAAAAAAGCAGCAAGTCTCACTTTTTGTTCTTTATACCTTCACTGCTTTTCAGATGCTCAAAGCACCATTTTGTTTCTTCTCCTCTAGCACATTGCACTAGATGCCAGTTTGTGAGTTGGTGCCAGTTTGCATTTTATTTTGAGAATTTAGAAATGTTTGACTTTGAAGATGTGGCAAAGGCCAGCATATGCTCCTCCACCTCTTCAACTTCAGTGTCATTTTCGGAGCCTCTTGCACGTTTTGAATTTTAAGGCAGGTCTTCAATTATTGTGTGTAGCGCCAGCTGAGAGGCTAGGGGTCTGCTGTGGCAATCGGAAGGTCACCCGTTTGAGTCCCATAAATGCCAGCAGTGACTCCACTCTGTTGGGCCCTTGAGCACGGCCCTTCACCCGCAATTGCTTTGTCCTGGGTATGACGTTAATCTGTAAGCAGGTCGTCCTCCAACTTACAGGGAACACTTTGGGGGTTGGTGGCAGGACTGGCACTGCAGCCACTGTAGTAAACCTCACACTATTCAGCGTGGTGCTGAGGTGTGCTCAGGTTCTAATTTGTGGATCCTGAGGTGGCAACTCATCGTGTTTATTCTCCCAACCTCTCCTCTCCTTAATTGATTAATGGAGATGCCATCTCTGCCCACTCTTTCTTTGATGGTATGTTCATTTAATAAGATTATTCAAAAAGCAGCCCATTTTATGCAATCTTCTAAAGTAAACGTCTGCCAGTAAAGAGCAGATGCCAGTTTGGGCTCCCATTTGCAATGTGTAATGCATTTCAGGTGCCACTCTGCCAACCTCTCTTTTTGCATAATTTATTTGACTCATCTGGTGTTGCATTTCTGTAAATGCCAATATCTGGACATTTGTAGCGTCGTCCTAAATTACATTTTAGAAATAATTTCTCTTTTTTGTTTGTTTATGGGCATGAAAGTGTGCAATTAAAATGATGATAGGTAGATCTAAATGCCAGTCTGTGCCCATTATGCTTCGCATGCTTGAGGTGTATAGTGCCTTTCATAACTCTTGATTTAAAGAAAATGTACTGTAAAAATAAAACGGAATTCTGCCTGCCAATCTATGCCCAACATGTCTTGTATTATGAAAGTGCGTAGAACTTTTCATAATTCTTTAGCTAATGAAAATGTATTTGAAAGTGCCAGTCAGTGCCCATTATGTCTCCTATTCTTCGTGTTTTTAACACCCTTCATAACTCTATGTAATAACAGTTTGTGCCCATTACATGTTATATTCTTGAGGTGTATTGTGCCTTGTATGGCTCTTTATTTCGTGATGCTAGTCTGTGCACATTATGTCTTTTATTGTAAGTCTTTACTCCATGAAGATGTGTCGTAAAAATAAATGTCGTTCGACGTGCCCCTTATGTCGTACTGGCCTGAAGTGTATAGTGCATCCTGACCAGTCTATGCCCATTACGGCTCCTATTCTTGAGGTGTGCAGCTCCTTCCTGTCCCATAATGTTTTCTCGTTACATGGGGGAGCCCCTTCCTATGTAGACCCCTTTATCCCGTGGCTCTCCCGTCTGGCCAGGGGGAGCCGGACTTGGTGATTTGTCGTTGGCCGTGAGGCCTCCCAGCAGCCCTTTCATCTTCGTCTCAAAGAGTTAATTCTTGCTGTAGCCCAGTGGCACTCTCTTTCTTTGCCCGGGTGCTGCCACTCAGAGTGCGTGTGCAGCATTTAGCTAAGAAAACTTCCTGTAGCCCTTTTGCCTCATTAGCATATCAATGCCTATTCATCGCTTAATGTCCATTACAACCTGAGTGTTTAATTCTCTTTTTTTTCCATAAGCCAGTTGTAAAATGTCAGTCTGTCACATTCAATACAACTAAAGTGGCAAGGAAAAAAAAATGAAAGTATTAGAAAAAAAAAAAAACCCAACAGAAACCCGAAGAAAGTTATCACCTCATAAAACCAAAACGCCATCTCTGGACGGCGCGGTTTTTTCGGGGGCCGTCTCCGCAGCTGCCGCGAAAGACGACTTTTTGAGTTTCCCACAGCTCCGTACCAGTCGAGTGCTTAATACGAGCATATTTGAATTGACGCTCCCACTAATTAACATGTCATTTGCATAACTTGTTGAGCTCAAAAACAATGCCGGCCGGCTTAATCCTGAGCCACTGTGGAGAAGATAAAAGACGTGGGTTTTTTTTTTTCCCTTAACGATCTTCTCCCAGAGCATCCACGTCCGTGTTGCGTTTCGCAGATGTAGGCTACCTGAGCCCTCTGCCTGCCACTGTCACACGTCTCTTTTTAATATTCGTGCTGAACATCGGCATCTGAATTCTACAATGAGAAAACGGTGGTCCGGAATTGGAGCCTTCCGTGGGGATGTGTGATCCGTGGAGATCTGGGGCCTCATTAGCTGTCATCAGTATTTATGGGTCAGGGGACGCAGGGGACGGGCCAAGGGGTGCCTGCCGATGGGCGCAGGCTCACTTGGCTTACCCTGCCCGCTCTTCTTTGCATGTTGGGCTGTGGTAATCACAGAGCCTTTTTGTTTGTTTCTATAAGAAAATGTACGGAGCACAATTGAGTGCATTAGAAAATTATCTGTAATTATGTTTTCTGCCTGATTCCCGTAATTTTCATGTAACGGAACAAGCTAATTACACCGTGCGAGTAATCAGCCGCATGGCTGCCGCTTTTCTAACCTTTTTAAGCTCTTCTACGTTCCTAATGTGTGGGGCGATGGGAGGCCTAAAACTCCTCAGAGAGACTCTGCGCTGCAGTGCTCTGTGTGTCCTGGGGAATGCCCTGAAATCCAAGCCTTGTCCTCAGCCATTGATACCCTTTGGTCTAAGGCAGCCCACCCAAATGTGTCATGCAGTCCAGCGTCTAGCATGGGTCATGTCGAGGAGACGTCGCCAGAAGAATCCTGTGATGCCAGTCTTAGTGATTGGCACTCTCTTCTCACAAGCCATAGTTCCAAGGGGAGGTCTACTTCCTTTAGAATTTCTGGTGCCAAGGGGCCCTCTAGAACCACTTGATGCCATTCTACACCCTCACAGCCTCAGATTTCCAGTCTTTGAATTACCGGTATGGGGTGAGAAATGTGCCCTCCAGACCCTTGGTGATCACGACCCTGTTCACATGAACCTGTAGTTCAAATCTTCACCAATGGCCATAACCTTTACCAACTGTATTGACCAGTCAGTAGATCACTGTCCAGTGTGCCCTTCACAACCTCATGACACCAGTCCATGCCACCACAGGTAACCCAGTCTGTCAGGGGGTCCACCAATGAACACACCTGCACTGACCAGTTTAAGGTTAATCTCTTCTGCTGGTCTTTATGGCCCAAGCCAGGCAGGCACAGGGAGAATGACCTGGCATTGGATTTGAACCCATGAGGCAGCAGTGCTGGCCGTCAAAATTAAAAAAAGACAAAAGACAAAGACATACCATAGAGCAGTGAAGCACGGTGGAGGCTGGAGAAGAGACGGGCTAGTCAGCCGAGCTGTGCTGTATGTAGCACCATTCATGACACACACCGTCACAGATGCACTGTACATTTCAAAGTAGCAGGATAAAGATCTAGCTATCAATTATATAGCGCCTTTCACGTCTCTCGATATGTCTGGGTGGTGCCCCTCTTGGTTATGTGTGCCCACTCTGAGCCCGAGCCACTGGTTTCAAAGGGCAGAGTACAGCTGTCTTAGCCCATTAAGCCCAAGGCGAGCTGCATAAGCCCCCTGCCCTCTCTGACCAGTGACCAGTGGGACTTGTGCCTGTGAGGGGTCATCTATTTGCAGCGGGCTCTCTCCATTTCCACCTTACTGCAGTAGCTAGTGAAGGACCGGGGCGAAGGGTGAGGATCTCTAGAGCTGGAAGACGCTGAGCTGAAGTTCTGATAATCATAATAATAATAAGAAGAAGAATACATTTTATCTATTTATATAGCGCCTTTCCCATGCTCAAGACACTTTACAGAGTTTAGGAAAGAACGGCAGGGTATCCGGTATATAGCGTTGTACTAAACCAGATAAATGAATAAAGAAGATTAGGACAGTGAATTCAGAGAAAAGCCTAACAGACAACCTCATTGATGGTCTCGCACACACACACACACTTACACACACTCACACACACACACTGACACTCACACACACACTTACACACACTCACACTCTCGTGCACACACACTCACACACTCACACTCTCTCGCACACACACTCACACTCTCACTCACTCACACACACTCACACTCTCTCGCACACACACTCTCACTCACACACACACACTCACACTCTCACTCACACACTCACACTCACACACACACACACACACTCACACACACACTCACACACACACACTCTCACACACACACACTCACACTCTCTCGCGCACACACTCTCACTCACACACACACACTCACACTCTCACTCACACACTCACACTCACACACACTGTCACACTCTCACTCACTCTCACTCACTCTCACTCACTCACACACTCACACTCACACACGACATGAGCCTCTTGACATGGAGGTAAACTGAGAGAAGGGAATGAAGTCCAGTGGAGCTACAAGCCTTCCTGATCAGAGGAGTTTTCAAAGAATTCATTTTGGTCGGTCATTCCAGAGTCTGGGCACTCGCCATACAGCTGAAGGCCCTGCTGGCACCCATGGAGTGTAGATTAGTGTGGGCACAGAATCAGAGGACCTCAGTGGGTGGACAGGCACATAGTGATGGAGAAGGTCACTGGTGTAGTTGGGCGCGAGGTCGCGTAAGGCTTTGTAGGTGATGCAGTCTGATGGACAGGCGCCGCTAACCTCTAAGTGTAGGTCTTCCCGCTTTGCTTTTGTAGAAAATGTAGGAGACAGACTGACTGGTAATTTGGGCCCAAGGAAATAGTTGGCACCAGAGGATAACCAGCTTTGCGCTGAAGGCTGCAGGGTGTTGTTCTTTGGCAAAAACCAGTGAGAAAGTCGTGCCTGTCTATGGTGTGCAGGAAATCCCACCTCTGCCACCATGCGTTGGTGCCTGTGCTTAGACTCCGTTGTTCCTTCCGCATCTTTGCACGAGAAGAAGACGAGGCAGGAAGTCGTGTCTGTCTGTCTGTCTGTCTGTTTAGCCGGGTCAGCACAGTGACGGACACGGGCCGATGAATGGATCTGTGAATTGTATGGACGGAGTCAAGCACCCGGAGGCTTTTCTTTTCCATTTTTTGTTTTCTAAACATCTGCCGAAAGCCTATAAATAATTTGCCCAAGCCGCTGTTCACACACTTGTGGTCTGATGAAAATGTGCTGGTAAATTAAAAGCTTGTGGAGGGCTCCAGTTCTGCGTTGTTTTCAACACGTCGGAGGGTGCACTGGATGTGACCGCAAGCACATGGCTGCACATACCACTGCGGCTTCAGTGTTTTTGTTTTTTTCCCCTAGCGAGATTATGCATTGTGTCATTTTGCAAATGGCTAATTATGTTTCTATTTTCTGAGTCTAAATTATACTAAAATGACAAGTTGAATTGGTGCGTTTGTGTATATATAGAGACGCTCACCATATAACCAAAATGCGGGGCTGTCAGATGGAAAAAGCAGCGTCAGGAAATGCCTGGGTGTGGGTGAACACGTGGGCGATACGAGACAGACGTGGGGGTCCCAGCTGGGACAGAACAGAAACACAACCTCTAAGGGGAGCCTGCAGGGAGTGCTGGTCCTTCAAACGGCACTGAATTCCAGTCCCATTCCGCCAGCCGGATGTCCTCCTCTCCAGGTTAAAAACGGTGTCGCAGCCTCAGCCTTCCCCCCGTGTACCCGTGCAGTCCAATCAAATCCGGTAAGGCTGTAGTCATCGTACGAGTGCCCATGTGATTGATACCCTGGGTGTGCGTATGTGTGCTGTGGGAGCTTTGGGCCTGAGATCAGAGTCGCCCTTAGCACCTTGTGGGGCCTCAGCCCACCTGGGCAGCCTAACCGTCTGACCTTAGGGAGGCCTTCAGTAGTGTCTAGGTGCTGTCACTGCACCCCAGCAGTCGTACCAGAGCACGCTTTGTGACATCGGAGGGGTCTGGGAGATGGCGGAGGGCAAGTAGCAGTGGCAGTGGCAGTTGTTGGAGTGGGTATCAAAGGGTAGTTAGTAACCAGATGTCGTGTTTGATGGCCTGCTGACCAACTGGCTCACTGTCTTCAGACCAGGCAATGAGCGCTATCTGCCTTCTTTTATTGTTTATAGCGCCTTGCACTGAGTACCGGTCTTTACGGCAGGCACCTCCAGGATTGTCAGATAGGAACGTTGCTGGACTCTGGAAAGAACAGAACGTCTCGATGGTCTTTTCTTGTCTGATACGTGTTTGGGGGTTTTGTGAGAATTGTGGGAAATTCACAAGGGTGCTTCAGGAGGAGTGACAGTCCGTGGTCACGGCGCTTTCCTCGCTATGAGTTCCTGCCTGCCTTCCTGGCATTGGTGTGGAGTTGCCAGTCCACCTCACTGCGGGGCAACGTGGGCGTCCTTCAGTATGTTTGCATTGATATGCCATACGTGAGAATGGTGCTGGATTGGCTGCTGACTGAACTGTCTCCTCCTCGCGGCTCGGCCTCCTTCTCCTTCACAAGTAACGACACTCGAGCAGCCGCTTTTCAGAGCAACTGTTAAGTGCTGGAGTGCCAATTAGTGTTGGGCTTCAATCAATAGCACCTTGGTCTTAAATCAAGTGAGGGGGGAATTCACGAGGACGAGGCGCATTATTTAATCAACTTGATGCCTGGGAAAAAAAAAAAAGAAAATGTGCGGCACAGACGGGCCTTTTCACCCGCCAACGTTAGGGTGAACATTTAGAAGGGAGGAGACGAGACAGGCTAGGAGTTCAGGGTCTCTTTGAACATCATATGCCGGACCAGGGCCCACCAAAGCGAGACAGCAGAAGGAAAGTCAGCTAGGGGGCCGGCATGCCTTCCTTGGCCGTTGCGTTGTCAGAAGGAGCCTTCTGTTTATGGCAATCGATGGCCTGATTGAACGGCTGTGTAACGCACATTCATGTTTTCACTTATAGGAACACCGCACCTCATTGATCTGTTTATGGTTATTCTCCCTTTCAGCGTCAGCAGAAAGAGCAGCTTAGCCTGGGAAGTCTGCGTCTTTCAGAAAAGGAAGGAGAGAAAGGGTTCAAATGGCTCTCTGGGGGGCCGGCCTGCTCAGGCTGGCACGCTAATAGTGGAGCGGCAAACATCGTGGTGGCCTCATTCATCGTTTTTGTGATTTGCAGGTCAGCCTGACCTTTGTAGGACTCGTCGAAAATACAAATAACACTGCGGGAGAAACGCAGAAACGAAACGACTCCTGGGTCTTTACTGGAGGAGCCCGGGGGAACGTGTGGGTGAGGCGAGCGGTACCAGGACGGGCGTTGGCGGTCAGGGGCAGACTACACGTGCACAGGGTATCTGATTACAGTCATATAGCGCCTTGATGCTGCTCAGAAGGTCATTAATAATAACTGACGTGAAGATATCCTGCGTTTCATGTCAAAATTCTTCATTTCATTTAATTCTTCATCAGTGTCCCCTCAGGGATTAATACAGAGTACCACATTAAGCCCCATCAGATTTATATATTTAAATATTGCTTATCAAACCACTTGATTTTTGTATTTTTATTGGCCATATTTATAAAGAAGAAAGTGACGTAGGTGCTAATTTAAATACACTTAAATCATGGCATCAGATGATGATGATGATGATGAGTAAACAAAGCATGAATAACAGTAAAGTGTATCGTTCATACATTTTGGACTGATTGTAATAAACTGTAACTTGTAACAATAGTAATGATGCTAATAATAATTGTGTTGTTATTTTATTTTGACTAATTTTAATATTTCATTTTCTAATATCTAATTGTTTCTTTCTCTTTGATAAATTGTAATTAATGTCCATTAATATTTACTGTATGTTTCAAGTTTATATTGATTTTGTTTCATATTTAAAGTGGGAATTGTTATTTCATTTTATTTGCTTGAACTGAAAACTTAATTATAAGAGGACTGTAATTAATAAGAGATACACGTTTATTTTAAATGCACATCAAGGTTTTATTTGTAAAATATAATGATATTAAATTGTCGTTGTTCATTTAAAAAAATGCCAATGGCAAAGCCAAAGTCCTTGTTGATTTTTAAAAGTCCGATTTAAATGGAGTGAAGCCGTGAAGTGCAGACGAGACGTAGCTGATATGAAAGGCGCTACACGCAGCAGGTATCGTAGACTCGCTCTTCCTCCTATAATGCGAGTTGCTTTTTAAGTTGGCCTTGCACTCACCTCCTCCCCTTCATATAGCGCCTTTAACGTCTTCCAAAAGCAGCTTGGCACCGTAGTGAGAAATGCGTAATTCTTTGCACAGCAAATCCAGAAGGTTCTGGGGATTGCATTGTGAGTTTTAAAAGACGAAGATGAGCCCCAAAAATGTGTTAGATGAGGAGCCGCCTGAAGCCCCTCGGTGGTGTCCACTTTGATCGATCGTGTGACCGCGACTTAAAGTAACTCAAGGACTGAAATAACTGGCAGACAGGAGGACAATCCTAAAGCTCAGTAGCCGTCTGTTTGTGGGCCCCATTGTGGCACGAATTGTGGCACAACAGGCAAAGCGATACGCCGATGTGATGTGCAAGACGCAGATTCAGGCCTGCTGTTCGGTGGCTTCATTTATTTTGGGGGTGAAAGCTTCCAGTCGGGGCTCCTCACCATGTTTACTCACAAAATGTAGAATTATCTCTTCCCTCTGTCCGCACATTGCCCGTGATATTTAATCCATCATCTTTGTTTTCAACAAACACAGAGCAAGCTGTCGCTGGCATGGACATAAAGCCCGCTGCCCATCTGGAAAGCGGCCTGTGGACTGGGGAATAAAAAGAGAATTTAAGTAGGGGCTTCCTTGAGAAGGCTGATAACGCGTTGTCATTTGCAGCCTGCTTGCACTGAGGCTCCGGTCTAATCCGCCATTCATTATTGATGCTCGCTGTCCTGCTCCACTCACCTCGCTCGACGATTTTCTAAATATTTCTGTATGTCCAGAGATTGCCACACCTCTGCCGTTCTCTCACTCAAGCCTCAAAGTAAAGGTTGACTCGTCTTCTTTATCCCGTCCGCTAACTCTGCCTTCACGCCTTCCGTCCGTCGGCCTGTTACTGACTCGGGGCAGCGCTGCCGGTGAATGTGCTCGGCGGCGGGAGATTCAAATTCATGTCCTATATCAGTATAGTGAAGTGCAGGGTATCGCAGTGCAGCAGGGCACAGCAGGGCAGTATATGGCGCAGTGTTCACAGTTTGTTCATTTACTGTACATTACCCATGGGGCCCTTCAGCAAAGCCCCTAACCTGATATTGCTCCGGGGTGCCGTGCAATGGCTGACCCTACGCTCTGACTCCAGAGTAATACAGTATGGGACATTCCTAGTCATGTTCAGTGTCACGGCATAGAGTACTATAGTGTAAGGCAAGGATTTTGTTTAAAGATGTGAATATTGTTGTTTGAACACATTATAATATATTTATATAATGTTGTAGGGCAGTATATAATATGGGGACGTTCATAATTCACTTAATGAGGCCACAGTAGAGTAGATTACAGTGTCATCAGCCTGATCATATTATATTAAATTACAGCACTGTCTCATATATTGTGTAGGGTGATACGTAACATTCAGGGCCGCCGTTTATAGCATAGTACAGTATGGGCTGAGGCATTTTGCTGTTTCAGTGTTTTGAAAGTATATTACATTATATTATGACATTTTATAGAATAGTAAGCAGGTCTGAAAATCCACCTTTATCAACCAATGTGTCTGTCTGTCTGTGTGTCCACCAGGTTCATTCCAACAGATGGCGCATCACAAACTTTAATAACATTGCTTTTATGAATCCCATCACAAAGGGCGTACCACCGAGATGTGCTGAGCTCTACGTCGAGTACTTGGACAGCTAGCACACTTAGTGTAACGTACCATAATACTGTATGTCCACCATAACACTTCTAAGCTGTTTATGTCGCGGCTGCGATGTGGTACCACGCTATGAATTTTCTTTTGTATGCCGTGTCAGAAGCCTGTGTGGCCATGCTGCCCCCTCCTTGAGCTGCCCCTTCGTGTCTGCCTCACACGTATGATTGATTATTTCTCATTGATTGTCGCTCTGTGACAATCACCCCTCGATGTGTTGCTCATTTACGTCTGTTAAGTGAAGCTCGTTCCTTTTCCTTTGACTGCTGACACTTCTCGTCCACACACGCTTGTATTCATTGATCTCGTCATTTTAGTGCTTCTGGTTCCCAAAGGTGACTTCACCCGGCTTGCACCCTGTATCATTGTTTTTTAGGGGTGGTGGTGGCTCAGTGCCGGTGCCAAGTCCTCCCAGTCCGCATTGCCTAACCCCACACTGGTATGGCAGCAGTCTTGGTTTTTATGCTCCAATGGCCTGCTTTTGCCACTGTTGTGGTGAAGTTCACTCATACAGCTGACAGGAAGGAATCAGCCATGGTTTGGCAGCGCTCTTGTGTGCCCTCCTTCTGCCCAGAAGAGCAGCTTTCCAGCAGGTGCCAGTCTCACGCGCAAGTAAGCATCCCAGTGGCTATTGCAGGCACCGTCGTTAGCGTGCACTGTGATCGGCTCTTGTGCTTGCATATTGGCAGGTGTGCCACTTCCATCTCCCGACTCCTGGTTTCTTTGTATTATCATGATTTTCTTTTTTTTTTTTGACTGTCCTCAGGTTTTTATCACCTCTCCATCTCAGACGCCCACATCTTTCTACAAGGCGTCCTGAGTGACTCAAATGTGGGAGTGTTGGCAGCAAGCGAGGCTCATCAAATCCTCTCCCTGTGTCACAGTTGGAGGTTCGACTTGAAGCCACCGTAGGCTGCAGTCTCCCTCCAGTGGGACCCAGCGGGATCCTGACCTGCTCTCCCTTCTCCTTTGTTGCCCTGCTCCACCATCATGTTTAAATCAGTAGGCTGAAATCGAAACACTTCAGGGCAAAAAGGCAATGGAAGGGAAACGTAGGCGACTGGGGATGGCCTGTCAAGTGGGCAGCCGTCTTCTCTCCAGCTGCTTTTAGGTTTCACTTTGACTTAATAGCAAGGATAATCACACACAAGAAGTCCTGTACTAAAACTAGGATACAAGTTTGTAGGTGAAATATGGGAAGTATGAACTACTGTTAGATATCATACTAGTGATAATGATGAAGATGATAGTAGAAATACTAATAGGCAGAAAATATGACGTGATATCGTGAACATGCCCGCGTGGCCGGCAGTACAGTTGCATTTCTTTCTCCTCTCATATCAAATACCCAGCTGAGTGCGTCATGATAAAAAAAGAAAAAGAAAGAAATCGGAGCAAACAGGCAGACCTGCTACTCTTCATGTTAGGGTGTGTGTCCGCCATCACGATCACAGCATCCACACTGAAACAGACCTCATCCGAGAACTTCATGGGACACACGGAGGGTATGCAGAGAGATGTGATGGGCACTGTATGATAAACAGACTGGAATGGTGCTATATAGCAGGAGACAGACAGATCATCGCCCAAGACACCGTCAGTGACGGAGAAACATGATAGGCGCCATATAGCAGACCAGCTGTGTTGTGCACTTTACAGATGAGGCCATCGTTTCAGCCTGTATGTCACTTATTTTACTTATTTATTTTTTCCTTCATTTCCATTATGCCTTGTTTTCCATCACATCCTCGCTCTTTTCGTTTATTTGAATTACAGAGTCCAGGACTTGCCTTTCACTCCTGGCCCCTATCTCAAAGCGTCCACAGGCACAGAGAACAATACCTCAGCAGACCTGCAGGAACTGGGCGCTTGTACTGGGATATCCTGCTCCCTGAGAGCACCAGAGGTAAACAAAGCAGCTGCTGAACAACATTCCGAGCCGGCAGCTCCATCCCTAGCGGTGACGCTAAATGAAAACCCGTACAGGAAATTAACTGGACTGCCCCAAGGAGGCTCACTGAGCGTGGGCCCTGGAAACAAAAAAGGCCCTGTTTTGTGTGCGCAGGACCGAGGAAGAATTACACCATCCTAAATCTTCCACACAAAACTCCTCGAGGATATTGAAGATTACAGCAAGAATTTCAATTGCATTCTCCTTGTCGGTTCAAAGGTGCCTGCTGTGTCATTAAATTTCCTAAACCTTCAAGAACAGAGGGGGAATGAGAACAACGAGTGCTTAACTTTACCACGTTTGCAAGTTCATGTGCATTTCAGCTGCGCGCGCCAAAACTTTTCCCATCGTGTAACCGTCAAGCTGAAGAACTGGGGAGGGAATGGGGGGCTGCAGGGGTGCAAGAACAGCACAGCCATGTGAGAGTGATGGAAAACCAAATCACCAGGAACTTCAAGTGTGAGTAGATATACAGTAAGAGGGGCAAGTGCAGCAGACCATCAATCAATCTATCTATCTATCTATCAATCTATCATATAGCGCCTTTCACATCTATCTATCTATCTATCTATCTATCTATCTATCTATTATATAGTGCCTATCTATCTATCTATCTATCTATCTATCTATCTATCTATCTATTATATAGTGCCTATCTATCTATCTATCTATCTATCTATCTATCTATCTATCTATCTATCTATCTATCTATCTATCTATCTATCTATCTATCTATCTATCATATAGCGCCTTTCATATCTATCTATCTATCTATCTATCTATCTATCTATCTATCTATCATAATGGGCATTTCATGTTCCTGTCAGTTTTATAGCACCTTTCCCATCTGTTTATTTGTCAGAAAGTGATCCTTAGGTGACAGTAGAACAATGTGTACTTCAGTGTGAGTAAGACAACAGCAAACCCGTGGATATGTATATCGTTTTCATGATATAAATAGAGCCTTACACATAGGCTTTATTTTTAATAGATCTGAGAAATACAAGAATCAAAAGTAAACAACACCCCCAGAACTGTCCAGATAGGCATACCATGACCCCAAAGTGGATTGAGCAGGTGTGACGATGAGTCAGTGAAGACTATTCTGAATGTTTCTTCTGTAACGTGCCAGAGAGACTCCTCTTACTCTACATGTCTTTTTTTGTTTGTTTAAAGAGCTGTTGGATATTCAGTATACGACACGTCTGCGATTCTTCCAAGGATAAAGCTCAGTCCTGCTCTGCTGGGCTTCATTTTAATGGCACCCCTCCACTATTATCTTTCCCTTCCCTTCCATACACTTTCTCTGAATTACAAAAAGTCAAAATGATAGTTTATTATTGTACACTTTACAAATGACAACAAGTGGAGAAGCGTATATATCTAGATTCAATAGCGAGATACAATGGCACCACAAAGCGGATAGATGGATAGCTAGGTAAAGGTACTACATAAAACTAGTCAAATGAAAGGTGCAATACATAAGAATGATTGATTGATAGATCTGAAAGCCACAATGTAATTCAGTACAAATGTGAATGTCATTCTTCCATAATAAACAGATAAGTGTCTGTGTGTCATTCCAACAGATAGCACATCACAGGTGTCAACAGTGCATTTACTAACCTAGAACAAATGGCATATAACAAAGACATATGCATTGCATGGTGCACTGCAGACCTTAATGCTGAGGTCTACACTGATTACTAATTACAATTAAAAGGTAATATCTTAGAGATAAACAGTTATGAAAATCCCTATATACTGTAATAGTTAAATATATGATAAACACACTGTATAATAAATAGGTAGAAAAGGGACCATAAAACTGATTTGTAGTTATTTTCATATCTGATAGCTAGATACAAGAAATACTAGATAACAGAAATCTTAATTCATGGAAAACAAAGGCAAAGGACAGCATATAATAAAGTGACAGATGTAAAAGACAATATGCAATAGATCAAAAGATAGATAGATACAAATATGTGAATAAAAAGTATGTGAATTTCCCCTTGGGGATTAATAAAGTATCTATCTATCTATCTATCTATCTATCTATCTATCTATCTATCTATCTATCTATCTATCTATCTATCTATCTACTGTATCTAAAAAGATAGAAAGATAGATAGGAAAGGCGCCATATATTGGAGAGGAGAGAGTGTCCCTGTGAAACCCTCTTGATGGACGCCATTCTTCTTTTTTCTCCTGCAGCCCTCTGTGTGTGGAGGCCTTCAGATGTGCCTTTGTCGAGATGCACCTGACTTTGTTCGCCTTGTAAAATCTCGGCCTGCGGCAAGACATTTTTGACAGCTTTAAAATTCCTGAATGCCAGCTGGACCAGACCAGTCTGACAGGTTTTTGTCTTTTGATTCTCTCTGTTTCACTGCAGACTACTACTTCACAGGGTGGCTCTTTTGCATACACACACACACATGCACTGGCACACTGGTCCACTGGCAGTTTCTGGCAGACAGAAGCTCTTAGAGCCAAAGTGACACAAGTGTTCACTGTGGATGTCAGCTGGGATTGCTCCAAGACACCACATCTGCTTGGCAGGGGCTCCCAGCGAGATGGGCTCACTCCTTGGACTGTGCCAGAGCGTTCCCAGGCTATGCAATGTGGAAAACAGCTTTGAGTATCCTAGGCGAGGAGCGGGCATGTCTGTTAGCACACGTGTTAATCCCCTGCTCTTCAGCAGCGTCGGGGGTCACGTGGCCGTCTCCGGTTTCAAAGGCACGTAGCTGGCGACCCCAAGTGACCCGATGGCAGCATTCCTGCAGCATAATCACTTGGGTCTTCTGGGCGAGGGTGCTGTCACAGGAGCACCCATGTCCTGGGGCTGGGGTAGCCCTTTGGCAGGCCGTTCTCATTTGCATTTTTGTTGCCCCAGTCTGCACTAGGCGTTCTTTGTAACTTTCTAGTTTGGCTTCTGTGAATTTTTGTCTGTAGGGGATGCAGAGAACTCCCATATGCTGTTCATTCCCAGTGTCCTTTGGCTCTGTTTGGCTAAGGGAGTGGGAATGGCAGGCAATGGAAGAACGGCCTCTAGGTGGTAAGGAGTGGACAGTTGCACACCTTCACTAAATAAAAATTTAAAACATTTTTAAAAAAAATTAAATAAATAAATGAAACTCATCCTGCTGGCTCAACAAAACAAAATGGGAGGCGCAATGGAATGGCAGTGCCAATATACAGCCTTCTCAAGCCTCCAGCATGGAGCCTGCCCACCCATGTTATGGAGGCCACCTTTGGAAGTCTCATGCCTGCATATGGCTGTAATAGGAGAGAATGACCAGTGGGAGCGCAGTTAGGAGAAACAGTACTGGCAGGCATATAAGACGAGTGCCAGCCGTGTGTAGCAAATGGGAGATTGGGGCATATAGAGGGCCACCTCACTTGGGGAGGCAGTGGGGCTTGTATAGTGACTTGCACATCTTTATGTTATTTAGCACATTATACATCTGTCTGTCTGTCTGTCTGTCTGTCTATCCTGCTGGCTGACATTGCCCACATTTGTCTTATCTATCTATCTATCTATTATATAGTGCCTTTCACTCTGTCTATCTATCTATCTATCTATCTATCTATCTATCTATCTATCTATCTATCTATCTATTTATTATATAGTGCCTTTCACTCTATCTATCTATCTATTATATAGTGCCTTTCACATCTACCCTACCATGTGCAGGACCCCCAGAGATGCGCAGGTGGCCGTCAGGGTCTCACCTCCTGGGATTTTGGCAGTGCCAGCTTGGCATTGCTGGCCACTGGGACCTGGGGGTTGGAGTGTAGAGGCCTTTGTAGTTTTTGTGTTTTCTTTTCTGTCCACTGACAGATTCGCCGACAGTTGGGGTAGCCCGTGTTGCCTCTAATTGAAAAACATTCTGTTATAACAAGCCGTACAGCTCTCACCAAAGTTAAAGAAAATGGTGTCCAGGGTGGCCTTCTTAGCGGCTGGCAAGCAAGCTGAAAGATCCCTTCCAAGCCTGACGTCTGGTGGGTGACATTAAACATTAACAGATGCTCAGCACATATTGTGGATGAGATGGTCAGGATGCACAGAAGGTCTTTTTATTAATCGTAATCGCAACATCCGATCAAACAAATGACATGTCACACATCCCTGAGTATACAATTAAAAATGAACTGCAGTCTGAAGAAGAGAAAAAAAGTGTGCGGCCGGGTGTTTGGCACGGCAGTGGGTTTGGGCGGGGGACGCTGCCACCGCCGTTCGTCCACACGCATTTATGTGCCCTTTTCTTCTGGGCTCGACAGCTTGGAGCTTGTTAGTGAAGACGTTCATTAGTGGTGCCGCATCCTTTTCCACAGGACAGTCAAAACAGTTTGGAAGTCAAGGCGCTGCCTTTTCATGTTGCTACATAAATAGGCAGATTTTACCTTTGATGGGGTGTGATGGCCCACGTGAATGATGTTATCCCAAGTGGCACTTTGGCAGCAGCTGACAAGGCCGAGGTCTGTTTTTGGAAAGTAAATGAGGTTTTCCAGTTGAAACTTTCTGAGCTCCAAAAGCATGAATCGTCATTGTCGTGCCAGGTGTGCTCGCTTGCAAAGGGTATGAAGGGCACCAGTGGGCAGTCTTCTCATGCTGAGTCCTTAAAAGGATGAGAGGAGTAAACAGCCTGAGATTTGAGGGCTCAGCCATTCATTCATCCATCCATCCCCCGATTACATTTATGCCAGTTCAGGGCCACGATGGAGTCGGAAACAAATGCCAGTGAGGGCAAAGCCACTGCACTTTAGGTGGCCATCTTAGGGAAAGAGGCCTGTGGAAAAAACCCACAGAAGGACACGGGGAGAACATGCAGTGGCCACATTGACTTAAAGCCACCTCGGTAATACTCCAAGGTCTAGTGTTCAATTAAGAATAAGAGAAGGAGCCCTGCGGTTGTACTAAAACTCGTCGCAGTCGTGTCAGTATTAAGGGCATTACCAGCAAGTCCTCCACCCATCTTTTGCTTGAGCCCACTTAATCCTGTCACATAATAATACAACGAGAGCGCCTAGTGAGAGGCCCCACTTTGAATCAAATGATGAGACCTAGAGTGGCGTGGTAGTCAGTTAAAAACACGGGCTGTGTCGTCAAGCTTTGGCGGCTTGCTGCTCACACATTCTAGTTGTATATTTGTGCCTGCACGTTGATTGGCTACTTGATGAAAAACGCTTTAAATGAAGACCTCCTTAATCCAATGCAGGGTCCTGCTGCTCCAGAGACTATACTGTACAGCGTAGACTTGGAGCCTTTCAAGAGCACCATCTCACCCCTCCTGAATGTGAAACCATAAAGAAATGGTGTGTTGGTCCTTGAAGTCAGCGAGCGCACTGAGCGTCAATCCACACCCACAGCAGCCAGCACTTCGGAGCCACATGGGCGCTCACTTGGCTAGTTTACAACTGCTCCGCTGTGCCCACTGAAATATCCCCACGTGTCCCTCACTGCCAGGGACCCTTGTTGGGTGGAGTCTGATAGGTTTGGGGCTCGGTGTGGGTGGGTGGAGTCAGAGAGGATGTCACAGCCATTGTCCCCCCTTTTCATTAGCTGCTCATTTCTTCTCTTCTCTTATTCTGCCTCCAGAAGAGCACAGCAGTGTAATTGTCACATTCATAACACAATTTGAATGTCGTGGATTTTTACGATAACTTCTGGAGTTGTTTTCATATTCATTTGACCTCGTTGAGTGCTCTGCTCCTTTAAATGACTTCCAGTATGGCCAACTAGCAGTGAGCAGAGCAGAGCACTGGGCAGATGACACTGAAAGCCGAAAGACTGCGGCTCCTCCAGCGTCAGCCCAACTAAAGGATTGATGGAATGAGCAGGAGGACGACGGCGATGACATGCGTGAAGGCTTGGTACGTTCTAATCAAGGTTTGCCAGGCTTCGTTCTGTAGTCTTCACATTGACCCTCAAACACACAAACTGGGAAATGACCACGTGCTTTAAAATGTTCTTCAGAGCAGACCCATGCACATGAAGATTCCAGAAAGAGCCAAAGATGTTCTAGGGACAGCCACGAGGAGATGCTGCCATGCCTGTAAAACCTCAGTGCCTCCTGGTACTAAAGCTGTCTCCCACAGCGGGCTCAGTTCACGTTTTCATGATCTGCCAGGTCGCCCGCTAGACATTAAAGCTTTCCATTCTGCCCACGTATTAGGGAGCTTTTCGAGGGCCATATCCAAAGCAGAATGAAATGGCTCTTTGTCAAGCCGTGGAGCCACACAACCCAGTAAAGTGCCATTGTAAGGAGTGTAGGGTGACAGGGTCAGCACTGTCACATGTATATTTAAACAACAGAAGTTGTTTGGATGACATAACTGCTGCCCCTGCACTTCATAATCATATCAATATTCATATCTATGCCAAAAACTGATTTCATGTGAGCTACTCGGACCTACTGGGACCTGCGGAGCCGTTCTGCTCTTGTACCAAAGTAGGTTTTGAAGACTTTTGTCAGTGCCTCTGATGCTCCTGATGGAAGTCATGCCAGTGTGGCAGTGAAGACGTCAGCTAGGTGCAGACGATTGTAAGATCACAGATGCAAGATGAAAGCTTCATGTACTGTATGTTGCACACAATGTGGAGAAGTTTCTGATTTTTACAGACTTTAGAGGTCTGATCTTTATAATCCGTCACCGTGCTCTGTGTACTCGAGCGCTGCCACTACTACACGTTGCGGCATTGTGGCAGTGGGACGGAGCTCAAGATACGCACCATAATCAGGTTCTTCTAATGTTCACTTCATAAAACAGATGCTCTCTGTTATTTCGGCATTCTTCCTCATCCCTGCAGCACGCCACACATCACTGAGCAGCGAGTCTAGGGGGCGGGATTTTACCTGATCCGACTCCACCCCATGGACCTTTGGCTTTACAGCAAGGACCTTCTCCAACATCACGCCACAGCCTGCACCCACAAGTGGCACTTTGTGAGCCCTCGTCCATCTGCAGTGTACACCGACCCCGAAACGCCAGCAGAGGGCGTGTAAGCGGCGGCATTTGCAGTTTTAGATGAATCTTTTGCTTCAGCCTTTATGATTTATGGGGTGAAGTGCCATAGCGGCGGTGTCACCCGTGTGTCGAGTCTGAACTGTTTGATTAGGCTGATTGAGCTTCATAACGACTGCAGTTGACGATGTTCTAAGACGTTCATCTGGACCCTTATTGTCAGGATCACTTCATCGGCCCATGTACCGGTAACTCTTTTTATTAATAGAGTCCTGAAATCCGACACATTTGAGTAGCAAGTGAAATACAGTAGTTCTGCTCTACCAGAATATCCCTGGCACCACAGGTTACATGCCCACACTCACTCACGCCGCAGGGGGCATACGAGCATCGAGCTGGATGATGAAGGGCGTAGGGGCCAGCGCCACTGACCGTTGTGCCACCCTGTGACATATTACTATTAATATGAATATCAGTAGTGAATGCTAATATGAATAACTGTCATATGTTTTGTCACAGAGTGTTGTCAAATGGGTCCTCTAGACGTTTCATCTTCATAATCACCGCAGTCACCATCCTTGACATTCACACTCATTCACTGGGCCCACCGCTCGAAGCTTCGTAACAGTCGTAATGTAAGTAGGGACTAGGCAACAGCCCCTAGACGAGGGCACAGTACCCCTCGTGGTTTTGTCCTCTCTGTGATTCCATTCGTGCTAATTAACTTGCAATCCCTGGAATGCTAGCACCATCTCTTGTGGAATGAAGGTTTGGAGAATGAAACCAAATCTAAAAACACATTGGACTTGGAGGTGTTTCAGATCGATAAAGCCCCCTGCTGTCAGGATGCCCTCCAAAGCGGCACTTCCATTGGTTGGTGTGTACAGATTGGGTCTTGCGATGTTCACGTGTCCTCCTTCATGAAGGTGTCTTCTAGAAGGACACCCCAGCAGGGTGCTGAGCTGAGCAGTGCCCTGCTGTCCCACCCATCGTGCCCTCTGTTGCCCAGGGGGTAAGAGCCTGCTGCTTGTATTCTGTTTCTGCTCTCTGCGGTCACTTTGATTTCACTCATGTTGGTGATTCACACAACCTCATAGGCTCCATTGCTGAGCAGTCTTTAGTGAAGCCATAAAAAGGAAGGAGGGCATGGTGCAGCTTCTGAGAGATGCCTCCTCAATCATGTCCTGCGTCGCTACTCGTCCTCCGTTTTCTCAGGCATGTTTTTCTGCTTTTCTTGGCCTTCTCACTAGAGCCTTATCGCTCCTCGCCTGTAGTGCTGAATCTCGACCTTCCAATCCGTGACTGCTATGGCTAAGCCGTAGCACATGGCATCTTTGCTCGAGGCCCGAAGAGTGGGAGGACTGTTTTCATTTTCATGATTGAGAGAACAAAAAAAGAGAAAAATCTTTGGGAAATAACCCCTACAGATTTGTATTGATCCACTATTTTCACAGCGCTCAATCCTCAACCGCTCCCAGAATGCTTAGGGATATTCATCTGCAGAAATCCGTGGTGGTGCCGGCCCTCTCATGCACACCTTTGAAAGGACGGTGACTCTGGCAACCTCTGCCCCCTAACCCTTGGCACCCTGCGGGAGGACGGGCAGGCAGGTGCACGAATGCCAAGGCGCTGCAAAGGGAGCACAGGTCAGAGGGACTGCAGCTCAGGGAAGTGGAAGGGCAGCCGCGCAAAGGAATCACGTGCACAATTCTGGTACTGGTCATCCGGGTGAAAGTGCCAGCGTAGCGAGGAGCCGTCACACAAGTGACCCGCATGTGGCTGCCGCGCGTCACGTCATCATTTCTTTTCTTGCGGTCGTTTATAAGGCCGAGTGCTCGCGTTGCTGGATTCTGAATTCTCCGTTTATTGTTTGAGGTTTTGTTTGTGTTGTTATGAATTATTTCTCTTCCATTCTCATTGTCATCTTGGTTATTTTTGGGGAGTGCCCTCAGAGGTCTTGATCTGTGTTCACAGTGTGGTGGGTTTAAAATGTCACCCATGACCTGATTTCCCTGTCCAAGTGTATGGATTCCAGAAAAGTT
This sequence comes from Polypterus senegalus, assembly GCF_016835505.1. NCBI lineage: Eukaryota > Metazoa > Chordata > Cladistia > Polypteriformes > Polypteridae > Polypterus > Polypterus senegalus. The sequence continues at coordinate 163,411,247 of NC_053163.1, forward strand.
CCTTTCTGACGCTCCATCTTGGGATTCATTTCTCTGTCTGCTTGGTTTCTGTTTTGCTTCTTATTTTGGCCTTGACATTGTGAGGTGGATCTGACGGTTTTGGCCCTTTTCTGGCTCTGGCTACGCCTCTTCTCCTGTCGGTCCAGCAGGGAGCCGTGGCACTCAATGACAGAAGAGTGGGAAGAACTTAAAACTACAGCGACACGTGGCATATTTCTTATGAATGTCTTTTTGAAGTGCAGAAAATGGAAAGAGCTCAATGAATTGACTGACCAATCAGTAAAAGCTTGCAGCCACGAGGTGGTGGGGCGGGACCCCTGAAGTGGACAGGCCTAACTGTACCCCCATTAAAAAGTTGGGGGGATCCAAAGAACGTCTTCTTTCAGGTAGTCAGGCAGTAGACCTTGGGAGGAGAGCCTTAGCATAAAGTCTTTGTTGACTCAGGTGTGCCTGGTCAGCTCCAGGGGGTTTGCCAGATGATGTTCAGGTTCAGGCCTCTTTCAGGTTTTAAAGGAGCATTGCATCTCATCCTCCAATGTCCTCCATGGCCAAATGACCTGTTCGTTCCTCCCAGTGTTCAGCGTGAGCTCAGCTGCTAGTCTGGTCTGCAATGTTTTCAGAGGTGACATTCACATCCACTCTGCCCCTCCTGATGGATGGCACCTCAATAGTGGGCTGTGGCCTTATGGATACAAGACAGTCCATCAGTGATAACATCTACCCCTTGTGCCAATCCTATGGAGTTCTTCATCCTTTAGGAATGCCAGTTATCTCCTTTCACCCAGAGGTGTACTCAGTCGGCCACTTTCTTCTTTAGCAGACAGCAGCGCCATTGACCAGTATACAGTCAGTCCCCCCATCCCAAATGACGGCCCACCAGAGTGCACGTCCTTCTAGTTCCTGAGTCAGGAGCACTGACTTCCAGAGCTCTGAGAAGTGAAGGACAAATAGTGCCAACGCAGTGACCAGTGTCGCCAGCTCAGCCGTAGCCAGTCATCCGTGGGAAGCAAAAAGGGAAAAGAAGGCAAGTGACAAGAAAACGAGATTGTAATTAATGGCCGAGCCGATCCTCAGAGTCTGGAGGGCCGGTGTGTCCTGCTCTACCAGACCTGAGCTTGGCTGCGCTCTCCACTCCCGTTGCTTTTGGAAGGAGTCCCCCGATGCGACGTCACCAGCTGTTTTCCGTAAACCTTATCGTGGCCGTGTCTCGTGCTCAGCTGACGAGGCGCTGCTGTTGGTGGGAGGCTCGCACGCCACCTTTGTTAAACTGTTTAAAGTAAACCGGAGATTTGCCAGCTTTCAGGGTGTCCTGGTAACTCTCCAGAGCCGATCAGATCGGGAAGTGCTTGAGGATGGCTGTCTGGGAGAGCTGGGCAGAGTCAGCTGTGACCCGGGGTACAGGGGGTCTCCTTACTGTATATCCGCTTACATGCAGAGGTCTCTCTTTAGATGGCACGGGTAAGACTCAAGTCCGGGCCACTGGACTCGGCTCAGGTGAAGGTGCAGATGTGGCCTGTCTAGCTGTTTGATGTGACATTCCAGGGCATGTGCTTTATGTGTACAAGGCAGTGCTGCTTTATTGATGGACACTTCACATGGTGGCCACAAGGGTGGCGCTATGCTATGAGGCAACTGAAATGTGCCAACTTTGATTTGAAGGAGGTCAGAAAACATGCAACCTCTGTGAGACCAGTCAGTGAAGTGGAAAGAGCGACACAAAGGCCGCACCACAGCTAGAAGTGACCAGACAGTGGCCAGGGCACATTTTCATTTGTCGTCCCCCTTTTAATGTAGCTGCTGTGACTTCGTAACGTACCGGGGACCTCACTGGAGTGCATGCCTGCATTGATAAGCTCCTCTGAGGCACTGCTGGGATTGTGACCGTGATGGAGTGGGCGCCTCAGGTGACAGGCTCCTGTGTGGGGCCGTGTCCCCACCTGAGGGGATGGTGGCACTTGAGCGCTGATTTAGGGAGTCTGCCTTCCATTTGAGAGTCTACTAAAAGTCCCCCAGGGTTAGTGAGACTGAATCTCCTTGTTGTCGTCCTTCCTTAAGCTTACTAAGAAGGAGGTCACCTCCACTTCATGGACTTGGTTGTTGCCCAAGTGTTGTTTGAGGTCCTCGCCAGGCTTGTCTGTGAGCCCCAGCCCTTTAAACAGGAGTCATGACGGGCAGACAGACCCTGGTTTTGAGGGTGACACCTCCCCCTTGCCCTTCCACATGTCAGAAGACCCCGCCAAGGAGCCACTGACCGAAAGGTGCTTTGGTTTCGTGTCACGCAGGACCAGGAGGCCTCATATTTGTTTTGACTGACTTTGCGTTTCGCTCCTGGCCTTTTCACTTCCATAAGTTCTGATTCTGCAGTAATTTGAAGGAATGAGATGGCAGTCAAGTTCATTCACAGTTCACCAGAGTCGAGGCCGAGAGCGGGCAAGCGGGCTTGAAGTGGGTCATCAGGTGGTTGCTCATGGCCTTGGTAGAGGTGAGGCTAATAGCGGGCATGCTGCTGATGATGACGGGGTAGCTGTATCAGGTGTGCCCAGTGTGGTGCTGATGATGATGATGCCGATGGCGATGAAGGGGCTCTACCTCTGTTAGTCGTGCTCGTGCCAGTGCTCCTGGTGACAGTGATGCCCCTGGCACCCTGTCATAGGCCTCACCCCTCCCTGCACTGATAAAACAAAATGCCACTTTAAAGATGCCTTTTACTCAGCTAACCTCAAGAGGCTTTGGGGCACAAGGTCTCATATTTGCCCCCTGCCAACCTTTCTGAGATCAGGCACAGCCTCTGCCATGGTCGTGGTCTGAGTGTGTGAGGTGGCAGGTGAGTGTCCTGCTGGTGTGCCCCAGACAGAGGGGTGACAGAGACTGACCGGCCCACTACACGTCCTTGGAGTTTTGAACATTTCGTCTTCTCCAGACATTATTTATACATTCAGGCACGGCCATTACCGCGCTAAAAGCGTTCTCGCAGATCTATTGATTTCTTTAATTGCTGCGCCGATTGTCCACTTTGCAGATAAATATTAGGGAATGGTCCAGAGGGGGGTGAAGGGGGAGTGCGTTTGACAAATGGGGGCTGCTGGACAGCTTGGCAAGAATGGGAACAACCCTCAGCAAATAGCCTGGTGGCAGGCTCCTCATCCAGGGCACCCAGGAGAGCACAGACCTGACCAGGCCAATGCCCGTGCGCCATCCTGCCAGGTGTACGACATCGACGTAACACCGGCACAAATCGTGTTAAGGATCAGGGCGCCGTCCACTTGGCGGCTTACGCTTAACAATCCTCCGTCCATCTGTCAGGCAGTCGGCTGTGAGCAGGGAGAGGAGCTGCTGAAAGTGCCATGCAAGGAAATGGGTACAGTGGGGGATGAGGTGCCACAGGCAGTCAAGTGTGTGGTGCCCTGATCAGGCTGACTTGCGCCCATTATGGTGGTGCCCATCTCACCAGCCTTCGCAACAAAGTCACAGAATAAAGGGGCAGTGGGAATGAAGGAATGCATGAATTGTGGCACCCAATGAGAGCTTTCAAGGGGCATACTGGCACAAACTATCCATCCATTATCCAACCCGCTATATCCTAACTACAGGGTCACGGGGGTCTGCTGGAGCCAAAACACAGGGCACAAGGCAGGAAACAAACCCTGGGCAGGGCGCCAGCCCACACACACACACACACACACACACACACACACACTAGGGCCAATTTGAGATCGCCAGTGCACCTCACCTGCACGTCTTTGGACTGTGGGAGGAAACGCAGGCAGACACGGGGAGGACTCGGGAAGCGAACCCAGACGGGTCTCCTAACTGCGAGGCAGCTGCGGTACCCACTGCGCCACCGAGCCACATTTGGCACAAAATAGACTTTCTTAAATGGATCATGTCGCAGCAGGGTGAAGTGTGCAACCTAGCATGGCTTTCAGATGGCACTAGAATGGTGGATGATGCCACGACCAAACAGTCAGACTGGGCTGGCAAAGTGGAAAAGAGCAACAGTAGTCAGCACCCACAAAGGGCTCTCAGTATGAGACCCAGCGACACGCGGGGCAATGTTGTCACGTGAACCGATTAAAGGTGCTGCCACGTCCCCTCGTTAGTTAAGGCGGTGTGTGCCTGTCACGGCAGGCAGCTGTAGGCTGGCTTTGAACCCGTGGCCTCGTCCTGCCTGGTCCACGCTGTGTTGTAACGTGTCTGTCGATATCGTTTAATAAATGGCCGTCCTGTAGGGCGACTTGTGATCAGCGCGTTTATAAATAGACTGCACCCCCACCCCATCTCCCCTTGCCTCTTGTTTATGCGCGAGGGTCTGTGGACTGGAGGGTCTCATAAATACTGTCATGACGAAGCTGTTTGTGTTACGTAGACAGGCGCTGTTAGCACTTTGATTTATGTGTGCATCACCAGGCCTCGGGTTCACGGCTCACAGCCTGACGGCCATCGAAGGGGTCCTGGAAAAAGGCCTTCTGTGCGTTGATGGGGGGACCTGGAGAATGTGGAAGTGAGGAATCATTGTATGTGTGCCTCGATGTGAGTGACAAAATAAGGAAGGAAGGCCTGACAGTAGCAGGGGACTGTCGTACCTTCAGCAGCACTGTGACCCTAAATGGAGCAAAGGACAACATTCCTGCGGTGGCCTCAGGAGGGCCGACTACAGTGGAGAGACAAATGGGCACCTGGTAGGTGTGAAGTGTAGAGTGTGTGGGGCTGTGGGCCGATGGACAGGTGGCCAGGTTAAAATGCGTTAAATAACAAGTAAAGGTGACCAATAAACGAGACATAAAATAGGCACTGTAGAACAAAGATGGGCATGACATGGCAGCTGTGAAAGAAAGAGAGTCAAGTGTGTCAAAGGGAAGACCCCCAGGTAGGCCTTACGTTGCTCTTGTGTCCCCAGCTGCCTAATACATCACACTGATGTCATGCACTGCCCTCCTGGGGGTTTGTGCCCTCTAGTGCCCTCTAGTGCTCAGAAACAGGGCCTCACTTGGCTCTTCTTAAACACGCCGGCTGGTAGTCCTTTGGAGTGTTGTGTGCCACAGCTCCTTCCTAATACTCTTATGGGTTAGGCAGGTTTACTGCTCCTGTTGCCCTGGTGGTGGCCTTGGCACTGGTACCCTCTTGACCACTGCACTGCCTGTCACAATAGCCAGGTGCACATTTGCCTTTTTCACGCTGGTGTAGCTTGCCATGTCCACACACGTGTTTTGTGTGTTTTTTGTGTGTGCTGGTGATTAGATGGAAGACCTTGCTCTCCCAGTGACCTCACCAGTCGAACTGTGCCCATTTTTACCTTTGGTGCCCTTCTTGTGACCTGGTGGGCAGTCAAAGTAAAGTCTACCACATGCTGTCCTTTTTGGGGCTGTGTCATGGCCTCGAAACTCCTCAGAACACCTTGGCCCATTTGAAGCGGGTACATGCCAGGTGCCCAGTAGAGTATGGTGACACACGAGGACAGCATGTGGCTGAGAGATGGGCTCACCCACACAGACATGAAGACCTACTGATGCCACACACGTGCGTTTACACACCTTAGCTCAGGTGTCTGTGTTTCTACAAGATCCGTCCATTTTCTTAGTCCCGCCATAGGAGTGTGGAGTCATGCCAAAGTGGTAAGGTGCCCTCATACGCAAACACACTTGTGTCCTATGGCTCGCTCAGTCACAGCGTCCGTTGTGTGTGCTCAGCAGTGTGCTGATTTCACAGGCACACTTCACGTTTGTATACGCTGCTCAGTCTCACGTGACGGGGTGACATGGCCGTCTTCTGACCTCCCATACAGGTGCCCTGTGAAAGAGCTGTGTCAAAAAAAAAAATATCCAGTGGGCTGGTGCCGAAAAACAAGGACAGAGGGAACGATCGGCTGGCACAACGTCCCAAAATCTGCTTGGGTCAGATGTGCTTAGTGGCGTGTGTGTCTTGTGCCCGGCTGGTCACACGGGCAGGAGGCACAAAGCCTGAGGTGAGCCACCTAATCATGCGAGCGAGGGGGTCCTGCCAGCCTGAAGAAGCTGCCGAGCGTGAAATGCGGCCAGTTGACCTTGCGAGTGTGGTGCCTTTCCAGAGGTGGCTGTCCCGCTGACCTGCCTGTCTCTTTTTTTTTTTCAGCCTCCCTTTATGTTGGCATGGGCCGTGCCAGCCACTTTTCAGAGTCCTGCGGCCATTTCCTCCATTAAACCATGACCGATGGCCCGCTGGAGGGCTTTAAGTTATGACTTTTAAATGCGAGACCAATTAGAGCTTCCGAAAATATTGAAAGCGACCCGGCCGTCCTCACACGGCTGTCTAATAAGTTAAAAAGACAAAAAAGAGAGCGAGAGAGCAGGCGGTGCGGTTGAAAAATTGGCGTTAGGCGACTCGGGCCTCCATTACCAAAATGGGCTGAGTCACTCAATCTGAATTTTAATCAGCTGCCTTTTTTTATTTATTTCATTATTTTATTCCTTCTGGCTCGTGCGACTGCGGCCTGGCAGCTGGACATTGGCTTCCTGTCGGGTGCGGCTGCCACGTCTCTGATGCGGCTTTTCAAGTCGCCGAGACCTTTTGAACTTTGCGGTTGGAGGAGCACTTAGGCTGTGTGTGTGTGTGTGTGTGGCCTCGTTGCCACGCCGGCCCTTAAACGTCTGATCAAAGCCGATGGCGCGTGTTAGTGCTGGAGCGCCCTGGTATGACAAGGCTCAGCAGGGCTGGGGACGCCCAGGAGTCATTCAGTGTCTCCATTCTGTAGCACCTTGCGTTCTGCCTTGTCCTTCCAGCGTGGGGCTTCATGAACGTTCAAGTCTACTGACGCTCGAAACGCCTCTCATACGCTCTTCTGTTTGCTGCTGATAGGACAGTGACAGTGGACGATGCTACCCTGTACTCCTTCCTCTTTGTAAGGGTAATGATTGGTTCATTCTGTCAGTTTTGTTATTCTGGGTCTAGACAGGGAATGTGGAAGGCGCTATATCATGAATATGAAGGGCACCATAAATGTCAACAACGGCTGCTGTGTGAGGTAGATGATCACATGGGGCATTTATACAGAAGACAGGTAGACATTATCAAAGGCGCTATATACTGTAGGTAGACAGGTATGAAAAACACCGTGACGTAGAGATGTGGAAGGTGCTGCGTAACACTGCTGTGATGTGACATTTGTATGAAAGGGACAATATAAGAGACAGACGGTGTGTGCAGTACATAAGTACATAAGGAGTGTCTATAAGGACGTCTCTCAAATGAGTTACGTGAGGTAGGTGGCTACAGATGAAAGGCGCTACATAATCAATAGGCAGACAGGAGTAACGGACTGGGCTGACTGGTCTTGATTCATTGATTTGTCTCAAGGTCTCATCATTTTTGATTGCTTTGTGATAGGGAGGCTGTGAAAGGCGCTATACACTGTTGTTCAGTTCTCTTTGTTCTTCATTAGGTGCCTCTTAGATGATTGATTGATTGTTTGATTGACCTTTAATCTTGATGATAGGTGGGGTCCAATCCTATAATGATGAATGTGCTGTTCTTGATTGACTGATTGATTGATTGATTAGGCTGATGACCAGAGACTGAAAACGTGACAGTATTATTACTAAAACAGGCCCATTGAGGTGGTTGTCTGTGTCTCCCTGTGAAAGGCGCTGTTTTTGTGTACACACGACAGTGTCAAGAAATGAGCCCTGGAGAATAAGGCCAAGTCAGAGTCCAGGGCTTCTACCCACTAGAAAAGGCGGTGTGCCCCGCCCTCAGCCCGTAACTGAACGTGGCATCGACTGCAGGTCAGCACAGTGTTGGGACGTCTGTCAGTGACGTTTCAGTCCTGTCCCACTGTAAACTGCGTGGCGCTATATGAACTAAGGAGTGGCGCTGGACTGGCTGAAAGCCTACCACACTCCACACTGAACCACTCTGACTTGCTTCTGAACCTCCGTCTCTGAAAGGCACCATCTCAAGTAGATTCTGGCTTGCTTTACAATGTCTGTCCTGTTTCATAATGTGAAAGGCGCTTAAACTCCATCTCCAAAAGGCGCTCGATGAACTAAAGAATAACGCTGTGCAGTCGTTTTTAACAAACTCAGTCCTCTGGCCATGTCCCTTGACTCTGTATAGCGCCTTTCACAGTCAGTTCGCTGGTGCGTGCATTGTTAGTAACCCCGGCCTGGAAACGTGGCAGCCCGTCTCGGAGTGGCCTGCACCGCGTGGTTTCAATTAGGCCGCCTTCCCCTCGGAGGTGGGCTCGTGTGGGAGGGATGCTGCCACCGCTGTCTTCCAGTCGGAGTTTGCCGAGCCGCTGGCCGAGGTTGCAGAAAGCCGGTAGCAGAGCGGAGGGGGATGCTGCGGTCAGGTCTCCCACTCGCTGCCAGCGGCCCTCTTCCTCTTGTTTTGAAGACAGCGGCCCAGCTGCAGAGCTGACCGCAAAAAAATAAAAAGAGGGAAAGCAACAGGGAAACTGTGTGGAAGTGGCACACCAAAGGCCAGCAGGGCGCTAGAAGTGGCACTGTACATGTGGTCGCTCCTAGAAAAGACCAAACACTTGATGGGTGAGTCAGTGTCACCAGTGTCACCCGTTCATTAGTGTCACACCAAATTTGTACAGCGAATGCATATGAATGGGCCCGGGCTGGCTCCTCAGAGAGTGGCACGCTTTTACGCTTGGCAGGGTTGGTAGAACGGGTGTCAGTGGGGGTGGAGGGGGGGGCACTCAATTTACAGGTTTAGGGCCGTGCAATTAGTAGCAGCAGCTGAGGCCTGAAAACCAAACACATCAGGGAGGGGGGGGGCACATTCCATCTGGGCATGGCGCCCAGGCAGAGGGTCCTGTTGTTACAAGTGCTGTGCTGTTCGTGAGCAGGGTGGATGGGCACCCCATACAGGGGCATCTGTGTCCTCATTTTACACTTAACATTCAGATAAAGATGTTAGCGATTGGCGTGCTGGGGCATCAGTAGGCTGGCACAACAAGGGAAGATTTGCTGAAGCCAACCTGGAAAGGAGGGAAGGTGCAAGGAAAGGAAAAGGGGCACACGGCATGTACCAGGGCCGCAGGTGAAAGAGGCTGGCATCTCATGGCAAACCAAAGGGAGCTGCGACAATGAGGGTGCCAGGTGGGCCTGGCAAAGCTGTTAATACAGCGTATCTGATTTATATCTGTGGCCATCTGTGTATGTGGATGATAGGCTTTATCAAAAAGGCTGGGGGTGTGAAAGGCACTATACAGTATGAGAGAAATGTGAATCGGTAAATAGAAATGAAAGGCACTATATAATGAGAGACAGAGATGAATAGACAGGTAGGCAGATAAATAGGAAAGGTGCCATGTAATAGACAGATAGTCCAGCTCTAAAAATCACTGTATCATAGAGTGATGAGAAGATGGGAAGGGTGAATGTGTAAGAGAAATATGAAAGTTTTTCATTCAAATTAATAAAAATGTAAGAGATCAATAGATAGATAGACAGATAGATAGATTGAGCAATTTCATAAAGCACCTTTTAGAGCTCAGTGTTCACTATGGAGGTGTCACTGTGAGTCAGCCATCTTGGTAAGGTCGGTGTTACCCTCCATCTATTCTTATATACCTACCGTCCTGTATATCTAAAGGGCTTGTTTTGACCTCACCAACATGTCTGAACTGTTTTGTATCCTCCACATGTGCAGGACTGGCAGTTCAGACTACTGCGTACTTCGACCCCATTGAGAGATAGGTGGCGGTGAAAGGCACTATATAATACATAGACAGATAGAAAGGTAATTAGATATGAATTGCATTCTTTAAGAGTAGACAGATAAATCAATAGATCAACAAATGGATGTGAAAGGCACTAACTCACTTGCACACACCCACTTGTCCATTGTGTATAAACAGCGTGTAGAGCACTGTGCCCAGTGAGAGTGGCAGGGCACGGCTGGGTGCCCGTGTATCGACTGTGTGTTTGTCATCCTTCAGGCCCTTTTTATTATTAGAATTATTCCAGTTTCACTTTTTGCTGAGTTTTTTTGCATGTCACATCTTCTACTTTCTTCACTTTTTTTTTTGTTAAATGATTGGAAGATGTTGGCGCCGCCCGGTCTAAACTTCTCTGTACTCGGCCTGGCCGTGTGCCACTCGTTGGCTGTAAATGAGCTCGTTCTCTTGAAAGGAATAAAAAAAAAAAAAGCAAAGCAAAGCAGCGAGCTGGCGAGTCCGGCGTGAGTCCCGCGTCATTATTTAAGAGCGAGTCCCGCTGAGATGGTAATAAGAGCTGAAGACGCGGCCCCCCTGCCTTTCCTTAAGACGCTAAGGTCATTAACACGTGGACATGTCGATCCTTGGTGTTCAAAGTGCTTCTTTACAGGAGGCAGCAGCTGCTTGGTGAATTCTTTGGGTATTTTGGGCTCCTTGTTTTTTTTTTTTTTTTCCTTTTTTTCATTTCTTCCCTGTGATACGCTAATGGACGGTGGGACCCTCGATGGCCTCGGTGAATTTCTCATTAGGTTGAGCCGAATCTGCAGTTAATGCCTTGGATTTCTCATCTGATCTTAAGAAATGAGCCTGATTTAGGATCTTAAGTCTTCTCCAAGGACTTCTGACCATGTGTGTAATGTCAGGATTCCTGTCTTCATCTCCAACGAGTCCTCCACCCACAGAGAGTACAACTGGAGTGTATTAGTGGAGACATTGCACCTTTACAGTATGTTCTTACATAGTAGCTTTGACGCTTGTCAAAGTAAATGGAGATACTCAAAGGCGCTACCTGAAAGGCACTATATAGTAGTTATTAAGTAGTTATTACATGATACACAGATGTGAAAGCACAGCTCACCTGACAGATGCCCTGTACGAATGGATGTGAACATTAAAACACAGTGATGTGAAAGGCGCTATAAAACAGAAATAGACAGGAAAGACAGAGTTTAGTAGACGGTAGGAAAGGCCCTGCTTGATGAATTGTGGGCAGGTGAGTGATGGGTGGAAAACAGAATGAGTAACGACTGTCAGGGCAGGCAGGTAAGTGCTCTGTAAGAAATGGCTGTGAAAGGCGCTATATGATAGACGTGACAGTAGTGACGAGATTCTTACATGCACAAGTCTTGAGGACAGAGAGAGGCAGCGAGTCAGATGTGCCAACTGTCAAAGGGGCATTGCCTGTCTCTCTCTCCCTCTCTTCATTTTTCTGCCCACACATTGCGAGTTCCTAGAGCCCCTCTGGATGGCGCTGCCACCCTTGGTGCCTATCACTCTGCTCCCTGTGATTCCAGGATGGGTATCCAATATGCCCACAAGCTTGGTGTGGTGCACTCATTAGACATGGGGGCAAAACCATGGACACCACAGTGGCTGTCGGACAAGTCCCAGCTCAGATTGGGCTGGACAGCACTGGCGGTTGGGTTGGCAGTCCAGTACTTTCCGTGGGCCCCTGTTGGCGCAGATGCCGCCACAGATGGGCGTTGTGTACCTGCGCGAATGGCTAATGAATTTGAATGGCGGTCCCCTTTCTGAACCATAAATATGTAATTTGTTCAGCTGTTGTAATTAAATATGTATGTGTGAAACGGCGATTGTGCGGGTCATTAGAGCTGGAGAGCGAGACCCCGCCAGAGAGGGGGGCGCTGCTTAAATTGTGCTGGCGGCCATCGAGACAGGCTTCTAATTGGAGGTTAAGTGACACGGTGGAGTGCGGGTGGTTAAGCAAGTGAGTGAGCGAATGCCCCCTCCCCTCTCTCAGTTACAGGGGGTGATGGGGGGTGCTTGTTATTCCTAAGGGTCATTGCACGTCACTCCCACCCAGCTGTAAATCTGAGGTACAAATAAGGCACAGCAGGAAGCCAGACGGGGGCCTCGCAGCTGGCCTGTCCGCAGCAGCTGAATGGCAAATAATTAATATGGCGGTGGGGGGGCTTAATGGAAAAGCCAGCTTGGTGCGGAAATCAGGCGCCCAAATGCCAGGAAGTGGGGCCTTCTCCTCTCTTCTCTTCTCTTCTCTTCACCAGGAGCTGCTGAAAAGGCCGGATTGACTGCTTTGTATTATAATGAAAGGGGCACAACCGGGAGGTGGGGTGGCACTACAAGCAAATGGAGATGCCATGGTGGGAAAAGCCAGGCTTGGCGTGCAGTGTCACCCAACTCTTCTTCTTTTTCTCAGTGGTCACTTTTGGCAGAGAGCTGAAAATAAAGCTGAGGCTTGTGCAGGGCACATTGCAACCATCTTGCCAACTCCCCCAACTTCAGGCATATAGGATGAGTCTGGGCAGTATGCATGTGAAGGCCTGCAGCTGGCACTTGGGTATTGGCACATTTCACTTTTTATAGTTGGCCTGCGCCTTTTTCTTTTGGTGGGGAGTTCCCTGATTCGTGGGTATCCCAGCCCCGTCACCCACCTGGCACTCTCAACAACAACAACAACATTCATCTCTAAAACAGGTTTTCATGCAAACAATGGAACTCAAAGTGCAGCGAGTAACAAAGAAACGGGTAAGAAACGGGTAAGAAACCAGAAACCTCATCTTGATGTCTGTGTGTTAACAGAGCACTGTGGATTAGCAATGATGGCACAGACCTGTTGATGACTGTATGTTGTTGGGCTCGCGTTGCAGTTGTTGGCATAACAGGAGTGTGTTGGCCTTGCTAGTTGGTAGCTTTACTGGCCAGCCGTCCACTTCCAGTTCAGAATTTTCAGGCTGCTGCAGTGACTGGTATTAAAATGTTCACCTGACTGGCTCTCAGGGTGCCATCGCTTTATCTGTCTGTCTGTCTGTTTTCTGACTGTCTGATGGCCTCATGGAACACCAAACAAGGGGTCCACCTCGACTGGCATACCTGGCACAGCAGTTGACATCCATCCATCCATTATCCAACCCGCTATATCCTAACTACAGGGTCACGGGGGTCTGCTGGAGCCAATCCCAGCCAACACAGGGCGCAAGGCAGGAAACAAACCCCGGGCAGGGCGCCAGCTCACCGCCGCAGCAGCTGACAGCTACACCCAAATATTCAGGGGGGGCACGACGCTGCCCAGTCCCACAGTTCTGCCCATGTCAGTGTGGAGGTGACTGGTTCGGTTCAAGAGCGCCGGTAGCCATAGTTCCAAACTGGAGGAAGCAGGTGAAGAAAATGGGTGGATGGGTAAGGGAACGACGGCATTGGCTGTAACATGTTCAGTTGTACATAAGAGGCTCGCTGATTGAGCTTACAGATGCCCGCTCCTAGCTGGGCAGGCGCTGTCTTTTAATAGATAATCAGTTTGACCTCCCCTCTTGATCCGAGGGTTAATTCCGTCCCGTCTGAGGAGGACGAGGACAGGACAGAACGTTCCTGGCTGATCCTCTTTGAGATGGTTCACTGAGGCTCGGGGAAGCCAGGCTTGATACGATTAGACATGGGCTCCTCGGTGACATCACGTGTGCCCGCCGCACCGCCACGTTCAGAGTGGCCCTGCCATCGAAATTGGATTAGGCGACAGAGGATTGGCCGAGCGGCCTAAAGCCTAATTCTCCTCATCCTGGTTGGAACGAACTTGAGCTTGATGGCCACTTAAAGTCATGCTTAAGAGGCGCTGTAAAGAGTGCAGTGGCACTGACTGGTGTGGCCAGCGTCGGCCCGGCTGGCTCCATGACTGGCCTCTTGCTGCCCCTGAATCTAATCTGAATGTCATTCCGAGGTGACACTTTGGGACTGAAGATGTGACTTGGGAGAGGGTGGCATGGGGGGCTCCATAAGCATCCCAGCAGTGTGTCACATTATAGACACAGCGTCACAAGTCACTATCGTGGGCCCCCATTGAGCTCCTGTGACTCATCCGTGCTCGGGGGAGCCCCTCGGCGGCTAGGGCCTCCTTCATGAGCACCGAGGGAAGGCCTGAGAACCCATGGCTGCGGGCCAGAGTGCTGGGTGGCAAGTTGGGATCCCCTGGCCGGTGCCACTGGATTGTTTGCCTGGCACGGGCCGCTTTTGGCCTCGACTGAAGTAAACACTTTCTCCTTCGTGATGCTCTGGCATGTTGCGTCTGGCAGCCGCGTGTGAACTTTAGCCAGAGGCAAATATTTGTCAAATCCGTGCACGCCAGGTTAGGCCGGAAGAGCGAGAGCATGAAAGAGAGGAGAGCATGATGTGTGTGTGCCCAATCTCTCCTGTGATGAGGGGGTCCAAGGTGGTCGAGGCCCTTCATGCTGGGCAGCGCTTTACAGTGCAAGTCCTTGGGCGTCCTCAAGGCTGCTCCATGCAAGCCTGAGTGGAGGGCACATTGCAGAGGGCATCTTCGTCCGTTTCCACTCTGTCTCCCCCTTGTGGTGAGTGGTGAATGCATAAGCTGAGTGGCAGCAGGGGGGCTGCGCAGTGACCTTTTGGGGGCCACGTTGAACCATTCAGAAGTGAGGCAATTAAAATGAGAGACAGTTAGGAGACCCGGGTTCACTTCCAGGGTCCTTCCTGCGTGGAGTTTGCCTGTTCTCCCCGTGTCTGCGTGGACATGCTGGTTAGGTGCATTGTGTGTGTGTGTGCCCTGCGCTGGGCTGGCGCCCTGCCTTGCGCCCTGTGTTGGCTCCAGCAGACCCCCATGACCTTGTAGTTAGGATATATAGCGGGTTGGATGATGGATGGGCAGAGAGAGGGCATGAATGAATGAGCCAGTGACTGAATGAATGCATTAATGAGCAAATGAAAATGAGAACCTGCATGAATGAATGAATAAGGATGTGAGTGGATGAATGAAAATGTAAGTGAATGAGTAAAGAAGTGAGGGGTGAGTGAATGAATAAATGAGTGACCGCGTTAGTAAATAAAGAAGTAACTGTCTGCGAAAGTGAATGGGTGAGTGCATCAGTAAGGAAGAGAGGGAATGAGTGAGTAAGCCAGTGACTGAATGAATGAATGAATGAATGAACACATAAATGAACAATAAATACTGTACATCAATGGATGAATAAGGATGTGAGTGAGTAAGAAATAGAGTGAATGAATAAATAAAGAGGTAAATGAGTGAGCAAGTAAGTGAGTGACTGAACGAGTGAATGAGCAAATCTGATTAAGGAAGTGAGTGAGTGGGTGACTGAGTGAGCGAGATGAAGAGTGATGTGAGTCGCAGGTAAGAAAGGGGGGCAGTGAAGGAACTCGTGAAGAGGGCAGGGTGAAGGGATTGGGAGCCCCTTGGGTCCTTGGGCAGACCAGCCATCTATTTTAACCCCTCGTTTTCATTTCTTGTACACTTGCGTCATTGAGACGACTCCTGATTCCTCTCAGTTGTGCCAGGATGCCGGCCCACCTGTGCCCGTGACGTTGTAGTATTTTCATTTGATTCTGCTTTACTGGGCTGAGCCTTCCTGCCGATGCTTATCCAAATCATTCGTCTTTCCACGTATGAAGCACGACTGCTGTCTCAGTTGATATCTTCACTTCACGTTTTGAGGGACTGACTGATCAAAGCTCATTTTCAAAGAAAAACAAACTGA
Source organism: Polypterus senegalus (assembly GCF_016835505.1). NCBI lineage: Eukaryota > Metazoa > Chordata > Cladistia > Polypteriformes > Polypteridae > Polypterus > Polypterus senegalus. The sequence goes on from NC_053163.1 coordinate 163,426,649, forward strand.
TACCGGGGACGAGTATGGGAAAGACAAGGAATGGGGAAGGTGTGTCCAAACAGTGCAAATGTTCATTTATTTCTTTGTGTAAATTGCCTCACAGGCTCCAGGTCAGTCCTTACCCGCGTCAAGCTTGTGTGAGTTTTCAGAAAATGGACGTCGGCCAGCATCCAGCTGTGTGTGGGATTAATAAAGAGGGAGGTACTGCTAAGGGGAGGGGCTAATAAGCAGGGAGTGGTGGGCAAGGAGGAGTGAAATGTGGGGGTGGCCTGTGAAGGGGAGGGGTTTCCAGAGGAAGGAGTTACCAGATGAGCAGGCTAAAGAGTGACCAAGCGAAGAAAGGTAAGAATGAGGGTGGCATCAGAGGGAGCGGCATTGCCCACTTCCCAGTTGTCTCTATCATGGCAGAGAAGTTCTTCTTACTGGCTGGCTGTGCTCAGAACAGTAAAGAGCACCATCAGATGATTAGGCAGTGATGGGCAGAACATGGCAATGATGGGACCCACCTGTCTATGCTCATCTTTCTGAAAAAGAATGTGGCAGAGCATAAATAAATTATGAACCTGACGGGTCCGGTGGTCTTTATAGTTCTTTTCACTGCAAGCAGTGGTATCAAAGTGCTGTCAAAGGGCATCCACTCATCCAGTTCCATTAGGTGAATGTGAGGTGCCAGCTGCTGAAGGGATGCCAGGCCTTTGTTAGGCACACGCGCACACAACCAGCCAGCCATGGTAGTTTGTTAAAAATTCCACATGGATAGTGGGAGTCGAACCCGGACATTTAAGGTGACATTTTTAACTGCCGTGCCACTCTGCTTAGCATATTGATGATATGCCCAGCTTGTTGTGGGACCGTATAGAAAAATGAGATTTGAACCCAGATCTCCGAGGCAACAGCATTGACCACTGTGACTTGGTGGGCACTTGGGGACAAGCAGTGCTTCTCTGCTGCCTGGGATTTCAATCCAAATGGCTGTATCTTCATTTCAAAGGGTCCCCCAAATGACCCCCAGACTCCATTTATCTCCTCAAGTGTTGCGCTCAGGTCATTCGAGGACCGTGGGTGGGCACACTATGAGCCAGGCAGGCTGGGGGACACTGGGGCTCAGCAAAGTGGCAATACAGCTGCAGGCATAACCCTCAGTCAGGCTCCTGGGAGTCCCCGATGTCAGAGGAGGCCCCACTGTCTCTCTCCCCAGCTTGAGTGGTCTCTCTTCTGTTCTCTGCAGCCTGCCTTGCCATTTCCAAACCTCAAAATCAGAAGGCTAATAAAGCGCCCTTGTTTACAGTGACTGTGCCATGCCGCAGTTTTGCCCTCAAGCAGCCATTTAGAAGCCACAAGCACTCACTTGGGGGCATGGGTTGTAGTCATGCCAACTGTGGGGTCAGCCTAGGGGTAACTCGTATCTGAAGAAAAGCATCATGGCTTACGTCTGACTGGATTGACCAGTGTGGTCAAGGGGCGGCTGCCAGCTGCATTTCATCCCCCTGCCTTCCCCACAAGGGCCTGGCGGGCTCCATACTACTGCCACAGTGGGCTGCAAAAAAAAAAAGAAGCTAATTGCAAACACACATGTGCGCGTGCGGACAGACTTGGACGTCTCAAAGCGATCCTCCTGACTACGCCGTCCACAGTCAGCAGGCCTGCCTCGTCCGCCCCCTGGTTAACCATACCCCCATAATGGGATCCCGTCTTCCTGTGGAAAACAAATCACCACGCTAGGATGTTGTGATGATTGTCATGGAGCTCCCTGCAAGAATATATAATCAGCCTGGCACGCTGCCGGGGAGGAACGGGCCCACCACATTGGACTTAAGAACAGGGTCCTGGAAAAAAGGAGCTGGGACACATCATAAGTAAGGAACAGGTCTCCATTACGACCTCAGGGAGGTCATGGGCGGCTGGCATGGGGGCCACAGGGGGTCCTTTATCCTCATGAGCCTTCCGGGTCTTGAACTGTCCGTCACGTTATTTTGTGACCTTACATCAACGTTTCAGCTTTGGGTAATGTGAAGGATTGCCTGGGGCTAAGAGGCTAAGGGTCTGGGTTAGGGGGTAGTTTATTAATGTAGTTAGGGGGCAGCAGTCGTGTGCCACCAGCTGTTTGCTCACCGACCAGCCGAGTTCTGTACATGCGTGTGTGTGAGTGTGTGTGCACGCCGGGTTGGCCCTCCCTTCTGCGTGTTGTCAGGTGTGTGACGTTTCCCGGCTCTCTTCTCTCTCTCTCTGCTTTGTTTTCATGTTGTGTTTGACTTTTCGTTTATCGCTGACCCCCCCCCTGCCCTTTGTCTTCACTTTGTCATTGTAGCACATGGCAATACTCTTGATGTGCCCGGGCTTCATCGCTGGGCGGGGCTTCTGATGGGATTCACGCCCCTCAGGTTGCGGCTGCACTCACCTGAGGGCAACTTTACGTTTCTGTATGTGTGCCCCTCGGCTGGGGGGCTTTCAACCCTTTGATTTTCTTGGATCATTTTGGTTTTGACACCCGCTTTTGACCTTGGCCCGTTTTGAAGACAACTCTCTCCTGGCTGACACTTTATCAGTTCGCTGCCATAACAAAGGGGCTTCACGCGTGAAATCCCCCTCATTATGACACGTCAGCGGTGGGGTCCTCGCACGGCCTTGTTAAGATGATGACTTTGCTTGGCCTCTTTTCAGATTCTGTTCTGTTTTTGTGGGTTTTTGATCTTTGCCTGCTGTCCTTGGTTATCAGTTTTCTACATCTTGTTCTCCTTTGTAGGCCTCACTTTGTAAACTCTTTGGACCGTTTTGGATATTTGCTTTTCCTTTTTTTAAAGATGTAATTATTAAGAATCAACGTTTACCTCCTTTAAGGCCAGGGTTTTGCACGATTTCTCCTCTCCCTTTTGAAGTTTATAGATGCGTTTGTCTGATTTTCTTACTTGGAGTTTCGAGGGCTGGATATCAGAACAGCTCTGGTATGTCAGATTGTGTGACATCAGAGGCCACGCCCACCCCATGTGTGGCCACGCCCATTGTGTGCAGGTCGGTGTGGGGGTGTGAGTGACACGATGTGTCCAGAGCTCTCATGGCTCCGTCTGAGAACTGAATGAGAGCACTGGTGTTACGTCCCCCCTGGCCAGGATGGAGTGGTCTTAGGTGGCCGTTATTGTGTAGAGGTTTTCAGTTTGGCTTCCCCTGTGGAGAAATTGCAAAGTGTTCTGAGCGTCTTGCCTGTGATTGGCTCCTTCTTCTCATGGCCCCATACTGTCAGTGCCTTTGGCCACACCCCTTCTACACCATTGCCTGTTGTTGCTAGGTAATGACTTGTGTTGTTGGCCCAGATGTTAGCCGTCACTCAGGAGCTTGTACCCGCGGGTCTGCAGGTGTCCAGCGTCCTCGCCGATATCCCAACTACCAGCGTTACCGGCGAAGGGCCCAGAGTGTGCCAGCGCCTGTCCCCCGTGCCCGCTGTGAATCGACAGATAATGAATGGCTGAGTGGAAGTGTCCATTTGCCGGCCGACAGCCCCGGACACAGAAGGCGCTTTGTTCCGATGTGAATTTTTATGTGCTGGCGTAAATATTTATTTTTTCTTCAGCTGTTGGAGCCTCCCATCCATTTGACGTCCTCTTCCAGCTGGGATTCAAGATTTGCTCAACGTATGCCTTACATGGCCGTGTGTGAAAGCGGGGACAAGGTGTGATTGAAGCCCCCCTGCCCCCTCGCCGGGGCCTTTGCCAAACTCCCGGTTGCATGAGCGGAGCGTAATTGAAAAGTCATATTTTTATCATCTCTCATCGCTTGCCTAAACAAAACTCTGCTGGAACTATTAAAGCAGCCTTAAGGGACGCTGCAGCGTTTAACCCCGGCAGACCTCTGGGAATACAAACAGATCTCGTTCCCCAAAGCTGCGAAACGACAACACGGCCTAATGTGCTCGACATGATGTAAACAGAGATGGGCTTGAGACTGTGCAGGCGGTGACCTGCTGTTCCTGTTAATTAAACGCCATTCCTTTTCTTTACGGCGATCCGCCGTGCCGCGCCGTGCGCTCCCAGGGTAACCCAGACGTCACTGGACCCCGGACCCCCTGGGCGCGATGTGAGCCGCCGAAGATGTTCTCGCCGTGGGGTCACAGAGGCTGCCTGGGGCACAAGTCACACGGCCTGGAGAACACCTTGCCAGTCTCCACCATCTTGTGGTTCTTCCTTTCTTTTTTTACGTGGCTTATGTGCGTTACCAGTGCTGCTGTGGCTGGCTGCGCCTTGGGAATCTCACATGTGACTGGCTCTCTTAACGGCTTCTCGCCTGCCTCCATTACATAAATACTGGAGCAGTTTGCTTGCCTTGACTTTTTAAGGTCAAGCGTGTCTACCAGGCAAACGCTGCTCCCATATAAAGTGCAGGCATGGGAACCTCCTTCGTTAGGTTAGATGTCTCGAGGGCGACCTGAAAAGCAGGCCTTCAGAGCAGAAAGGGCTGCTCTGATTGGACGGTCGTCAGGCATCTCGTTCTGCCAGCCTCGATCTCTTACAGCCTGCCTGAAGTGTGGAGGGGGCCATTGCAGCTTTCACGATCGGTGCAGAACTAACGAGGTCGCTTAGGATCTTTGGGGCAACTTTTATTACTTCCAAGTCATATGACATGAAAGCCACCATCAGAACAGGCAAGACAGGAAACCTTTAGGGGGCGCTGTGTGCTCGACCCAGTCCTGTTCGGGGCCATCTTGGTGAGCTCGCTGCTGAAGAAAAGCATGTCCGCTGGCACCTCTGACTGAGCCCATCTATGATATAGCGCCTTTCATTATCATCTATCTATCTATCATATAGCGCCATTCATTATCATCTATCTATCTATCTATCATATAGCGCCTTTCATTATCATCTATCTATCTATCATATAGCGCCATTCATTATCATCTATCTATCTATCTTATATAGTGCCTTTCATCCATCTATCTATCTATCTATCTATCTATCTATCTATCTATCTATCTATCTATTATATAGTGCCTTTCATCCATCTATCTATCTATCTATCTATCTATCTATTATATAGTGCCTTTCATTATCTATCTATCTATCTATCTATCTATCTATCTATCTATCTATCTTATATAGTGCCTTTCATCCATCTATCTATCTATCTATCTGTCTATCTATCTATCTATCTATCTATCTATCTATCTATCTTATATAGTGCCTTTCATCTATCTATCTATCTATCTATCTATCTATCTATCTATCTATCTATCTATCTATCTTATATAGTGCCTTTCATCCATCTATCTATCTATCTATCTATCTATCTATCTATCTATCTATCTATCTATCTATCTATCTATCTATCTATCTATCTATTATATAGTGCCTTTCATCTCTCTCTCTGTATGGTGCTGCCCTTTCTATCTGAGGATCCCTCGTGATTTGTGGGATTGCAGCTCCCATCCAGGTTCAGCTCTTCATTCCGGCCCATTCCCTTCTTCCCAGCAGCTCCTTTTCATTTCCGGTTTTTCCTTCTTCTGCCGCAGTTTGCCCTTTTTCTTTTCTTTTTTGCCGCCCCTCACTCGTTTGCTGGCCTTTCTTGCTGTTTTTTTTTTTTCATGTGTGATTTTTATTTCCTTTTTGTGATCCTGCGCTGGATGACTGGCTTTGAAAATGGACGGCTGCATGGCTTTTATTATTTTTGTTGGCTCCTTGCAGTGTTTCGTTTCTAAAACCTTAACTGTGCGGTGATGTCGAGGCCTGCGTTTTCTCAGGCCTTTCTGCCCCCATTCTGGGTTTGGAGGTTCGCCGGTGCCGTGGCTGCCCGCCTTGGTCCTCCTCCTCCTCCTCCTCTTTCCCCATTTCTGCGTTGTTCTGGTAACGAGAGATTCACCGACGGCTGCTAGGAATTCAGATGCTCGTGTCCAATTGAAAACACATGTGGGCCCTGGTTGCGCGCGGCACCCTGAGTTCTAATCGGAGTTGCCACAGCGCAGCCGGCGGTTTTGTGTAATCATATTAATGGCCTGTGTTTATCTTGGGTTTGGCACCAGCTGCCCTGCTCTCTGCCTCTTTCCAAACAGACTGTGGTTTGCCACACGGTTCCACTCACTTTCACGCCTGCAGCGAGTGGGCGGACGGCGGCAGTGGGCAGGGCTGCTGGTGCCCCACTGCCAGGGTGAGACCTTAGGTGGCAGCACGTGGAGAGTCTAGTGAAGGGTGAGCTGCCTGGCTAACGTGTGAACGGAGGGCACGCACACACGCAGTAATATGTAGCACAGCCGAGACGGATCACACAGGCCCAGGCGGGTACACACACACACGTGCGCACGGGCACATCTTCATACGTTACGTTACCTGTAAACGGTGCAAGCCAAGGCACAACTACATGCAGATCTCAGATGTGGCTCTAGGGAGACAGACCATGTGCACCACTCATTTACCACTCATGTCCAAGATGTCCTAAATCAACACAGGAAATGTGCCCAAAAAGTGCAAAGATAATTGAACATTCAAAAATGGCCACAAGTGCGGGTGTGCCCAGCTCAGATCTTACTGGCCAGTGTCCCTGTGTCACTGTCTTTAGCATTCCAGCTTCCAGTTTATCTCCACTCAAGAGGGAGCCAGGCAGTGCTGCCCCCTTGGGGCCATTGTGGGCATTGCACCCTCGACCCCTTCTCATCGGCCACCCTGCCATGGAGTCCATTTAAGAGATCGACCCCTTGCTTATGGCCTTTTTGTGGTTGTACAATTTAAAACAGTTGCTATAATTCAAATCTGAGTTTCGGTGGTGCGGCTTTACAGTCTATTTTTAATTATGATTTTATCAAAGCAAGCGTGTCTTGTACGTGCTTTCGGTTTCTCCAGTTTTCAATTTTAGTATTTTTCAGGGAAACACAAACCAGAGAGCCGCTGTTAATATGGGAGCGGCGGGGCAGGTGCAGACGGTTCTGGAAAAGCGGCGTTCCGAGTAAATGAACAGGAAAAAAATGAGAGAAGAGCTGACAGATTAACAGTCTGCGGACCCCACGGAGTTGTCAAGTGCCACTTCCTGAGGACGCCAGGAGTTAAGACGGCATAATTATTCCGAAATCCGCGCGCTCTTCCCCGGCACACGTGTCACTCTAACCGGCGTGAGATCGGCACACTCCTGAATGAGTGCCGCACTTCATGTTTGATTCTCCTCTTTGAAGCCCTGACACTTGGTTCAGGGTGAGACCCTTCACAAAAATGGACAGGCGTCTTCTGTAAGCCTTACTGAATTTGGATGGTCTTGAGAGCCCCTGGAGAGGTCAGGGGCACTGGGTTTACTTGGGCTCTCCTTGTTTGTCCAAATGGGTCAGGTGGGCTTTGGATTGGTCTGGCAATGCAAAACGAGAAGGAGAAGGAGCAAGGGCCATCGTTTAAAGGCAAAGTCACTCACACTCGCTGACCAAAGTGACCAAGAATGACGTCACGGAGCACACGGAAGAGCTAGACCTGCGATTCTGGACAGGACTACGAGGGCTGGAAGAGGGCTGTGCTTGGGATTGGGATGGTCCACTGGTATCAGCAGTGGGCCTGCGCGCCAACCTGAACAGCAAAGCCACTCTGCTGGCGAGCGAAAACCAACCCACTGGGTCTCAGACTTGTGACCGTCCCACTTGTGGAGTGTCCTTAATAAATACGCCATCATGACAAAGAGAGGCTGCAGCTACACTTCAAAAAAGGCCTAAAGTCTGCACAAGATAGTCCTGAATCCTTCAAGACATCTACGAGTAAACCTACTGCATATTTACACTCAACTCCATGATGTCCGACTCAGCTGAGACATCAAAGAAAAGACAAAGGATTACGACACGAGGATACGGAGAGCGGGGACAGGCAGCCCAGGTCAACGGCAAAAGTTCAGCCGGGAGCAACCAAAGAGCGGCCAGGTCACTAGTCTGTCAGGCGAGCGCATGGGGGGAATTCTGGGAAGAGTTTCCATGTCAACGAGAGATCCAAAATGGCTGAAAAAACAAAGCAACACACGCCAAATTCAGAGTCCTTCATACTGAAAACCTCGTTACATAAAAGTCAAAGTAACTGGGATCACTTTACACCTTGGTCAGTTACTTCTGTCGCACGGGCGTTTGTGTCTTGTTGGTCTGCTGCCATGTCTGTCTGTCATACCTCATAGAGCTCGTATCCCTGCGCAGTAATCGTGACACCAGAGAGTGACGCCGTGTTGCATGCCGATTAGCATATTCAGGCCTTGTGTGACAGTGACAGTCCAGTCAGTGCGAAGACGAGGTCAGGCACTGCAGCCGAGCTCCATGATCTTAGCCCTGGAGAGCGGCCATGAGTTTTCAACGGACTGTCCGCACTTGACAGCTAGGACTACGTAAAGCTATAATAGAGTTGAGTCACTAGAGGGCGATGTATCAGTGGTGCTGGAGAACACTCATGTGGTGCTTGGTGTTGATTGGCCCACACAAGTCAGAATGTCACTGGACCCTGCACTTGTGACAGTAAGGCCTACTGCATCATTTTTTTTTTTTTTTTGCTTTATTGGTTCCACGTGTTTATGGGAACACAACCCGGTGATAACATTTTCCAGGGGGAAACTCCATGAAACAAGCTGAGACCAGGAGGCCAGGCCGACTGAGCACAAACTCCATCCATCACGCGGCTTCACTCAATCGTCACCCACTCACCCTGTTAGCATCTAAAGATGCCAGCTTTACGTAGAGACCCCTGTCACTAACCCAGACCTGCATTTTCAGAAAGAGAAGCCACCCACTCGAATCCACTAAATGAATGGCAGCGGAGCTCACAGTGCTCATCTGCCTGGCTTGCTGCCGTGTCCCTACGGGGAGGTCCAGAAATGGCCTGGTGGCCCACAGAGGGCAGCAGCGAGACAGGCCCCTGGTCAGGAGAGCAGCAGTGCATTGTGGGAGGCAGGGAAGGCACTGTAACATGAGGAAATGTTTTCGAGCCCAATCACGAGAAGAAAGGGGCCTTTCATTGCCGCACGGCTCTGCTGTCAGAGCTAAAACCAGATAATGATTCTGTAATAATGGCACATTGTGTGGATTTCGGGGATGTGAGGCGGCACTTGCGGGGGAGAAGTGAACACGCCAGAGCCGGAGGTGGATGATAGAGGGGGATTGGGGGGGTTGGGGCTGTCCTTGATATCTATGGGATGTCTGTTTCGGTTTTCAGGTGGTCTCCCAGGACGAAACGGAAACAGAGGGCTGTTTTGGAGGCCCCCATTTTCAGGATGCTCCTTCCAGATTTCTGGTGACAGTGAAGGACGGACGGCGTAGCCCACCATTCGGCTCTGCTGTTCTTTAATGCACTCAGCCACTTGTCCATTCATTCATTCAGAATTCCCAGTCCGTGCAGGTCTCGTCCAGCACTGCCCCCGGTGGCTCGAGGCCTCACTGCGTCCTGATGCGCACACACACTCTCTCCTTCTGTATTCATGATGACATTTACCACCTTTGATGGAACCAGGGCACCTTCAGCTGGCATTGTCACCCAACGGTGCACGTGAGGTGCCAGTGAACAAGTCCTTCAGGGGGTGCACTTCTCTCTCCATTGCGCATGCCGTGCCCAACGCTGCCCCTCGGAGGCTGTGGTGGTCGGCCTCATTTCAGTGGCACTCTGATAAATATTGCATTTCCTTAATCAGGAGGTAAGCAGCTGCTCAGGCGCTCGTCGTCTCGCAGAATCGGCGCGTTATTTATTTAGTTCCTCAGTCTGTTCGCGCCTTCTGTCCGCCTGCTAAAGTGGCATTGCCGCTGGAGAGAGCGCGTGTGCCCAGGTCTGTGTGTGCGGGTGTCTGTCTGCGAGTGTGTGTGCCGTACAGGTGTGCCCCTGACTCTGCCAAGTGCGTGTGAGTGGCGACAGCGTGGCTCCGTGCCAGCCTTCGCGCGTGTGGCGCAGTGCTTAGGGTCCACGGGAACCTCGCTGAGGGTTGAACGGGCGAGTGTGCCCGTGGGCACATGCCGTCACCGCGTGCCGGTGTGTCCCACTCGCCTTCCTCTCTTCTCGTGTCTGTCCGTACGCACACATGTACTGGGAGGGTCTGCTCGCTCGCCTCCTCTCCTCTAACATCTGTGAAGCCGCGCTCCGTGGATTCCTCCCCATATGTTCTGGGAGTGCGTCGCTTGGCCCCTCAAAGCTGCCGCTTGCAAAAGGGAATATGAAACAGCGAGCCATGAAACAAAAAAATTCACATCAGGAAGGAGGGCTGCACGCCGCCATCTCACGCGGAGGACAGCGGCTTTATATAGCGCCTTTCAGAGGCAGCAGATGACGATGGGGGCAAACAGAGACAAAGAAACGTTTATATAGCGCCTTTCGTGGTGTACGCTCTGGACGTGCTGACACCGTGTAGAATGTCGATGAACAGATAAAGACAGAATGACGGCTGCTATGGCACTGAAAAGGATTCACAGAGCAAAGCTACAAACACGTAAGACGTCTTCTATAGCGCCTTTCCTACTGGACACGTACAGTATGATCATGACAATGCTACCTGTTATATAGTATAGTGAGCACAGCAAAGAGCTTTCACTGCCTGCCTCGACCCCAGAGCTTGCCTAGCGACTGTCCGAGTGCACGTTGGCAGAGCTGCCCGCGCCTTGACGACGGGTGGCACGCCATTTACTCTAATTGCGTCTTTTTCACACACACAGATCAGCCGTCGACTTCCCTCATCTCAGTCCCAGCTGCCGTGTGATAGTCGGAGCCCCCCACCCCCAAACACACCCCCAATATGTCGAGACAAGGGCACAGTTATTAGAAAATTAGATTTAGCACTTGAAGTGCGCTCCTTTGACCCGCCAGAGATGTGTGCGGCGAGCCTAAAAAGAAAAGAAGTAAAAAGGGGGCTTCACCATGCCGTTGTTCTTCCAAAGAGATGCAAGCCATCTGCATCGGGCGCTATGCCAGTCCTCTGCCAATATGCCTGGGCCACCTGGCTGCAGAGGCAGCCAAGTATGCCAGCCTGAGCCGTACCCTCTAGACTGCGACTCTCTTTATGTGCTTTGAAACTCCAAAGACCCCGAATCCATGCTGCGGACTCTCCCTTGCCAACATCTTTGTTTGAAGCGAGACAGGCTGTGCTGTTAGGACGACTAGACAGTAAACAGTACCCTCTTTCAGAGCCCCCCCAGACCACCCCCCCTCCCCCGTGTCTCTGCCCCTTTCTTCAGTTCCTTATTCCTGGGAAGATTCGAGCGCTGTCACTCGTGTGTGTGTGTGTGTGTGTGCCATCACCTGACTCGGAGACTTTGCTGGGAGATGCATATTGTAAACCATGAACCCCCCCAACCCCCCACGCACCCTCCGGCTTTGGCTTAAGTTCCATGCCAACCATGGGAACGACAGTAGCACAGTGCCGCCGAGAGAGAGAGAGAGAGGGAGAGCGAGCGAGCGAGCATCCACTGGCATTGTTGTGGGATTTCACTGTGAGAACCCGCCTGAGTGCTGCTCCTCAAGGAGCCAAAGGAGAATAGGAAAGAGACGGAGGGCCGGAGTGCCCCCCACAGAAGAGCCCTGGCCCTCCAGCTCTCCTCACATTTCATGTTTCCAAGGTGCTCAGTTCACATCCTTCTTACCAGAAGAATGACTTGCACCCCTGCCTGTGTGCCCAACTGGTGGGACTCACTCATACCTTCCAGGCTGATGGGGGCTTACAAGGCCAGAGTGTGTGAACTCCAAGGGCAGGAGTTCACAGGGGCTCTCCCAGTTCAAGACCGTCATGGAGGGACCTGGCATGTGCTGTCGTGCCCATCCCCAAACCTGCCTCACAGGCAAAATGGTGTGTGTGTGTGTGTCTGCTAGGAGTGGGCACCTCACCTCCGTCACACTCTTTCATATCTGGGTACCTCTGCCCCTCTGAAAGTGCACATGTGTGAATGGCACAAGAGCAGTGGGCTCCCAGAACATGTATGCCTTTGCTTGACAGTGAACACTGGCAATGCCAAACCAAGCAGGTGGCCAAAGGGAGATGGCAATACCATGAAAGGCACTATCAACAGTTCTGAACAAAGAAAGCAACTTTATATAGCGCCTTTCATGGCGAAGCTGAGAAAATGTGGCTGTGCTGGCCCAGTTCCTGCCAATTCTTTATCCTTTGTGCTGCTCCATGCCAGTGTTTCCAGCATTCCTTTTTGAAGCTGGAGGTCTGTGGGATTGAGGGTGCCCAGACTTCTTTGTAAAAGCAGCTCCTTGGCGCTTGACCTCGGGCCGCTCCAGTCGGAGGAGTGCTCTCCCTTGTGCTGCTGTGCCAGGTACAGCTGGCGCGACTCTGCCAGGTATACGTATGCAGGAGCCTGTCAGTGCTTTGCTGAGTCAAGCGGAGAGCGATAAGGGCCGAGTGTGAAGAGTCCGAGGCGGGCTGAGGTGAGGCGGAGGGCTGGGCCGCACTCTCCGCAGTCCTGGAATCAGGAGAAATGTACGGGAATGAGGGGGTGGGTGGAGACGGGGGCGGCGAGCTGCAGAGCGCCGGCGTGCGGGAATCTCGCTAATGCAAGTAGGTGCTTAATCATGACAGCAGTCCATTCAATTAGCATCTAATTCTTGGCGTGAGAAATATTCCCGGCTGTCAGTCCGTAGTTTATGGCGCGGAGCAGCGGAGTTCATCCTTATTTACTTGGGATGTTTTTTAATCAGATCGTGGTGACGTCAACAGAGGAGACACGACGTGGGACCCCCATCTGCATCTGGATAGCAGGACCCAACTTTAATTTACCCTCCCCTTGCGCATCCTTGAACTGCAGGGGGCACAGACTTGAGCCCAGCACGCTCACACTTTGGGCAGGGGCTGAGGTTCAGGAGGTGCCCTGAGCTCTACGTCACTCTTCTTCATCCTTCGGTCCAGTTGTCGAACCTGTGCATGTCCATTAGAACCTCACAGGGAGCTTCGGCTTATGCCAGCCAATATGGGCACAGGGCAGGAGCCGGTCCTGGGCGGGACACCCTTGCATCACAGGGCCACTCTCACACACACGGGTTTGTAAGGGGCCCATGTGGAGTCCTTGGCTGACCTAACCTGCGCTTCACTAGGGGCTGCGAGAGACACGAGGACAACGGGCACGAGACAGCAGGCTCAGCGTCTACGTGCACAACGCCTGTCGCTTTGTCTCAGTGACGCCAGGCTTTGGATTTGAACCTGTGTCCGGCTGCCCGCTCGTCCTGCGCTTTAACAGCTGAGCTCAGCGTTGTTTAGTGTTGTTTTCCGCCATTTGCATCATTTTGTCCCGTTTATCAAGAAAAAGAAAAAACAAAACACGAGCGCGTCGAGCCTGCTGGGCTAAAATGGCCACTTAAACCGCGCTTGGCACGAGGATGCTGAGAGGTGACGGGTGGGGGAAGGGGAGGTCAAGGGTCACGAGTCAGGTGAGAAGGCCGACCGCAGGGCCCTGGCACGCCGGAGCGAGGAAATCAGCGAGGGAGTGAGAGGAAGCGCTTCTGTCATCACCCAAGTCCTCCGCCGGCATCTGACAGACTTGGCTCAGGTTTGGCAAGACGCGGCTGTCAGGGCGACTTCAGTGTCGGGGCTGACGAGAGTGTCTGCCTTCGGCCTGACTTATCTCCGCCAGACATCCTGGCTGGGTCCGAGCAAAAGTGCTGATGGCTCAGACCTGAGAGGACCCCGGCTTGGCAGCCGCCAGAAGGGAGAGGAGAGGAGAGGAGAGGTGAAGAAATGCAGAGAGAGGAAGAAAGACAAAGACGGGCAGACAGAGAAACCCAATCTCAGCTCGGCTGCTGCATCTGCTTGGCTTCCCCGCCAGAGATCGATAGGCCGGTCGATGAGCGCGTGCTCCGCGTGGCACGGGCACACAGCCCACTGGAGCGCGCTGGCTTCTGCAGTACGGCACGGGGACTACGTGCTCGTCGTGAGGGGCTGCCTCGGGGGCGCCACTGTTTGTCAGATATACCTGCAGCGTGTCTCTTGTGTTAGCACCTTGGGCGTTAGGTGCGTGAGGTCGGGTGCCAGGGGTTGGGCGGTCAGCACTGAACAGCCGAGAGAGAGAGAGAGATAGGAAAGGAGCTATACAGTATAATATGGATAGGAATATAGATAGAAAGGCGCTATATAATAGATAGATAGGTAGCGTAGTTGGCAGGATTAGATAGATAGATAGATGCTATTAGTTATTACATATGAGAGGCACCATACAATAGATGTGAAAAGTGTCATAAACAAGATTTGAATGGCATTATATAACAGGTGTGAAAGACGCTATATCGTACAGTGAGATTGAGTAAATGCTTTGTAAAATGTAAATAAGCAGACAGATCGTACAATTTGATCAAAGAGATGTTATTTATCACAGGCACCTAGCTCTATTTCAGAATGTCGTATATAATCGACAAAGGCACTATATAGTACCCAGCTAGGCGGGTGTCATTTTTCTTCTTTCTCTCTTTCTCCCCCCCGTTGCCTCGCTCATTATCAACTGATGCCGACCATAAAAGTGAAGGAGCGATGTGAGGGTCTCGGGCTGCCCCGCTGCACCCGCCTGCTCTTTGGCTGCCAGGTCACTATCGATTGCGGATGACAGCATTTGAAAGCGGAGAACGGCAGGCCTACGAGGGTCACAGGTGGCGATCGATGGCTGGCACGCAAGCCGGGGGGAGGCGGGCTACTTGCCGCTTTCTGTCTGGTTTTTCAGACGGTCCTGGACGCAGTGTTCTTGTCAAGCGCCTTGACATGGCCCTGTCTGTACACACACACACACACACACACACACACACACATACACACACACTCTTACATGTGTGTATTCTTAGGGTGAGTGCAGTGCAGCTTTTTCATTTCGGCCTCTTCCAGTGGCACCAGAGGGCCCTCCTTCCTTACGCTCTTCTCATTTCATCGTTTTTGTCAGCAGCAGTGCTTGACCAGTTTTCTCTGTTTTCTCCCAGTCTTTCCTGGCGGGAGGGTCTCTGCTGAGCTTCGGGGATCACATTGTGGTCCATAGGTGTAGGGCTCCAGTACTGCCTCAGTCATCTGGGTGGCCAATGTGCCACTCTGGGTTGCTTTGCCATAGAAAAGTCCACAGCTCAGCTCCTGCCTTGCTGTCTGCTGTACAGCTCGAAGCCCTGTGTCCAAAGGGTACACAGGTCACTGTAGTCCAGAAGGGGGCGCCCCATTGTCACTCACTGTAATGGCCTCAAACTGAGTGTGGTTGTAACGCCTCATACTCCGTGCTGTGGGTCCATTGCCACTTCACACATTACGATGGCCTACCTGAGCATCACAAGGATCTTAAGGGGTGCAGACCAGAAGGTGGCGCCACTGGCAGTGAGCTGTGGGGCTGGCACTCGTTCATTTTCTGACTCGGGGGCTGGCGCTGATTGCAGTAGCACTCAAGTGTGGTAGAACCCACCTTGTGGCGCACGCTTGATGACTGCTGTGTGGACCATTAGGGGGCGCTCTGTGCACGTCAAGCTCTGCTGCCTTGTTGACTGAGTCCATTCTGCCAGCAGCTGTAAGCAGCCCTGGCAAGACTTATTAAGATTCATGTGCCCCCAAAAACACTTGAGGAGTGGCATCACATTGGGAGGAGGCTGATCACTCCTAGCATTCCACTCCTGCCTTTCATTCGTATGGAGGAAGGAAAATTAAAGTGAGGCCATCGTGACCCCGTGTCTTTCATTTATCTCCCCCGTTATCCCCCACCGTTACCCAGGCCCGTTGCCCACCCCCTCATCCCTGTCGAATCTAAACAGTAAGAAGCAGAAAAGCGACATCAGTGATGCCATCCATTACTGCACAATAATTATGGTAAGTGAAGCAGAGCGAAATCGATAAAGTAATTCATCAATTGCGTTCCAAACTGCTTCGGTTCGCCTCACGTCAGGCGGCTGCCAATTGCGTCCTTCAAGTAGTGCGGCACCTCCCCGAGTCAAGGCTCCTCGCTCTGGTCACGCTCTGCTCTGGCCTCGTGTTTTTGGTGCCTTTCTCCTTCTTATTGGTTCTCCTTGAGTTTTCGTGAGCTGGCACACAGTGCGGGCAGCTTGGAGGGCATTGCCCACCTTGGGGTGTGTGGACTCTGCTCGGCCACCTTGTGCTTCCATTTCACGCCGGATATGCTCGGTATCACGTGGAAGGAACTGCTCTCCTCGTCTTCCTCACTGCAGCCCCACGTGGTCTTCTGCTCTTCATCCTATTTGTCATGAAGTCTCATTGGCCATTTTGTCCTCGTCGTGCTCATGACGTCATGTCACATGCTTTGTCCTTCTCTACCTTCTGGTCCTGTTTTATTAACATGCATTAGCTCTTGAATTGCTTAACTCGTCCTCCTCCTCCTCCTCCTCCTCCTCCATGTCACACACACACACAACTTCACTCTGATTTTGTACTCCTCTTTGTCGGCTCGTTTTCCTTCTTGTGACCTTTTGTCCTCCTCCTCCTGCCCCCAGTGTCACATGGATCAGTTGGTCCTCCTCTCCTTGCCTGATGGCGCACTCATCGTTCCAGTCTTGACTGCTTTGTTCTTCCTCATGCAGATCATCTTAGTGATTAGCCAATCAAATGCTTTCTCCTCGTTCCTCTCCTTCTTCATCAGTATCTGTGTTCAAAGCTCCTCGTCCTTCTCCACAGCGCCATAGACATCACTTGAAGCCCCTCTTACTCGTCGATGTCACTCCACCAGATGAGCAGCCATTGCTCTGGTTTGTTCAGCGTCTTGTGTTTCCTCCATTGCTGCCTTTTGTTGTCATCGTCAGTCTTGTTCTGCTCCATGGCACATACCCTGAACAGGCCATGCCTGGCTCCTCTTACTTGTCGATGCCACACGGTTTCTTCTGGCAGATGAGTGTCTAATGCCAGTCGTGTTGTTTACTCCACCCCCTCTTCCGTAGTGCCCCTTCTTCACATCGCCCTCCCGTTTGATCGCAGTGCCCTTTCTTCTTGGACTTGTGTAGGGCACACCCCCCGCTGTGCCCCCCTGGCTATTTGCTGCCCCATGTCCTCCCTCTTGTCTCCTTCATGTCCTTTCTGTTTGTCCCACTGACTTTTTAACCTTTTGATGTCTTAATATTTGTTTCCCTTTCCTCTTCCTGGCTCGTGTCACACACACAGTGACATCCTCCTCTTGCCCCACAGCGTTACGCCTGCCCACCTTTTGCTCTTCTTTCTTACATTTCTCCTTCTCTTCTTACCCCCTCTTTTTTTGTTGCTTCTCCACGCCATTTTTCATATTTGACATCCTTGTCCCTTTAAGTGGTCCCCCCCGACCCCACTGAGCCTGGCGGTGCCAGGCTGTCCTCTGCTTGCCGACGATTGTATTCAGTCTGGTGGTCTCCCACTGCTGTCCTCTAGCGAGCAGAGACAAATGGGTGTGCGGGGTCTGCGTGTTCTCCCTGCATCCGTGTGTGCGCGTGTGTGTGTTTGAGATGTGCTGGCATCCCAGCCGAGCACCCAGTGGCACCTTTCATTTATTTTTTATTCCTCCTCAATCCTTTTGTGTGGCAGGTGGGCACTGGGCTGTGTGCCCCCCAACTTGCCCCGGTGCCACAGGAGGTTGGGTTTTGATTGCTCCGCCGTGTGTGTTCATTTGGACCCGGATGCTAATTCTGCCAGCAGCGTTGCTTGTCGATGCCAATGTGTGGATGTGGGCGGGAGGGGGAGGGGCTGCAGGACGACAATCAAAATGGTTGCCAAGCTCTAAAATGGCTGCCTGCGTGAAAACAGCAAGGAAAGCCTTCTAAGATGGTGACGGCACCAGCTTCTTTCTTTCTTTCTTTCTTTCGCTCGTTCTTCCTTTCGTTCTTTCTTTCTTTCTTTCTTTCATGTTGAACTTGGCAGCTGCTTCTTGGCACTCGATGCTTTGGTGTCGTCCAGCAGCTGAAGCTGAAGCAGTTAACATGATTCGCTCGCTCTCGTTGTGCTTGGCAGGCGCCCGTTTGGGATAAACATGGGGTGGGGGTGTGTTGGGGGAGGGGGTTAGGGGTGGCTAAAGAGATGACATACCGAACCTGGACTGGCGATGGGTCTGATGTGCCACGCTGCCAAGAGCTCCGAGCTCCACTTCTCTATTTAAAATGGTGGCTTGCTGTGCAGAAAATGGCGGTGCGCGGGCACGTGAACGCGGTGGGTACAAAATGGCAGCGGTGGCGTCAGCATGTGTGCTCGCTACTGCCTTCAAACTGTGCCAGGCTGCACCTTCCTCATCCTCCTCCTTCTACCCCCCCATCCCCCCTTCTGTTGTTGGCATGGCATTGTACTCTACCCAGCACTGAGCTCCCTGCCAAGTCTCTGTGTGGCAGCCACTCTGCAGGAGCAGCATGGCATTCATGCCCGTGGCAGCACCCAGTAGTACCAGCCAGGGATCTCCTTTCTGGAATCCCGTTCAGCGCTAGCGGGCGCCTGGCAGCACATGAAGGCCAGCAGGCTGGGGGAAACATGCGCAGAAAGAGAACGATCAGAGCCGCGTGCCAGCCTCTTCCATGCGGCGTGGCGCTGCAGCAAAGCAATGGCCAACACTGCCAATGTTCTGTACCCGAGTCGGCTGACACTCATGGACCTGAGGCCATATGTGACCAACATATGCCGCCTGGCATCAGGGCAGTATGACAGACAATTTAGGGCTACGCCAAGGAGGAACTTGCAGTATGTGAGTGTGGGGAATGTTAAAAATGTCAAGAAGTGGCGGGCATGAAATCATCAATGACACAAAGTGGGCAGCCAAACGGGTGTGAGCAGAGCGACTCAGCTCGCCTTCGGACCCATGGCCAACTTCCAAGTTACTGAAGTAGTCAGCTGATCAGAGGGTGAAGGGCACTATAAAGTGTACAACAGGGCATAGGGGGTTACCGTGTTACCACACAAGAAAGAAAGAAAGGTGGATGAGTCGGTTAATGTGAGTAAACAACAGCATTAAAGGCGCTATATCACATATGATGTATTTATGTAGGTGTTTATGACGGCGGGGTGTATCCACTAAGGGAGAAAGACCAACATAATGGACTGTAGTGCTGGGTGCTGCTGGGCCACGAGAGTGTAAGAGACGTGTGAGGATGAAGTTCATTGCCATTTTATATAATCGTGAAGAAAGAAAAACCTCAGTGATTAAAACATAAACGGTAATAGTGTAGGGTGCTGTGAAAGGACCACGCGACCAACTACCACCTGGACTGGCACCCGAATACAGCGGGTGGCACCTCAGCACCACGCTGGGACAGGAGGCAGTACAGAATACGAAAAATGATGCGTTAGGTAGCACAGTTACTTCTGTTATTTAAGAAAGAAAGAATGAAAAGAAAAGAAAGAGAGAGAGAGAGAGAGAGAGAGAGAGAGAGAGTGGAGAGAGAGAGAGTGGAGAGAGAGAGAGAGAGAGCGAGAGAGGAGAGTGAGAGAGAGAGAGAGAGGGAGAGAGAGAGAGAGAGAGAGAGAGAGAGAGAGAGAGAGAGAGAGAGTGAGAGTGAGAGAGAGAGAGAGAGAGAGAGAGAGAGAGAGAGCGAGAGCGCACCGAGTAGCACACACTTGTAGTATCCGGTGCCTGCTAACCCTAACCACTGGTGTCTAGCTAGGTGTTGCTGTATATAGCGCCTTTCACAGCACTCTGCTCCTGACTGTCCCCTGTCTATATTTTGTGGCGTCTTTACCCCTGAATTATTGTACAGTCGCGCTTTGCTCCACTTGGCTTGTCTGCCTGCTTATTTACGTGTCCGACTGTACTCCGTGTCCTTGTTCCTTACGTAGCGCCCTCTGTATTTTTATCTTACAGTATATGACATGTGACTCATTTTGTAAATCTCACGTCTGATCTGTGATGCCTTGCGTTATTCTCACGTGTTTTAATCCGCAGGGTCTTTCATCGGGGTCTTATTATAGAGCACCTTTCCTAACTTGAATTACTGACTGCAACCTAAACAGCCGTCAGCTGGCAGGCACTATAGAAGTGCCCCTTTTGTTTCTTTTTTGTGTGCCAATCAGTTGGCCTCCCAATACAAATGGCTCATTTTCCTAAAATCGTGTCCAATGTTAACGACATTCATGGAGTCACCCACCCCATGACAGCCTCCATTTTGTACATTTTGGACTTTGTAAAAAATCTGCCAGATTGCCATTTTACTAATGTATTCAAAATTGGGGCGGTCAAAATTATTAGCCCTCCCTGAGAATTTCTCAGATACAGCAGACCTGGACCCCAGCCAGGCAGCACTGACCTCCGCTCAATGGACTCACAGCAGCGGGCCGATTGAGAGGCGCCTGTCCTTCAGAGCCGGTGGAAGCCCACCTTCAAGAGGGAGGCTGTCCTGCCATTTCTGAGCTTTTCACAGCTTCCTGATCAGCTGAACATCACAGCATCACAAGGTGCCACCTAAGTGAAGTGACAAGTTCAGGACATCGAAGACTTTGGAGAGGAAGTCATCCGTGGTGGGTCATCGCCCAAGGAAAACTGCGCTGCTTGCACAAGGACACGTCACAGCCAGGCTATAGTTTGCCCCGGACCGTGTGAAAGATGGGTCAGCCGAAGCTGTTTGGGCACACAGTCGTGGCTTCTGTTAAACATGGAGCTGGGGGCTGTTTTGCTGCTTCGGCCCCAGAGAACCTTGTTTGTGTACCTGGGATCATGAAGAGGGAAGATCTGCTGCCAGTCTGGGTCTCGAATCAAACAGTCAAGGTGGTCAACAAAGTCAAAGTGCTGGAGTGGCCTTCTCAATGCCCACACCTCCGTCCTGATCCTTCATGTCTCCCTTCCTGTTTTGGTGCGTTACTTTGAAATGCCCGTTTCTTTTTGTGATATTCATTCTTGTTGTTCTGAAGAAGCTGCCATTTTGTGACAGTCCCTGACGGCTGGTTGCTATCCCGTGATGTGATGTCATAGCTGTTGGGTCACTCCTCTTTGGGGTCTGTGCCGTCCTGCTGGTGATGAAGTTGACCACATGAACTTGGACTGAGCTCACTGCTCCTTGATAGTCTCCACTGGTGTTTTGATGACCACCCAGATCCTCTCTCTGGACATCAATGGAACAAAAGACTACAGAAGCCCCTCAGATCACAACCTCACCTGATGGGCTAAAGGCTGAACCGAGGAGTGCGAGTGACCAATCACGGTCATGGCCCTGTAAGGCCACACCCACTCTCTGCCCTCGCGAGTTGGGTTTTACTTGCCCTCCCTCTCTGCTCCGGGCCGTTTGGTTTGCCATGGTGGTCCTGAATGGCAGCACAAGCTCGTCAGGACCCTCAGTCTCACTTTTTGGGACTTTTATTTTTAGAGTGTGACATGAGAATTTGAAGCTCTGGTGAATGCGGTGCTACCGAATGATAAACGTCCAGGCTCGCCAGGGGAGCCGGCCTCACCCGACCCTGAATGTGAGACGCTCGACCGAGCGGGTATGGGAACCAGTCGGGGGAGGGGCCTCGTGAAATGTTGTCCCCTAGTGGCTACGCCCTGGAATGCAGTTAGGGAGCAGTTGTGGGGGTGGTGCAGGACTTGTGTGGCCCGTGTTGGTCAGTCCTGCCATGACAGCACAGCACTGAGCCCCCCTGCTACAAGTTTAGAGTGGCAGACCTGTGCCAGGGCAGGAGTCAGCAGATGGCATTTAGTTACTGACAGAAATAAAGCAGTTGTGAATTTATCAAGTGCTGCTTATAGTGCCAGACGTACTCGTGCTGTCACAAGTGCAGTGAAAGCTAATATACTGTATAGCGCCATTCATGTCTGCCTGTGCTGTAAAGCTCTCCTTCACCACTTGTCTTTCATGGCTAACTGGTCGTACAAAACTAAGAGGACAGTGACAGCCCTGAGCCCTGAGAGCTCTGTCATAGGGGGCTTTCCATTCTTCACCCGCTGGGCACAGTCTGGCTGGGAGATGCAGGGATAGGAGGTGCGCGAGTGGGAAAGGGGGGCCGACTGTGTCGGTGGGATTGAGCCTCTTGGCATGGCTACTTTTAATTGTGGATATAGTGCCTTTCACGTCTGTCTATCTGTCTATCTATCTATCAGTTATATAGTGCCTTTCACTCTATCTATCTATCTATCTATCTATCTATCTATCTATCTATCTATCTATCTATCAGTTATATAGCGCCTTTCACTCTTCTATCTATCTATCTATCATATAGTGCCTTTCACATCTGTCTATCATATAGTGCCTTTCACATCTGTCTGTCTATCTATCTATCTATCTATCTATCTATCTATCTATCTATCAATCAGTTATATAGTGCCTTTCACTCTATCTATCTATCTATCTATCTATCTATCTATCTATCTATCTATCTATCTATCTATCTATCAGTTATATAGTGCCTTTCATCTATCTATCTATCTATCTATCTATCTATCTATCTATCTATCTATCAGTTATATAGTGCCTTTCACTCTATCTATCTATCTATCTATCTATCTATCTATCTATCAGTTATATAGTGCCTTTCACTCTATCTATCTATCTATCTATCTATCTATCTATCTATCTATCTATCAGTTATATAGTGCCTTTCACTCCATCTATCTATCATATAGCGCCTTTCACTCTATCTATCTATCTATCAGTTATATAGTGCCTTTCACTCTATCTATCTATCTATCTATCTATCTATCTATCTATCTATCAGTTATATAGCGCCTTTTATCTCTCTGTAGCAGATGCCTTCGCTGTGCAGTTCAAGTCATGTCATTTTATGGCGCTGTATGGACGGCTTGCCCAGTGCTGTCCCAGTTTGTCCTTTGTGGCTCACATGTCGTCGTTTGATCATGGTCATAGTGCTGTACGGTAGATGACAGTGGACGTCACTTGCTGCCCTGTTGATGCTCCTCCGGACGCTGGTTTTGATGGAGAGGGGGCTGAGCAGCTGGTCCTGTACTCGGAGCCCTTAACTGTGCCACACGTGATGGGCCGGACAGCTCGCAGTGAAAGTGAGAGCACATTGACCGAAGCCCCCATGGCTGCGCTGCTCGCTTTGTGCTGTCCGGTAGGATCCGTCATGAAGCCCCACCCCCTTTTTCTTCCCGGCTTACTTTTCTTCTAGAGGCCTACTTTGGGGTGGGGGATGAGAAAAGGGAGAAGTCAGCTTTCCTCCAGCGGCCCGCAGGCCCATAAATCTGACATTTCCCACAGATTCCTTGAAGGCCGACTTGTTGCTGTGCCCGCACTCTGCTCCTGATCGGCCCCCTTGCCCGCCTGCCTTGCCTGAATATTTCTGGCGGCTTCACGTCTGCACCCCTGAGACAAATACTTCAATGCTCATTTTTGTAAGGGGGGGGTGGGGGTGAACAGTGCCATGGGGGTGGGGCTAAAAGTCCTGAGATGACCCTTGATAAACGCCATTGGGTGTGCATAGGAGGCGTGGCTCCTGACTTCTTTCCTTGCCTTTGCTAATTAGGAGGAGGGGCCTGGTGTGCCCAATAGGTTTTTCCTGGTACTGTATTTCACTTTTCCTTTGATCTTTTCGGATTTCATTTTATATCTTCGTCGCTTCTCTTTGTGGCGCTTGTGTTGTTTTCTGTACTGGTCTGAACTCCTGAGTCGACTCTTCGCCAGTGCAGAGTTTGCTTTTTCTCCAGAGCCGTGCAGGTGTGTTTAACTGGTGACCCAGACTGATCCATGTGACAGACTGCCGTTTTGTCAGCTCCTGCCTCGCACCTGATTTGGCCGGGGTTGGCACCACCCCTGGCACTGTGTTGTGTAATGGTGTGTGGTTGATATGATGAGTGGTATACGTTGTGCCACTTAATCCTTTGGACTTCGTACTTGAGGGGTGAGCCCTGTGGGCCAAGTCTGACAGGGAAATGAAAAGAGCAAATGTAGCGGAGTAGCATCAGTCTGCCTGTCTGGAACACAAATGCCGGGGTGCTTTCTATGCTTCGTTGGAAAGACATTGGCACAGGTTGGGCTGATCCAGAGCAAGGTGCCAACTGATGATAAGGAGCACGTTAGGAACATCGCTAGTCGGGCACAGGATGAGTCCAAAGTTTAGAGCGCTGGTGCCACCTTGTCCTTAATGAAGGTGCCCAGCGTCTACTGGTTGATGGTTTGATTTAACAAACAAACAAACATTTATTTGTTTAGTCATTTGCCTTTGTCGCTTTCTCTCTGGGCGTGGTGGGTGGCGTTACCACAGAGCCGTAAAGTGTTCTCCTGTTAATGCCACCTTAACTTGGTTTGCACCCTCATTTTTTATTTCATTAACTTGACCCCTGGACTCTTTGGATTTCACATGCGTCACATGCCATCTTTTATTTACCCTTCAAATGGTCAAAGTGATCCATTTAACTTTCCCTGTTTGGGCATGTCACCTCATCAGTGAGTGTGCCCTACAATTGCCTGGCATCCTATCCAGGGTGGGTACACGAGTTGCCACACACCTCCAAATTGGACTTGTCTTTTCTGAAGTGCTGATGATTGGGTGTCCCAGCCAGACTTTGCTCCTGCCACTGGACATTGTGGGCACCTGATTTGCTCACATTTTAACGCTGGTGCCAGGGTGCCCAACGCGTCTCTTCTTCTTTCGTGCTTGTTGCTGCACTTTGTTCTTTTTTGTTTTTTGCGGCGTCCTCCCCTTGAAGGTGCTGCGTGCTGACAGATCACAGGAGGAGCTCAGAAGTCGGCAAAATCCAATCTTTCTGCACCCCTGTGCCCGACCCCCTGGCTTCTCCCTCCTGGGGGGCCAAGCTGCCTAAGATTTATGGAAGGAAGTGTCACTGAAAAATGTTTATCTTATCCTGGAAAGGAAACGGAATCTCGGAGAGGCGTCCTGGCAGCAGAAGGGGGGCCCTTGTTGCCCGCGCCGCTTCCCGTGTCCTCATCACAAGCGTGTCACACTCACGGATTATGTTACACTGCGGTGAGTGTGCAAAAGTGTGTGTGTGTGTGTACTTGTGAGTAAGTGTGTGAGAGACAGAGAGTGTGCACAGTGCGTCTGCGATGCCTAGTAAGTGTGTGTGTGTGTGTGTCTGTGTCTTTAGGGCTGGGCACGCACTGTGTGGGCTTGGGAGTGACCGTGTGTGTGTGTGTTGCCCATCTACTGTACCTTGTGGCATTTTCAAAGCTGAAATGGTGTTTTCTTCTGGCTGCTGTCAGTGTAAGGCGCCATATAACCGACACTGATTGTCCTCAGTGCCAGCTGCCCCCTGAAGTGGCCCACGCTGGCGAGCTCGCATCTCGACTCCGACGTGTTAAAGACACCTGGTGCCACTTGTTCCTGCCGCTGAGTGAATCTTTCAGCGGGCTGCGTCTAAACGCCTGCTAGGTTAATGCGGGGTCACCGGTGGCCCCCCAGCTCTGCTTACTGAGCGTTGGAGTCAGCCATCTCGGCCATGACAAGCATGTGCCAGGGCTGAGTTGTAACAGTGGCACTGGCTTGCTTGTCGCCAGTGTGGGGGAGGCACACCTGGCAGGAGTAACCAGTTCTGGAGTTGATGTAGCACCTTTCATAGCACGTGTGGCACCAAGTGGGCTGATCGCACTTGCACAGCTGGCCTTACAGTACTGCCTGGCACAGGCTTCTCTTGTGTCAGCAGGGATGGCAGCGCCAGCCAGTGGGCACTTCATGGATAAAGCTGGGTGCCAGTATACAAAATGCATTGTTGTAGAAGAGAGGGGCCTTGGACCTCACCCAGAGCTCACATTGGTCATGCCATCCAGGCTGTAGGTGGGCACGGGTCAGAATATTTACATCTAGTCATTTGGCCAAAGTGACTTGCAACATCTGAGATACCATTGGAGCACCGGCGGGTCACACTGTGTCACTGCCGGGATTTGAACCCACAACCTCAGGGCTTGGCAGTCCAAAGCCTTAACCACGGCGCCACACCAAACCTTTTGCCATGTTGGCAAAAGCCACTTTATATATGAAGTCAGAGAGTGGATTGGTGAGGCCCTGACAGCCACCCTCTAAATGATCAGTGCCCACCAATCACCCTAATGCTGCAGCTGGCATCATTAAGGGCAGCCAAAGCCACGGGCCTGCTAGAGGCACCATCAGCGTAGTCCTTGTGCTCACCCAGCGTTGGATGCCAAGAGATTAAGGGAGCGTCGTCGATGCCAGGGCCCGCGCCCTGAATGAACCGGAGCGGGCGAACGCAGACCGCCTCTCCCATTTCACCTTGTATGGACGACATGAAAGTGCCCGTTTGTGCCCCTAAATGAAGTCTCTGCTCCCTTTTGTTCTTTTCCATGTTCCGGAGTTCCCAGTGAAAGAGGCCTTTGAAAGGCACAATTGGATTACAGCGAAACACTTCGTGAGAACTGCCTGCTCGGGACGCGGACCCCGCAAGTCGTACAGATGGCTGGCTGGCTGGCTGGCTGGCTGGCCGCATGAATTATTCATCTTCCCTCGGTGTCCGCGCGTTTGTTGTCTGGGATGCTTCTTCCTGAAAGCTGCCGCCTGGGGCCAGGTTGGGGTTTGAGGGCTGGCACAGATAAGTAGGTGGCATGCAGAAAACGGGCGACTCCACAGCTGATGTGTGGTAACCACTGGGAGCGTCTGTGACACTAGTGGCCTGTCCGTCACTGGATATCCAAGGCCACTCGCCCAGTTTGGTGGCCTGCCACTCTGCTCTGCTGTCCATTTTCATTGTATCGTATGTCTGTCCCCGTCGGGTGGGCCTCAATGTGTGTGTGTCAGTCCATCTGTACGCTGCAGTGGGATGTTAATGGAGAGGGGGCCGGGTTAGGGTCCAGCACCTCACCTGATGACACCTGCTTCTCAGAACTCGAGGCTTGGTCTTTAGTGGGCACAATGACGTGGCAGCTCGTGCACCCGATCAATATCATTTCTGTTATTTCAGCTTTAAAGTGGGCCGAATGCCCTGCTGGGGTCCCTAACACTCAAACCGTATCAGGATTCTCATGCTTCCTGACAAGAGCCTGAATGTACCACCTTACTGCTTCTTCTGCCAGCTGGAGGCCCAGTGCCCAGCGCTTACACGGGCATTACAGTCCTTGTGCTTTGTTTAAAATGTGACAGCTTCCCCAGCCTGGTGAATGACCAGCGCCAACCAGTCACCCCGAGGCCTAACGTCAACCACAGGCCCTCTGGTGTCCCTACCATCCATTCGCATCCCCCATGTCACTCGGTCACACCAGTGGGGACCACTCGTCACCCCGCGGCTGGCCTTCGTCCTCAGGTGTTTGACTGAGGTGGTAAAAGTTCATTATGCCTCACTACAGACACTAACGCCCCCCAGCGGCCAGCTGCCTCACTGACCCCCATCCTTGAGCATTGGGGTCTTCCTCTCTCTTGCCACGTTTTCCTCTGTTTGTGTTTCAGGTGTTCCTTCTTTTACGTGGAGTCCCCCTCCAGCACATAGTGGGCGGAGTCTGATGAGAAGCCCGCAGACCGATGTCGAGAGCGCGGGCACACGTACGCACACGCGTGTTTAATATACGGGGCTGGGCGCGACAGAGCCAGAGGGACTGACTGGCCGAGGTGCCCACGCCTTCCCGTTCCCCCTGTCACTGTCGCCTTCATTCCGACGCCTGGGAAATTAAACTCGGACCCACGTGAGGCGGGCGCAGGTGTCCTGTCGCCATGGTGTGGCCTGCGGGCTGTTCGGGATTCTCACCTTTGTCTGCCCGCTGCGGAGGAATGTGAAATGCGGATCATGTGAATTAAAGAAAGGACAAACAGATTCACACGAGAGACGAAAAACAAAAGCCCAAGGATTCTTTGCTTTCCCAGGGGCACAAAGACGCCATTGACTTTCCTAATCCATTTTCTCTGAACCCAGCCCCTCCGCCCCCAGCACCCTCTTTATTTTATTTGCTGAGAGCTAAATTAGATATCTGAGTGGCCAACTGAAGAAACGCCTTTGATAGAGAAATAAAAGAAAGAGAGAGGGGAAAAGAAAGAGACCCCCCCCACCCCGGCCCACCAGGAACACACGGCGGAAAAAAGAAAGAAAAACTCCAAAAGGAGTCCGTCTGTGTCGCCTTGTTGGTGTCCCGCGTCATCCCGGATCGGCTCACCGTCGCAGGTGTGTCACCCGGGCCGCCGCTCTCGCCTGCCATTTGCATGTTGAATTCGTCAGGAGACCCGGCGAGCCCCCCATTCACATGCCAGTCAGCGAGGCCCGGGCAGCATGACGCCCCAGACTGGCTTTGTTTCGAGACTTCAGGATGCCTTTTGTTTTTAGCAGTCGAGGCGCCCACCGCTACTGACGAGAATACAAAGCCAAGGGGAAACTCCTGGGGCTGTCATGGCCGAGGAAAGGCGCTATATAGGCATGATAGATGGATGGAGGCAAGGCACTGTATACTAGATCGATAGACAGATGTGAAAGGCGCCGATAAATAGGAAATAAACACTCAAGAGACACAGGCTGGTGTGAAAGGCGCTATATAATAAAGAGACAGACAGACATCAGTGAAAGACACTATACCTTAGACTCAGACATATGAATGTGTGAAAGGCGCTATATACGAGATAAACACAGGCAGCAACAAAGGGGAAAGGCACTACAGAATGCACTGAGAAAATGTATGACATGACCGCGAGATAAAGAGGTGTCACCATGTCATAGACAGACAGGTAGGGAGATGTGAAAGGCTCCACATAAGAGGTGACTTGATGTCACAGGCCGCCTATAAAAGACAGTCGGCGCGGTATGCTGGGGTGAAAGGCAATATGCAATGGATTATCTATAGGAAAGATACTACAGTGGCACGTAAGGCACTACATACTAGGCACGTGGCAACATTTGAAAGGTGCCACGGGCAGACAGACAGTGACACCGGGGAAAGACACTACATGACGGGAAGAGAAAACTCGTGACATGACAGAACACGACAGAACAGGCATCATGTACTGGCCATACACACCAATGAGTGGCAGATGCCATGCAATAAACGGGCAGACAGGCAGGCACTGACACAGGTGAGAGGCACGCTATGGTGGACAGCAGGAACCTGCGACATGCTAGATAGTGGATAGTATGATAGATAAATAGACGTGAAAGGCACCACATACTACCACAGGGAGAGAGAGGCGAATAGAGAAAGTGGGAAAGTCGTTATGGAAAAGAACAGAATGAGAGAGAAAGAGAGAGAGAGAGAGAGAGGGAGAGAGAGAGAGAGGGGGTACTGTATATGATAAGAGCACTTTGTATATTAGACAGGAAGACTTGCAGGTATGAAGGGTGCTGCAACATTCAGGGGTGTATGAGTATGTGTATCATAGATGGAAATGAAAGGCACTATATAAGAGTGACATGCTGCACCAACAGAAAGTGCATCATAAGACGAAGGTTCAAAATGAAAGGTGCCAGATAATGGACATGTTGGAGAGTGAGATGACAGTTGAGCACAGAGGATGACAGGCGCTTGATGACAAGTGGCTCTGTGACACATCCAGCAGGTAGACACATAACTATGAAAGGCGCTAAGGACACACACAAAGGCACAATATAGTAGAGAGATGGCCAAGATATGATGATAGGATACACAGATACAGTACATACTTTGAATGTGCACAGTGTAGACAGTATGTATAATAGTTGTGAGAGACACAGGTAGACGGATACCCAAGAGTAAGGCCCTAAAACACAGAGCAGAAAAAGATGTTTGAAAGGTTTTGTGTAAAATATAGATATGAAAGGCACTATAAACGATATATAAGAAATAAACGTAAACGGCCCTCTACAGCATAACCCAGAGACATGAAAGGTGGAAGAATCGGCATTGTATCAATCAGATGTTGGCAGGTGCTGAACCCTGATACCCCGTCACCCCTCCACGCAGGTCTGACGCTTTGAATGCCAACTTGTGAGCGGAGCTGATAAACACGACGAGAACACTTTCTGAGTGGGGGACCTCGACGTTCTTCCAGATTAACAGCAGACTGAATTGGGTGAGGTTGAGGTGATCAAAGCCCACCCCTCTGATTTTCCCAGCCCCAACTACCAAGTCCCTTAAAAGCGCCCAGTCACAGCTATGTGCAGCCATCCTGCGTCTTTAGTGTCGGCAGTGACAGTCGAGTCAGCATGTGACTATCCCGTACCCGCCTGGCCCTGCTTTCCACAGGTCACTGGCAGGAGAAAGCCCCTTGGCTATGAGTGACGTCTTCAAGTGGTGACCTTGTGACATCCAGGTGACATGTCACTGTGGCGTGTGAGGTTGCCTGCAAGGCAAGCATGGGGGCTGCTTGTCAGCACAAATTGGTTTCTGTGTTTTTCTTTTGTTTCCTGAAAGTTTGTTTTACACACCGCTGTGGTGTTTCGCTTTCACTCATTGTGCCTTCATCACCACATTTGAAGTTTTGTTTTAAGTCATTGTGACGCCATTTGGAAATAAAATAACAGAAATGGGAGGCTGTCTACCCACTGCACAACCGTCAACTTTAGAAAGTCTTGAGCTACTCATGGTGGCTCTCTGTCAGGGTCACCTTTGTGGTATCAAGGCTGACATTTGTGTGAAAGGTGCTATATAAGTGAGAGACGGGTGTGAAAGGCACCATATAATGCAACAGCAACTGTCACCTACGCAGCGCATTTATTAAATGAGAGGGGCTTAAAGAGTGATAGATAGATAGAGAATGAACTATATAATAGATAGATAGATAGATAGATAGATGTAAGGCACTATATAATAGATAGATAGATAGAGAATGAACTATATAATAGATAGATAGATAGATAGATAGATAGATAGATAGATAGAGTCAGCATAGATATCTATCTATCTATCTATCTATCTATCTATCTATCTATCTATCTATCTATCTATTATATAGTGCCTTTCACATCTATCTATCTATCTATCTATCTATCTATCTATCTATCTATCTATCATATAGCGCCTTTCACTCTATCTATCTATCCATCTATTATATAGTGCCTATATATCTATCTATCTATCTATCTATCATATAGCACCTTTCACTCTATCTATCTATCTATCTATCTATCTATTATATAGTGCCTTTCACATCTATCTATCTATCTATCTATCTATCTATCTATCTATCTATCTATCTATCTATCATATAGCACCTTTCACTCTATCTATCTATCTATCTATCTATCTATCTATCTATCTATCTATCTATCATATAGCGCCTTTCACATCTATCTATCTATCTATCTATCTATCTATCTATCTATCTATCTATCTATCTATTATATAGTGCCTTTCACATCTATCTATCTATCTATCTATCTATCTATCATATAGCGCCTTTCACTCTATCTATCTATCTATCTATCTATCATATAGCACCTTTCACTCTATCTATCTATCCATCTATCTATCTATCTATCTATCATATAGCCTTTCTATCTATCTATCTATCTATCTATCATATAGCCTTTCACTCTATCTATCTCATCATTATCATTTTTCAAATTTTTAATTATTTCTTCTTTTATTATCCCTTTTGGCCCCCTTTTCATCATCCTCATCATCATCCATATTCCCCCCCCTTCATTTTCCTCCTTATCCATCAAACCTTTTTATCATCTTTTAAATTCCATTCTATCTATCTACTTTAAACCCTTTTCTTCCTTTTTAATTTATCTTTTTCTTATTTTTTACTATCATCCCTTTTTATTTTTTTTCCACCATCTATCTATTATCTATTTATATGCCTTTCCCTCCTTCATTTTATTATTTTTTTAAACTTCTACCCCCCACTTTTATTATTCCCCCACATCACTTTATTATTAATTTTCTTTTTAAATTAACCTTCCTTTGTCCTTTCCCTCATCTTTTATCATCTATCCCTTATTTTTTATTTTTCCATCATCCTTCAAACCCCCTTTAATTTTTGTCTCCCCCTTTTTCATCTTTATTTTTTTTATCCTTTCCTCCATCCCATCTATATTATAATGCCCTTTTTTTATCTATCTATCATTATCTTCATCTATCCCCTTTTATCTATCATCATTTTATTACCCATCTATTTTCCTTTTTAAAATTTTCCTTTTCCCTCATCTTAAATTTTCACTTTTCCTTTTCCCTCATTATTACATCTAATTTTTCCTTACATCATCTTCATTTTTCCCCTTCATTTTTTCTTCATCCTCATTATTATCTTCCCTTCATCTATCATCTATAATTTTTTCTATCCTCATCTATCCTTTTTCATCTATCAAATTCCTTCACATCTATCATCCATTTCCTTTCCCCCCCCCTTTTTCCTTTTATTACTATCTTTTACA
The DNA here is from genome assembly GCF_016835505.1 of Polypterus senegalus. NCBI lineage: Eukaryota > Metazoa > Chordata > Cladistia > Polypteriformes > Polypteridae > Polypterus > Polypterus senegalus. The sequence continues at coordinate 163,458,684 of NC_053163.1, forward strand.
TTATTTACCTTAACCTTTTCCCCTATCTATCTTCCCCCTTTTTATTTTTCTCATTTTCCATCACTATCATATCACCTTTTATCATTATCACTATCTACCCAAAATTTTTTCTTTTTAATTTTTTCTTCCATCTATCTACTATCTATCATTATTATCCCTTTTTATTAAATTTTTTCCCAAACTATCCATCTATCTATCCATTATCCTTCATCTATCTATTTTTTATAGTCCTCCAAACTTTTATCATTATTAATATTTCCTTATCCATCCCAAACATCTATTTTTTTTTCCTCCTCTTTATCTATCATTTTAACTTTAAATTTTTTTTTCCTTTTTAAACATCTTTTATTATCATCATTATCTATTATATAGGCCTTTTCACCAAACATCATCTACTATCATTAAATTTTCCCCTTTTCATTATCTTTATTTTTTCCATCCTTTTTTTATTTTTCTTACTATCTATCTTCTATTTTAAATTTTCCTTTTTTCTTTTTCCCATTTCCTTTTTCATCTACTATCATCTTCTTTATTTTTCATCATCTATCTATCTAACTTCTTTTATCTTATTTTCTTCTCATCATCTATCTTCCCTTTATTTTTTAAACTATCTATTTTTTACTTTAATTCCCTTTTTTTTTATTATCTATCTATCTCCCTTTTTATATAGCCCTTTTCCTTTTCTATCCATCTTCATATTATTATTTCTTTTTATCTTCATCTATCCTTTCATTATCTATTATCCCTTTTCACTTCATTATCTATCCCTTTTATCTATCTTAAAAAAATTACTTTTTTTCCTTTTTAAACTATCCATCTATCCCATCTATCTATATAAAAGCCTTTTTTTTTTTTTTCATCTATTTATTTTTCACCTTTCTTTTATCTTCTATTATCATTCATTATTATAACTTTTTTCTATCTATTATTATTTTATTCATCTATCCTTCCCATCCCCAAAAAAATTTTCCCTTTCACTTTTCATCATCTATCATCTATTATTATCCTTTAATTATCTTTTAAAATTTTTTTTCCCCTCTATTATCTATCCTTTTTTTATATTCCTTTCATCTATCTTTTTTTATATTATTTTAAACTTTCCCTTTTTCTATCCATCATCTATTATATTTTCTTTTTATCTATCATTTTCTTCTCATCTATCCTCACCTATTACCCCTTCCCAAATCTTCCTTTTATCCCTATCATCATCCCCCTTTCCCACCTTTTTATTTTTTTTACTATCTATCCCCATCTATCTATCTATCTTCCCTTCCCTTTTTCCCTTTTAAATTTCTTCATCATCTATTATTAACCTTTCCTTACTTTTTTTTATTTTAAACCCCCCCCACCCCTCATCTATCTATCTATCATTTTTATATTTCTTCTTTAAAATTTTTTTACATCTATCATTATCTATCTATCATTATATAGGGGTTTTTCCCCATCTATCATCCTTTTTTTTTTACCTTTTTCATTATCATCTTTTATTATATTTTTTAAAAAATTTTATCATCTATCATTTATACCCTTTTTTTTTATTTATTATTAAGGGCCTTTCCCATTTCTTCATCTATCATCATTTATTAATATCCTTTTTTTTTTATTCATCTCTTCTATCTATCTATCTTTTATTTTTAAACTTTACATCTATCATCTTTTTCTAAATTTTTATCTATCTATTATTTCCCTTTTTTTCATTATTATTTCCTTATTTCATTATCATCTATCCCATCATTAAACCCTTTTTATCTATCTTCTATCCCCTTTTTCTATCTATCTATCATTATTATTTTTTTATCCTTTTCCCTCATCATCTACACCTTCTATTTCTATTATTTTTCCTTTTCCCTTTATTCCCCTTTATCCCAAACTATTATCTTCATCATCTATCCCTTTTTTTCTTTTTTAAATTACCTTTTACTATCATCATCATTATGCCTTTTTTCATCATCTATCATTATTTTATTTTACTTTTATCACCCCCTAATTATCATTTCTATCTATCTATTATATTTCCCTTTTTCTATCTTTATTTCTATCTTTTATTAACCCTTTATCTATCTTTTTTTTCCCCATCTTCTATCTTTTATCATTATTTTTTAATTTCCCCCCATCCAACATCTGTTAAATTTTTTCTTTATAATTTTTTCCCTTCCATCTATCTATCTATCTTCCTTTTTTTCCCTTTCCCCCTTATCTTAAACCTTCCTATCTATCTATCATTATCATCTTTTTTCCCTTTTATTTTTCATCATTATCATCTTTTCACTTCATATTACCTTTCATTTCATCATCTTCTTTATTACCCTTTTTTTATCTTTTTTATATTACCTTTTCATCATCATCTATTATTATCTTTTATCTATCATTATTTCTTTTTAAAATACCTTTCCTTTTTTTTTTTATTTATAGGCCTTTCCCCTCTATCTATTATCATCTATTTCATTAAAACCCTTTTTTCTATCTACTATCCCTTTATTATTTCCATTTTATCTTCACTATTTTAATTCCCTTCCTCATCATTATTATTTTTCCCTTTCTTTTATCTATTATCTTTTATCATTTTTCCTTAAAACCCTTTTATCCCTTTTTCCATCACATTAATTTTTTTTAACCCCATTAATTTTTCTATCTATTATCTATCATATAAACCCCTTTAATTTAAATTTTTATTCCATCTATTATCTATCTATCTATCTATCCCTTTAAAATTTAAACCTTTTTATTACTTCTTATCATCTATTATTATCTATCTATCTTTTATCCCTTTCCATCTTCTTCTTTTTTTTATCTATCTATTATCTTCATCTATCTATCTATTATTATCCTTCACATCTATCTATCTATCTTTATTATCTTTATTATCTTTTTCATTTTTTACAAATTCCTTTCCATTATCTATCTTTTTAAAAAACCATTATCTTCATTATCATTATTTTATTACTTCTTAAAACCCTTTTCTAATTATTATTTTTTTCCCCTTTTTTCCCAATATCCATTATCATCCATCAATTCCCCCCTTCCTTAAATTCCTTTTCATTTATTATCCTTTTTTCCTTTTCTCACCCCCTTTTTTTTTTTCCTTTCTCCCAAAATTGGCCCTTTCCCCAATTTTCCCCTTTCCCCTTTCTTCACCCCCTATATTACTTTCAAGCCCCTTTTCCCCCTTTTTTAAACTTTCATCCTTTTTTTTTTTTTTTTAAATTTTTTCTATTATTTCATTTCCCCTATTTCTTTTTTCTTTCAATTTCCCTTTTATTTTCCCCCCCCATTACTAAAACCCTAATTTTCATTTTTTCATTTTCCCTTTTTTTCCACTTTTTTTCCCCCATTACACTATTTATTTCCTTTAACTTTTTTTCCAAACTATTGTCATTTCCTTTTTTTTCCATTTTAAATTTTTGCATTTAAAAAAATTTTTTTTTAAAAGGGCCTTTAAAAGTACCTAAACCCAAACGGGCCCAAAAAAAGGAACCCCCAAAAAATTTTTGGGGCCCCCTTTTCCCAATATTGGGGGCCCCTTGGGGGAGCCCTTCGCCCCCCGTTTGGGTGCCCCCGGCCCCTCTTTTTTTCCTTAATCCCTATTCCTTTTGTGGGGTTTTTGTAGCCCCCCGGGGGTTTTTCCCGGGCCCTGCAAACCCCCCTTTTTCTTTTTTTTTTTGAAGAGGATCTGCAGTTGTTCCCTTGTCCATCCCCCTCCAATCCCTGACTCTGCCCTGCACCCCTAGATTGGCACTGCTGTTCTCCTGCCTCGAGTCCCCAGCTTTAGTGGCCTGTCCCACAAGAGCAGTGACACAGCCAGTCCCCTTTTCGCTGTCTTCTCCTCATGTAACTTCTCTCTTGTGGCCCACTTGAAAGGCGCTACATGGGATGTCACTGATTGAAGTGAGCCTGTCCCCCAGCGTTTTGAGTTCAGTCTTTGCCATGCCTCGGCTCTGGGTGTGTTTTTTTGTGGTGGGGTTGAAGGGTGGTGGCGCGGCCTGATTCAGTGTCCCATGGTGGTCTCCTCACTGATCCTCTTTGCTTTCTCTTTTCAGATTCAGGTCAGTCCGACAGCCCAAGCCAGCCGAGTGAAGCTGACATTAAGGACCAGCCAGAAAATGGTGAGCTCCGCTTCTTGTGCTTGTCACCTCCTTTTAGTTTTTGTCCCCATTGTTCTTCACCCATAGTGGGTCACACCACTAGGTCATGGGGACTTGGTGGGGGGCTTGGAGAGGCTTTTTGTCACCTCATCCTATTAGTGGGTCACAGGTCACATGGCATGGGCTGTCATATCTTGTCATCTAGAAATGGAAGGATGGGGTCTGTAGTGTTAGAATGGGAGGTCCGTTTTTATCCATTTTTATGTCATGTCTGCCACCCTCAGTGTCCCCATATGGTGCCCTTTTTATTAACACAAAGCTGTGAAAGAGCAATACGGTGCCATCAGTGAGACTTTCTGTTGCGAGTCACCTGTCCAGGCGTCATGAAGACCTTAACAGAGTGGTCCTTAACAGGAATAATCGAGTGCAGAACAAAAAGGACTGTATGAAAGAGTCAAGGACAATACGCTTCCTCTCTGTCATTTACAGGGAACTCCTAAAGTGCCATTCATATAGTGCCTTTCATCATAGTATCTCCATGAACTGTAATTCTGTGTGAGGAACTGAGTGACCCATTCAGTGTGGCGATGTCACCGTCCTGTGTCAGCAAGCTGGATGTGTAAAGCCCTTCGTCCTTCCATTATACTGTAACCCAGATGGGCCTAACATGAAGAGCCATGACGGGCATATTTCAATACGGGGGCATCTGCAATGTGACAGGCAGACCCCATCTGTCCTTCCATTACCTGACCCTCATGTCCTCCATAGCCAGCCTCCTGGCGAATGAGGCAATCCCAGGTGGGATGCCAGTTCATCAGAGGGTCCACTCATACACTAATGCCCCCCTCCCCACTTTGAGCTGAAGGAAGTTAGTAAAGTGTAGATGACAGGATGAGTGTCCATTCTGTGGGCCAATCAGTGTACATATTTATAGCGCCTTTCCAAGTGACAGTCCAGCCCAGTTCAATTCCTTGATAAATGTTTTTAAACTCACAAACAGTGAAGAATGGAGAGAAAAGCACCGAATATGGCAGCAGAGCTGTGGGACAGCGTGACCTCTTATATAGCGCCTTTCCCGTTGTCCCAATGAGTCATGTCGTAACTTTTGTCCTTTTGACGTGTTACTGATTTGCAGGAAGTGCAGGTGAGGTTCATTTCCGTCTCATCTGTTATCGTATTTTCGGCCAGTTTGACACATCACCAATTTGTATGTGTATTTTGGTTGCCATGATGCTGTGTGGTTGCTCGGTATGGGATGCACATGTCATGTGACTTGTGACATCACAGCAAGAACATAGTAAAGGTCTGATATTAATAAAGGGGCAGCTGGGTTGGCATTTCAGTTTTCATCTCTCCAGTGGTGGCATCAAGTCCCCTCACAAAGACAGGCTGACCTTTCCTGTCTCTGTCACCTAACAGAACATTTGTCCCTTGAGTCACTCCATTCACCCTCTCGGTCACACAGGGTCCAGGACTGCACTGGGGACCAGTGTAACTGGTTGGTCAGGCCAGGGGCGGGTGAGCATAATTGTGACCGTGGGTTGGCATTTCTTGACTCTAGTTTAAAATGGGAACCCACTTTATAAAGGCACACAAACGTGCCAGTGCAGCTCATTTGCCCAGCAGTGTGCCCTTCTAGCAGTACCCAGTGTGATGGACCTGGGAACCTCCAAACTAGAGACTTCCCACTGCCAGCTTCACATCTGGAAAAAGCATCAGAAGAAACATCTGGAAGGCGTCTCTCTCGGCCACGGCAGCCCCTGCAGCTGCACAATGACACACAGCTACTGTCATCTTGGAAGGATTTTTGAACCTGTGCCCAGGGCTGCCATTGGTCCCTACGGGCTCAGTGGATTCTAGCTGGAACGGACGCAGGGGGGAGGGGGCGGGGATTGTTTAAAATACCTGAGCGTGGTATTTGGATATCAGATGGCGCCCTCGCGCGCATCTTCAACTTATTTTGGGGGTTAGGCAAAGCGCGCTCCCTCCATCTGCTCTCTCCACACTGAACTGCACATGAAAAGCCACGGCTGAGAGGCAGGGATTACGTGCGGGCCCACCGCAGCATGCGGCTGCCAGCGGATTACTGACAATCAGGCGGCGATGCCAGAAGGCTCTCGGAGACCCTCGCGGCGTGCTGAGCTGTGATTAAATCGGCGCAGACAAGATGGGGTCAGCTCGCGGGAACATGTGGCCTGAAAACTCTCCTCTCCGGGTTTGGTTTGCCTTTGTTTGCATTGCGCCAATATCCCCTGCCAGTGTGGGCGCTCATGCCGCTTTCACCCATGTGGTGCTCAGAAGGGGCATACACTTGGGTGCTAGAGCACAGAGCTGGGGAGCTGTGCAGACCACTAAAGCGACCAAATTGAATTGAACTTTTTATATGCAAGAGCGGCAGGCAACACAAGACTCTACAGATAGAGAGAGATTTACAGATGAAAGGCACTATATAACAGAGGGGGACATAAAATAGAGAGACAGGAGAAAGATGTAAAGGCGCTACTGTATATATGAGCAAAATAAAGAAGAAACCTACTGTACTGTATAAGGCGTGATGTAAGGCCTTTCACTCTGTCTATCTATTTGTCATATAGCGCCTTTCACTTCTTCTATCTATCATATAGCGCCTTTCACTTATCTATCTATCTATCTATCTGTCATATAGCGCCTTTCACTCTATCTATCTATCTATCTATCTATCTATCTATCTAGCTATCTATCATATAGCGCCTTTCACTCTATCTATCTATCTATCTATCTATCTATCTATGATATAGCGCCTTTCACTCTATCTATCTATCTATCTATCTATCTATCTATCTATCTATCTATCTATCTATCTATCTATCTATTATATAGCGCCTTTCACTCTATCTATCTATCTATCTATCTATCTATCTATCTATCTATCTATCATATAGCGCCTTTCACTCTATCTATCTATACAGTATATGTGTGTGTGTGTGTGTGTGTATAGGGTTAGGGTTAGGGGCACAGTGTGATTGGTAAGGCACTATATGACTGATCAGAACGGCAGGCACTCTGTGATTGATATACTGGATACACAGACAGGAACGATTAGAGCAGCTGAAGTTGGTTTCTGGGCACTGTGTGCAGCTGTAGACTGAGTGACGGTGCCCATTGGACGCAGTTCAGGTGACCTCAGTGCCCCGACTCGAGTGTCCTGCAGAACTGATCTATTCACTCCTCCAGAAGGGTAAAGGCTGCACTAAACGTTTTTGGGTTTCTTTCCCATAATCCCACTGGACACCAGTGATGCCCCACATCATCACTACTAGAAAGTGTACGAGAGTGCCAGTTGCTGGAGGCCCTGCACCGCCTGAAGCTCTGGAGCAATTCAATGACTGCTCCTTTTTTATTTTGCTCCCTTATTAGTGACTTGCCATTTTATTTTTTGTTATCTTTTGATCTCAAAGACGTTTATCTCGTGGGTGGCATTTCTGAAGCAGACACGCACGTCAGGTCATCGGCGAGCAGAGAGTTTCCTTTGTGCCAGTCACCAATGTGCCCGGTGAGAGGGCGTTTCAATTTCTTTATTTTTGACATTGTGACCACGTCTTGTCCCCGCAGCTGTGAGCGCGGCTTCCCGAGTGCTTGTGGGTGGCGGAGGCTGTGGAGTTGGTGAGGGAGGAGCGCACGCCACCCAAAGACAAAAGCTAAATAAGAATGCTAAGAAGAAGAAGACACCAACATCTCAATATTATGATAATATTTTCATCTCATTACGTGAGAGTGTAAAACACACTTCTTGGTAAAGTCTGTCTTTCCTTTCACTCGTCTCCTAACGTTTGTTTTGCTTCTTTCCCTTTTTTTTTTTCCTCCAAATCCTTCCAGCCTTACTTAAGGATGAATGGGCAAATCATTCCAATTCTGAAACCCTGAATTGGAGAAAATCACACACTTTCATCAAACGAGCCCCTTCAAAGTGTGCTGTGTGCGCAGCTGGCATCGGGCCTGTTTGCTGCGATATGGCAGCCCCTCTGAAACGTCTTTGAACTGCACCTGTTCGAGGGTTTCCGTGCATCATCTTCTGTGCTTCACAGCAGCAGCCGCCTGCTCTGATGAGCGAGAGCTCCGCCGCTTCTGAATTTCCTTCGTTTTTTTTTTTTTTCTTTTTCTTGATACTGAGCCCGTGAAAGGGGTGACGACGCCATAGCTTTGATTGCCCCTGTAATTCTAGCGCTGACATTCTGCCTTGCCCGCAGCTCTCTTTTCTTGTGCCCCCTGGCTTCCTTTTACAATTTGTCTGCCACTCGCCAGCACGAGAGTCCTGAAGATGCCACTGGCTCTTTTGTCGATCTGTCGATTTACAGGTGGCAAAGCAGTGGTGGGGACCCTTGAGCATTGTGAGTCAGGGTGCGACGTGTGCCGGACCCCCACACTGACGTGGCTGAGCATTTCTGAGGCTTCTGCAAAGGCCTGTTGGCTCATCGGCAGCAGGACCTGAAATGTGAGCTCCTTACGTGGTGGTCCTGTTTGAGCTGCCCGCTTACCCCTCCGCCATGATTACGTCCTGCTGTGAATGAACGGAGAAGGGAGAGAAAGTGGACGGAAGAGCCGAGCCACGGTCCTTAATTACAGCGCGTCCAGAAGGCTCAGGGTTAGGGAGTAGAAACGAAAAAGCGACATCGACACTCGCTGCCAGCACCTGCACTGCTGCTATTGTTGTGGCTCTTAGACGCCATCTTAAATATCTCTCACGTGGCGATGCACGACATCCTGGCATCACGTGACGGCCAGCGCGTCCCCTCGATCTGCTCACCCTCGGCTTCTAGCACTTCTCAGAGAACATTGGCAAAGTTCTTTGCGTGGAACAAGCCCCTGGCATTTTATAGGTTTTGTGCTCGAGTGAAGGAACGGCGCCTCGCCACTGGAAACTCTCAGGGCACCAAAGCAGTCATCGCTGTTTAATTCTGACAAATATCCGGGTGCTGCTGTGAGCGCCAACAGATTGCCGTCTGGCTAAACATTGAGCGAGCGCTCAGAAGGCCCTCTCTGGTTTGGGCACCTGAAGTCCTCTCTGCCAGCACCCCCTGTCGACATGTGATGAATGACGTGTGACACTTTGTGATGTCCTCTCAGAAAGTGTCCTTCTGGTGTGCAGCGTATTGAACGTGTCACTCGAAGAGCTTGACATAGAGAGGCCCCCATTGATGTACAGTGGCCGGCAGCCATCTTGCTCCAGGGTGCTCCCCACATGGCGTGTGACGTCTTCTGTTGTTTCTTGTTTCTGTTTTCCTTTCCTCGCACATTCCGATAATATATGTGTGTGTGTGTTTGCTTAGGAAGGCCGAGGACTTGAGACTCCAAAACAAACGTCTGCCCTGCAAGCTCAAATACAACAAGAAGGTCCACGCCAAGGCCATGGGGCCTCACAGTCATCATTATAAAGGGCCCCGGACCTCGAGAACAAGTCCAAGCCGGTACAACTCTTTAGTCTTTATGATCAGAGTTACAAAGTTTATTATGTCAGACAAAGTGAACAAAACGCAAGAGCCAAACTCAAGGAAAGAACCTCCAAGAAATCACAACGACGAAGAACCTAAGAAACGGGAGGCCAGCAACGCCAGCTGAAGCCTCCGGCTTGGTGCCGAGACCCCTCGGGTGAACCCCTTGTTCAGAATTTGGAATCTGACGCGATTGTCTTCCGACTTCCTGGTTTATAGACCTCGCCTTGACATTTTGATTTGCCTAATTTAGGGGTTCAGTCGCTCGTGGGACGCCCACAGGGGTGCTTGGAGGATGGATTAGTCCAGCCGGGCACAAACTTG